>NC_091979.1:247525246-247840391 GCF_044704955.1 Pristiophorus japonicus
TTATGGGAAGTTCCTACCAAATTTGGCTACAATATTACATCCACTGAATGAACTTTTGAAAAAACAGGTCCATTGGAAGTGGTCAAAAGAATGCGATACAGCATTCAAGGCGTGTAAAAGCAAATTGGTAGAGAGCACCATGTTAGTTCACTATGACATATCTAAGGAGATCAAGCTAGTATGTGATGCCTCTCCGTATGGAGTTGGGGCAGTGATCTCTCATGTATCACGCACTCTCAGTGCCAGTGAGCATAATTATGCGCAAATTGAAAGGGAAGCTTAGGCATTAATTTTTGGGGTCAAGAAGTTTCACAAATACTTGTATGATTGTAAGTTTACCATCGTTACGGACCATAAGCCCCTAACAGCAATCGTCCATCCAAAGTTCCCAGTTCCAACATTAGCTGCAGCCTGAATACAGAGATGGGCTTTGATTTTGTCAGCATATACATATGACATTGAATATAGACAATCAGCTGATCACAGTAATGCTGATGAAATGTCTAGATTGCCTTCCCCATCACAGGGTACACCCGATAAGGAAGAAGTGTTTTATTTTTCATACATTGATGAATTGCCAGTCACAGCTGAAGAGATTGGTAGAGCAACCAAACGTGACCCAGTGATGTCAAAGGTGTATAAGTATATTACAAATGGATGGCCAAACCAGGTAACAGACAAAGATACACATCCATTCTTCATTCGTAGAAATGAATTATCAGTCGATAAAGATTGTATCATGTGGGGTGCAAGAGTGGTTATACCAAATAAATTCAGGTCCAAATTATTAGGAAACCTCCATGACCAGCACCTGGGAATGTGCTTGACCAAGAGTTTTGCACGCAGTTATTTATGGTTGCCAGGTCTTCATAAAGATATCGAGTACATCGTGAGTCAGTGTACGACATGTCAATCGGTAAGCAAGCAACCACCACCAGTACCATTACAGCCACGGAAATGGCCTCCCAGGGTGTGGCAAAGGCTACATATTGATTTTGCTGCGTTCGGACAACAATTGTTCATTGTGATTGATAGCCATTCGAAATGGGTTGAGGTGTTTCCAATGTGGAAAATAACAACAAGTAAAACATTGGACATTTTACGAAAATTATTTTCTTCATTTGGCCTCCCTGAAGAAATTGTTTCGGATAATGCACCACAATTTCGTTCAGAAGAATTTGCACAGTTCACGAGCAAAAATGGTGTGAAACATACCAAGGTTCCACCATACCATCCTGCTTCGAATGGTGCAGCAAAGCGCACTGTACAAATTGTAAAACGTGCCCTCATAAGACAAATGTTAGATCCAAATCCAAGGAAACGACAATTGTCATTGGATCACAGATTGACTAATTTTTTGATTACATATCGAAATACTCCTCGTACAACTACTGGTAGAACACCAGCAGAGTTGTTTCTCAAATGACAGCCACGAACCAGATTCTCGTTGTTAAAGCCAAATTTGGCACAGTCTGTAGAAGAGACACAATTAAGACAGAAAGAGAATCATAATAGAGGTAGAGTAAAAGAGAGAAGTGTGAAATTAAACCAGAAGGTGAGAGTGAAGAACCATCACCATAAATGGTTAAAGTGGTTACCCGGAAGAGTGGTGAAGATATGTGGTCCTCGCACATATTTGGTAAAGATGTTTGATAATGGACAGGTTAGGTTTGTTCATGTTGATCATATTTTACCTACAGACATGGAAGGAGTTGAAGGTGGGAATGATTCAATTATTTCTGACTCATCAGATAGTTTTGCTATACCTGTAGCAAATCCTAAATCCAATTTACTGGAAACAAATCCAGGAGAGAATCAGAATGAAAGTCTTAGTCCGAGTCAGGGAAACAAAGAGCCTGAAGTTAGAGTGAGTTCAAATAAAAATCAAGGAAATTCCGTGGAGGAAAACGTTCCTCAGGATGAGCCTCGAATGAGTGTGAAATCAACACCATGTTTGGAAGGTTCAGTTTGAGAGCGAAGGTATCCTCTTCGAAACAGAAAACAAGTGGTAAAGTTAAATTTGTAAATATGGAAAAAAATAAGTTTATATCCTGTGTTATGCATAAACGTGAAAGTTATGTATGATGTTTGTTATGATGGCTTCTTCATTAAGGAGGGAGAAGTGTCATGTCTATAAGCTTGTAATGTTTGTAGCGCCACACTGTGGATGTGGACGTATTGTGTACTGCAATTGCAGAGTTAATCATTCAACAGAACCAGGCAGATTTCCGGAGGCTTCCGAGAGACCTGCCTGTCATGTTAGGAAGCTGTGTGTGCTTGTGCTCTGTGAATATATCACACTCTCTCTCTGTCTCTCTCTCGCTCTGTCTGTCTCTGTCTCTCTCTCTCTCTCTGTCCCTCTCTCTCTCTCTCTCTGTCTCTCTCTGTCTCTCTCTCTCTGTCTCTGTCTCTCTCTGTCTCTGTACATCTGTCTCTCTCTCTCGCTCTGTCTCTGTACATCTGTCTCTCTCTCTCTCTCTCTCTGTCTCTCTCTCTCTCTTTGTCTCTCTCTCTCTGTCTCTCTGTACATCTGTCTCTTTCTCTCTGTACATCTGTCTCTCTCTCTCTCTCTCTCTCTGTCTCTCTCTCTCTCTCTGTCTCTGTCAATCTTTCTCTGTCTCTCTCTCTCTGTCTGTCTCTCTGTCTGTTTCTCTGTCTGTTTCTCTCTCTCTCTCTTTCTGTCTCTCTGTCTCTGTCTCTCTCTCTGTCTCTGTCTCTCTCTCTGTCTCTCCCTCTCTCTGTTTCTCCCTCTGTCTGTCTCTCTCACTCTCTCTGTCTGTCTCTCTCTCTCTCTGTACATCTGTCTCTCTCTCTCTGTCTCTCTCTCTGTACATCTGTCTCTGTCTGTCTGTCTCTCTCTGTCTGTCTCTCTCTCTCTCTCTCTGTACATCTCTCTCTCTCTGTCTGTCTTTCTCTCTCTCTCTGTACATCTGTCTCTCTCTCTCTCTCTCTGACAGTCTCTCTCTCTCTCTCCCTGTACATCTGTCTCTCTCTCTCTCTCTCTCTCTGTCTCTCTCTATATACATCTGTCTCTCTGTCTGTCTGTCTCTCTCTCTCTGTCTCTCTGTCTCTGTACATCCCTCTCTCTCTCTCTAACTTTCTGTATATAAAACCTGCTCATTTCCTCGATTTCTGATTTGTATTTTAAGAAAAAAATCAAACACGTATCCCCTGCAGTTCGTTTAGAAATGAGCTCAGAATTTAAATGGCATCAGTTGTTCACATGAAGATGTTTTCTCAGCTATTTCCATGCTAGCTAGGGGCTAGAAATTGGTCTTTTGGTGATAGCGGTATTTTTTCGTCATATTTCGCCAAAAATACCGTTATAAATACCATTATTTTTTAAAGGCCTAAAATTGGCAAAAGAAATGTGCCCGACAGTAAAAATCGGTGTTACACGAGGATTCATGGTGGAAACCGCAGGTCCTCGCCAACTTTAGTCCGAGATCGATTACTGCTAAAAAAAGACCGGCCCTGGGAGGGGGGGAAAAGAAATTGCAAAAAACAAAAATTTAAAAAAATCACAAAACATTCACACGACACTTATCTAGCTGAAAAATAATTAAAAAATAAAAACTTGAACTTACCTTTTTTTCAGGTCTTCATACTTGCCGCTGTTTCTGGGGCTGCAACGCAGGCTTTTCTCGGGTGTTTTTTTCACCCAGAATACAGGAGCGCCGAGCAACCAATTTAAAGCGATATCGCGTTTTTTCCTCTTGCACGCCAGCGGTCCGCTTTTCAGCGGTATTTCAAAAGCACCACCGCACAACTTTGGCCAATTTAGGTGAACACCTTTTTCCGTCAAAAAAGGCGAAATATCGCCGAAAAAATGGGTGTGAGGCTGGCCAAAGAATTATCTGTTACTGGAAAATACACAGAGGCCGAAATTGCCCCTTTTTTGCGGCTCATTAGCGCCGCCGGTAGGCGCTAACTGGGCGCAATTGCTTTTTTGCTCGGGGGCGGGTGGTGGTGCCTGGGGCGAAAGTACCCCCGAGATTTTGGGGGCGATTTAGAGTTTGCGCGCGCCCGGCGATTGGCAAAGGACAGCCGCTCACCTGCTCTTGAGAACAGATGCTGAAGAACTTTCCCCGTCCACAACAATGACCAGCATCGTCCCTGGGTCCCGAAACCAAGATTGAAATTCCGTAAGGCTTCAAGGCCCACTGTCACGAGCATGGTCGAGGACACAAACCAGAGAATTTCATGTCGTTAATCTGCAGCTCAGTATGTGACTCGTTGTATAGGATCTGTTTACTGCTGTGAGGTCCTGTGCTTCATTTCTCCGTCTCTCCTTCATTGTGTTTATCCTCTTTCTCTCCCTGCTGCCATTGTGTTTCCATTCCGGCATCTAACTTCTTGCTCTGCTATACTTCTCTGTTTCTCTGTGCCTTTCTGCCTTGCCTTGTGCATATTTGGCCTTTTATTTTGTATTTTTTCTGTCTGCATCACTTTTTCTTTTCTATTGTTTGATTTGTATCATTGTGCCGCAAGTATGTGCCTCCAATTCCTCTGTCATATCTCTACTCTTCCATGTACATGTCTTTTCTCTCTGCTACGTTTCTCTCTGGTCTCTGGTTAGTGTGATTTTTGTGACTTCTTTTTATTATTTATTCATTCACGGGATGTGGGCATCGCTGGTAAGGCCGGCATTTGTTGCCCTTGAGAAGATGGCGATGAGCCACCTTCTTGAACTGCTGCAGTCCTTCTCCCACAGTCCTATTTTGTCGTAGCGGTTTGGTGCAACTGAGGGACTTGTTAGGTCATTTCAGAGGGGCAGTTAAGAATCAACCACATTGCTGTGGGCCTGGAGTCACATATAGGCCAGACCGGGTAAGGACAGCAGATTTCCTTCTCTAAAGGACATTGGTGAACCAGATGGGTTTTTCTAACAATCTGGTCACCATTACTGATACTAGATTTTTTTAATTCCAGATTTATTTAATTAACTGAATTTAAATTCCCCAGCTGCCATGGTGGGATTTGAACTCACGTCCCTGGATCATTAGTCCAGACCTCTGGATTACTAGTCCAGTAACTAAGTGCAGTAACTCAGAATAAGGGGTCAGCCATTTAGGACTGAGATGAGGAGAAACTTCTTTACTCAGAGGGTGGTGAATCTTTGGGGGATGTGGAGGCTCTGTCTCTGAATATATTCAGGATAGAGATCGATAGATTTTTGAATATTCATCATCATCGTAGGCAGTCCCTCGAAATCGAGGAAGACTTGCTTCCACTCTAAAAGTGAGTTCTCAGGGAACTGTACAGTAGTCCAATACGGGAATGACAGTCTTTGTCACAGGTGGGGCAGACAGTGGTTGAAGGAAAGAGTGGGTGGGAGTCTGGTTTGCTGCACGCTCCTTCCGCTGCCTGCGCTTGTTTTCCACATGCTCTCGGCGACGAGACTCGAGGTGCTCAGCGCCCTCCCGGATGCCCTTCCTCCACTTAGGGCGGTCTTAGGCCAGGGACTCCCAGGTGTTGGCGGGGATGTTGCACTTTATCAAGGAGGCTTTGAGGGTGTCCTTGAAGCGTTTCCTCTGTCCACCTGGGGCTCACTTGCCGTGTTGGAGTTCGAGTTGAATATTAAAGAGATCATGAGATATGGGGACAGAGCAGGGAAGAAAAGTTGAGATAGAAGATCAGCCATGATCTTGTTGAATGGCGGAGCAGGCTCGGGGGGCTGAATGGCCTATTCCTGCTCGTAGTTCTTATGCTCTTGTGTAACATAACCACCATGCTACTGTACCCCAGAATTCTCCCTCCTTAGTCCCTCTTCCCTGTCTTCTCTGCCTTGTCTTGTTTCTATGGCTCTTTTTTTCAGGCGCACTGTTTCCTTAATCCTGGGCAAAACATGATGGCCAGATGCCAGAGAGAAACAGTCTTGCAATATCAATGATCAGCAGCCTTGACCAATCCACTTATTCTAGTTGAACTACTCTAGGGCACCTTTTATTTATCCTAATAACCTGCTAACAACAACATGTACTGAAAGGTTTTACACATGGGTTTTCTAGTAAATGTAGACTGGATTGGAGCTGGTCTTCCTGTTATGTCTGCAAACCACTTTGAAATCTGCATAACCTTGGCATTTAGGTCCCATGGCAATATTTTGAAGAAGAGCAGGGGAGTTATCTCCCGGAGTCCCGGCCAATATTTATCCCTCAATCAACATCACTATAACAGATTATCTGGTCATTGTTACATTGTTGTTTGTGGGAGCTTGCTGTGTGCTAATTGGCTGTTGCATTGCCTATATTACAACAGTGACTACACTTCAAAAGTACTTAATTGGCTGTAAAGCAATTTGGGACGTCCTGAGGTCATGAAAGGTGTTATATAAATGCATGCCTTTCTTTTTCTAACACCGTTCCTCTCAAATATTCCACCAATGATAGTTTGAAGGAAGCAGTTGTCTAGTACCATCAAATCTGAAGTATCTCACATATTCCCAGAGAGATTAGGAAAAATATTCAGCATGCGACCTATTAAGATTCTTATCTCCAATTTCCTTCCTTCATCTCTCAACGGCACTCACTAGTTCTGGGGTATGGTTTGATGGAGTGGCCAGTTGAGAATGGCTGTAGAGACTCACAGCTGAAGAGTGGCCAGTCAGCCAGGATCCTCCTGCGGCCACTCACTCAAGGGGCTGTTTTCCAGCTGCGGGCCTCCGCAGTGAGTGTCCGCGTGAAGCAAAAGGAGAAAAATGCTGGAAATGCACAGCAGGCCAGTCAGCACCTCGAAAGAAAGAAAGACTTGCCTTTATATAGCGCCTTTGACGACCTCAGCACGTCCCAAAGTGCTTTCCAGCCACTGAAACACTTAAAAAAAAACATTTTTACTCACTGTTGTAATGTAGGAAACGAAGCAGTTACCTTGCACACAGCAAGCTCCCACAAACAGCAATGTGATAATGACCAGATAATCTGTTTTTGTTATGTTGGTTGAGGGATAAATATTGGGTGGGGCACAATGTTCGCATGCCTGACACAAGACTCCCAAAGCAAGCGCTCTACTCGGAACTCCTACACAGCAAGCGAGCCCCAGGTGGACAGAGGAAACGTTTCAAGGACACCCTCAAAGCCTCCTTGATAAAGTGCAACATCCCCACCGACACCTGGGAGTCTCTGGCCAGAGACCACCCTAAGTGGAGGGCGCCGAGCACCTCGAGTCTCGTTACCGAGAGCATGCAGAAAACAGGCATAGGCGGCGGAAGGCGCGTACGGCAAACCAGACTCGCCACCCACCCTTTCCTTCAACCACTGTCTGTCCCACCTGTGACAGTGACTAATTCCCGCATTGGACTGTACAGTCACCTGAGCACTCACTTTTAGAGTGGAAGCAAGTCTTCCTCGATTTCGAGGGACTGCCTATGATGATGAAATATTGGCCCCAGGACACCGGGGATAACTACCCTGCTCTGCTTCAAAATAGTGCCGTGTGATCTCTTGAGAGCACCGGAGAACACAGTCAACGTCTCATCTGAAAGACGGCACCTCCGACAGTGCAGCACCCCCTCAGCACTGCACTGGAGTGTCTGCCTAGACTTTGACACAACCTTTTTGATTCTTAGACAAGAGTGAACCGCGGCTGGCCGAGAAAGATGGGTTAACATTTCTGGTATGGTCAGAAGCATTCTTTCCTCCATGCCAATGCTGATTGACCTCCTGTATATTTCTGGCATTTGTCATAGAATCTTACAGCAGAGAAAGGGGGCTATTCGGCACATCATGGCTGTGCCACCTCTTCAAAAGTGTTGTCCAATTAGTCCCACTCACCTGCTCGTAGCCCTGTCGTTTTTGGGACTAGCAGTTTCATTTTCTTAAAATTTATTTGTAGTGACTGCCAGTGCTATTCCAACATGGGGGCATCAAAGTCAGGTTCAGTCCTAACCTTGCACGGCTACATTATAACAGTCTGGAGTGGAGGCATTGACTGTTTCTTGCTCCTTGCTGACTCGAATGTTGAGGGCAGTTGTATCTACCTCCCCACCGCTCCCCCTCCCTACCCCACCACCCAACCTCTTCAGGTTCTCCATGAGCTTAGGATCAGCTCAGACTGGGAATTGAACCTGAGGTCCAGCCTGCGCTGTATGGTTCAACAACAGTAGCAACTTGTATTTATATAACGCCTCTAACGTAGTGTAATGTCCCAAGGCGCTTCACAGGAGCGTTATCAAACAAAATCTGTCACCAAGCCACCACACAAGGAGAAATTAGGGCAGGTGACTGGAAGGCTGGTCAAAGACCATAAGAACATAAGAAATAGGAGCAGGGGTAGGCCATTTGGCCCCTCGAGTCTGCTCCGCCATTCAGTATCTTGGCTGATCCAAAAGAGGTAGATTTTAAGGAGCGTCTTAAAGGAGGAAAGAAAGGTAGACAGGCGGAGAGGTTTAGGCAGGGAGTTCCAGATCTTTAAACCTAGGCACCAGAAGGCACGGCCACCAATGATTGAATGATTATAATCAGGGATGCTCAAGAGGGCAGAATTAGAAGAGCGCAGACATCTCGGGGTGGGGTGGGGTGGGGGGGAGGTTGTGGGGCTGGAGGAGATTTCAGAGATAGGGAAGGGCGAGGCCATGGATGGATTTGAAAACAAGATTGCTAACTTTGAAATCGAGACGTTGCTTAACTGGGAGTCAATGTAGGTCAGCGAGCACAGGTGTGATGGGTGAGCGGGACTTGGTGCGGGTTAGTATTGCATCGAGCCAGCATAATTACTCACTGGGCCGAATTGGGTCGAATTGAAAAATAAAAAAAGGACGATCACACTGCTGGGCGTGTATTATAGACCCCCAAACAGTGGGAGGGAGATAGAGGAGCAAATATGTAGGCAAATTGCTATGAAGTCCAAAAACCATAGGGTAGCAATAGTAGGGGATTTTAACTATCCAAATATTGATTGGGACAAATTTAGTGTGAAAGGTATAGAGGGTGCGGAATTCTTGAAATGAATTCAAGAGAACTTTTTTAGTCAGTATGTAGCAAGCCCAACAGGAGAGGGGGCGGTCTTGGATTTAGTTTTGGGGAATGAAGCTGGGCAGGTTGAAGGGGTATTAGTGGGAGAGCACTTGGGTGCCAGTGACCATAATTCAGTCAGATTCAAGTTGGTTATGGATAAGGACAAGGATAGGCCTGGAATAAAAGTTCCGAATTGGGAAAAAGCTAATTTTGCTAAGTTAAGGAGTGATTTGGCAATGGTGGACTGGAAACAGCTACTTGTGGGTAAATCAATGTTGGAACAGTGGGAGGCATTTAAGGAGGAGATCCGGAAGGCTTGGGCCAAACGTGTGCCCTTAAAGAAAAAGACCGGGAAAAATAATTCTAGAGCCACCTGGGTGTCCTAGGACTTACAGGGAAGGATTAAGGAAAAAGGGACGCTTCTGTCATATACCAATGGCTAAATACTATAGAATCTTTTGAGAAATATAGAAAGTTAAGAGACAAAATTAAAAAGTCAATTAGGAATGCTAAGAGAGAGCACGAGAAATTCTTGGCCAGTAAAATTAAGGAAAACCCTAAGATGTTCTATAAATATATTAAGAGTAAGAGGGTAACTAAAGAAAGGGTAGGGCCTATTAGAGACCATAAAGGTATTCTTTGTGTGGAGGCAGAAGATGTTGGCAGGGTTCTTAACAAATACTTTCCATCTGTTTTCACAAAGGAAAGGGGCAATGCAGATACTGCTATCGAGGAGGAGTATGATATTCTGGATGAAATAAATATAGTAAGAGAGGAAGTATTAAGGGGTTTATCAGCTTTGAAAGTAGATAAGTTCCCAGGCCCGGATGAAATGCATCCCAGGCTGTTGAGCGAAGTAAAAGAGGAAATAGCAGAGGCCTTGACCATCATTTTCCAGTCCTCTTTGGATCTGGGCATGGTGCCGGAGGATTGGAGGACTGCTAATGTAGTACCCTTGTGTAAGAAGGGAAAAAGGGATAGACTGAGTAATTACAGGCCTTTTGGCCTCAGTAGTGGGAAAATTATTGGAAAAAATCCTGAAGGACAGGATAAATCTACATTTGGAAAGGAAAGGATTAATTAGGGACAGCTCGGATTTGTTAAGGGAAGATTGGGTTTGACTAACCTGATTGAATTTTTTAGGAGGTAACCAAGAGGGTCGATGAGGATAGTGCGTACGATGTAGTATATATGGACTTTAGCAAGGCTTTTGATAAGGTCCCACATGGTAGACTGGTCATGAAGGTTAAAGCCCATGGGATCCAGGGCAAAGTGGCAAGTTGGATCCAAAATTGGAGGTAGGAAGCAAAGGCTAATTGATGGATGTTTTTGTGACTGGAAGGATGTTTCCAGTGGGGTTCCGCAGGGCTCAGTACTGGGTCCCTTGCTTTTTGTGATATATATCAACGATTTAGATTTGAATATAGGGAGTATGATTAAGAAGTTTGCAGACGATACTAAAATTGGCTGCGTGGTTGATAATTAAGAGGAAAGTCTGGCGGCAGGAGGATATCAAACTACTGGTCAGTTGGGCAGAGCAGTGGCAAATGGAATTTAATTCAGAGAAGTGTGAGGTGATGCACTTTGGGAGGGCTAATAAGGAAAGGGTATACACATTAAGTGGTCGGCCACTTAATAGTGTAGATTGAACAAAGTGACCTTGGAGTGCTTGTCCACAGATCCCTGAAAGTAGCAGGCCAGGTGGATAAGTTGGTTAAGAAGGCATACGGAATGCTTGCCTTTATTGGCCGAGGCATAGAATATGAGAAGGGAGGTCATGCTTAAATTGTATAATACTTTGGTTAGGCCACAGCTGAAGTACTGCATGCAGTTCTGTTTGCAGTATTATAGGAAGGACGTGATTGCACTAGAGAGGGTGCAGAGGAGATTTACTAAGATGCTGCCTGTAGGGAGAATCTTAGTTATGAGGACAGATTGGATAGGTTGGGTTTTTTCTCATTGGAACAGAGGAAGTTGAGAGGAGATCTCATTGAGGTGTGCAAAATATTGAGAGGCCTGGACATAGTGGATAGTAAGGACCTATTTCCATTGGTGGAGGGGTCTATTATGAGGAGGCATAGTTTTAAGGTGGTTGGTGGAAGGTTTAGAGGGAATTTGAGGGGGGGGCTTCTTTACGCAGAGGGTTGTGGGGATCTGGAATTCGCTACCTGGAAGAGTGGTGGATGCAGAAAACCTCACCACTTTTAAGAGATGGTTGGATGGGCACTTAAAGTGCAGTAACCTGCAGGGTTACGGACCTAGAGCTGATAATTGGGATTAGACTGGATGACCTTTTTGTTGGACGCCGCAGATATAATGGTAAATACTGCAGGGAATAGAATGCGGCCAAGGTGATCTCCTCGACTAGTTTCGATCGCCTGGATGGGTCGGCGAGGAATTTCCCCAGATTTTTTCTCCCTAAATTAGCCTGGGTTTTTATCTGGTTTTTGCCTCTCCCAGGAGATCACATGGCTCCGGTGGGGTGGAGTGTAAATGTTTTCAGTGTAAGGGATATCGCAGTTGTGTGAGGCGGACTGGTCTGGGCTGGGTGATCTTTGCCGTCATTGTTCATAGGTTTATATGTACCGTTTAGGGCTGCTGACCAAGGGCCGTGTGGCTCTTTGTCGGCCGGCATGGACACGATGGGCCGAAATGGCCTCCTTCTGCGCTGTAGATTTCTATGTTTCTATGTTTCTATGGGCAATTGGCGGGGGCGGGGGGCAAGCTTCTGTTGTAAGTATTAATAAGAGGGTTGTCCTATGAGGAGAGTTTGAGTAGATTAGGCCTACAATCGCTGGAGTTTTAAAAGAATGAGAGGTGATCTCATTGAAAGATTCTGAGGGGGATTGACAACGTAGATTCTGAGAGGTTGTTTCCTCTGACTGGAGAGGCTAGAACTAGGGGGCACAGTCTCAGGATAAGGAGTCGGCCATTTAAGACTGAGGTGAGGGGAAATTTCTTCACTCAGAGGGTTGTGAATCGATATGGAGATCAGGCAGGAAAGTGGAGTTGTGGTTGATGATCAGTCATGATCTTATTGAGTGGCGGAGCAGGCTCGAAGGGCCTACCCGTGTTCCTAATTCTTATGATCTTATGTTCTTAATGAATAAAGAAATGGAAGTCAGCTAAGATCCACTGAAACCATACAATGATTGACAGGCCGGAATGGGAAAATCACAGAAGCAAAAGTATAATCATTTTTGAAATTAAATTCAGTACTATTTCCATTTTTAAATCTCAAAAACTAAACAGGTTTGCATGGTGATGAGTTTTTTCTCTCCAAGAATCACTTATTTGGGGCAGTAGTATTGATTTCAATGCAAACAATGAGCCACCAGGGTATATTGCAGAGCAGTTATTTCTGTAAAGTGCTGCCATCGGGATCTTTGATGTTACAGTGTAGGTTTAATAATTATTAACTATTGGAGCAAAGGATCTCGTCACCCACAGTGACAGAATTGCAAATTACCAACGCAGTCTCCAGTAGTGTTTCTGCAGCAAAATCAAAAAACGGTCTCTCATGAATGTAACGCAATTATAGAGGGTTCTTTTTGCTTTCCTTTTGTCCACTTTTCTCAAAGCTCCTTACTTGGGTATCATTCCGTAGACCCGAGTGAGGTTACTTGGCTGTGAGACTGACCTCAAGTCTTGATTCATGTGTGAGTCTAGGCAGTGAGTGTTGGCAGGCTTCTTCACCACAGGAAGCATTGCAGCCAAGTCATGCCCTCATCCAGTGGCCCACACGCACACGGGTCTGGAAATAGATTCCTGCCCGATTTCTGTTTTATTAGTTCAGTGCAGCTGATGTACGGAAGTTGGGACAACCCTTTAGGAAAATGTCCTCTGTACTCTGAGAACTATGGCTCAGTAGGTATCACACTCTCCTCTGAGTCAGAAGGTTGTGGGTTCAAGTCCCATTCCAGAGAGTTGAGCACATAAATCTAGGCTGACACTCCAGTGTAGTGCTGAGGGAGTTCCGCACTGCCGTGGGTGCCGTCTTTTGGATGAGACGTTAAACCGAGATCCCGTCTGCTCTCTCAGGTGGACGTAAAAGATCCCATGTCACTACTTCGAAGAAGACCAGGGGCTCCCTGGCCAATATTTATCCCACAACCAACAACACTAAAAGAGATTATTGAGGCATTCTCATTCACATTGCTGTTTTTGGGGGAGCTTGCTGTGCACAAGTTGACTGTTGCATTTTCTACATTACACCAGTGACGACACTTCAAAAGTGCTTCATTGGCTTTAAAGCATCTTGCAACACCCTGAGGTCATAATAGGCGCTATATAAATACAAGTTTTTCTTGCTATCCAAGTGCAATAGAATCATGAACCAGTTTACAGTGAACATGTTTACAATTTTTATTATGCAATGGCCAGAAGAAATCTTTAGCTCTAGCTCTCCTCCTGCATCCGACTCTCACATGCCCCCCCCCCCCCTCCACCCTAACCCCCCGCTCCCCCACGACTCCGGCTTAGTCTGCGTGACTGCCTTTTGCCAGAGAACAAAAAAATACATAGGTGACAGCTCTGGAACCTAAAATACACACTGACAATGCTGGAAACATTCAGCAGGTCAAGCAGTGCATGTGGAGAGAGGGAAGCAGAGTGAACGTTGCAGGTAGGATTCAGCTGCCGAGCCTCCCTCGGGCAACAGCCCACAGCAGGCCAGGCAATGAATGAAGGGCCAGGGGGACATGGAGCAGCAAGTCAGCCGAGAGACTGCAAAAGGCCCCCCCCGAGCTGTACTGTGAGGAAGACCACTGTGCTAAATTGTGTATATCTACTCCCCTACACTCAAATGCTTCATTTCTCGTGTCAGCTGTGGCTCAGTGTGTAGCATTCTCGTCTCTGAGTCAGAACGTTGTGGGTTTAAGTCCCACTCTAGAGATTTGAGCACATAAATCTAGGCTGACACTCCAGTGCAGTGCTGAGGGAGCACTGCACTTTCCGAGGTGCCGTCTTTCGGATGAGACGTTAAACCGAGGCCCCGTCTACTTTCTCAGGTGGACATAAAAGATCCCATGACACTATTTTGAAGAAGAGCAGGGGAGTTATCCCAGTGTCCTGGACAATATTTATCCCTCAATCAACATAAGAAAAAAACAGATCATCTAGTCATTATCACATTGCTGTTTGTGGGAGCTTGACTGTGTGCAAATTGGCTGCCACGTTTCCCACATTACAACAGTGACTACACTCCAAAAGTACTTCATTTACTGTAAAGCGCTTTGAGACAAAAGGCACTATATAAATCCAAGTCTTTCTTTCTTTCTTTCTTTCTTTCTTTCTTTCTTTCTTTCTTTCTTTCTTTCTTTCTTTCTTTCTTTCTTTCTTTCTTTCTTTCTTTCTTTCTTTCTTTCTTTCTTTCTTTCTTTCTTTCTTTCTTTCTTTCTTTCTTTCTTTCTTTCTTTCTTTCTTTCTTTCTTTCTTTCTTTCTTTTCTTTCTTTTCTTTTCTTTCTTTCTTTCTTTCTTTCCCAACTAAGGCAGAGCATAAGTCTTCTGACTGGTGATGAACATAAGAATTAGGAGCAGGAGTAAGCCATTCGGCCCCTCGAACCTGCTCTGCCATTCAATAAGATCATGGCTAATCTTTGACCTTAACTGCATTTTCCCGCGTGATCGGCATATCCCTCGATTCCCCTGAAGAACTGAACCTTGAGGCTCTGGGAGACTTTTGATTTTATGTTGCTGGAAAGTAATCTTGCCACTGCTGACTCTATGACTAATTAGACTTCGCTGCTGAAATGAGTCAGAGATTATTTCTGTTGGAATAGCCCAGTGGGGCTTTATTAGTACAGCACATAGCAATTAATGAGGGAGATGTTAGAGGGAACATTTGCTGAGACAACCAATTCCTTTGCATTAACTTCCAATGAAAATATGGTATTTTATGTATAAAGAATGTTTTATCTTTATTTTACATATGTCCCACTCTATACCCAGAATTGTTCAGGAACAGCACACCAGATCTGTTACTGTGGTAACACAGGCAAATACATCAAGTAGAAAGAAGTAAGCCAGTTTTTCAGTATTGTGCAGTTGACCTAGTGTTGTGGTCCTTTTTGTCACGAGTATCACAGGACTGATCGAACAAAGACTGGAGAGACTTGGGAATCGACTTTAACCCTACCCTCCTGTCGGAACTGAACCTGTTCTTCTGCGCAGGTGGCAAAGCCACATGACTGAATCCATCGGGGTCCTTCTTTAAACATGCCCGCTGACATCATCGGGATACGGCCGCCATTTTGACTTGGACCTGGAGTGAGGGGGTGGGGGAGAGGGGGGTGCGGAGGGGAGGCTGCTGTGGTTTGCCCAGCCAGGTAAAGTTAAGTGCTCCTCTGCAGCACACAACTAAATCTTAGGCCTCTCCTGCCCCTCTCCCTCCCCCCCTCAACTTCTGTACTGCGAGCCCCCTGTCGGAGCCCCCCAGTCTCCACACATGAGCAAATCTTTGCAGGTCACCAGCTGCTTGCTGCCCATTGCCCGCTCTTCCTGAGTCCGCAAGCACTGACCGAAATTTCCAAATGTTGAGAGTTTTAACCAGTTGGCTCTTAACGAACACCACTCAAGAGAAAGCCTCCAAAACACTTCTAAAATGTTGTTTGCCCCAATTTAAGGCACTAAGGAATTTAGGCCCCACTGGCTTCAGTTTGGATCCAATGGTTGTTGAGTTGCACTTATTGGTGTTCAGGGACCATCTCTAAACTCTTGGTGAAAGGAACACAAGGCTTACATTGTTGAACAGCCCCACCTTCCCTTGGACACGGGAGAGAGGTCAAACCTGGTGGTACAGTATTTAGATGTTGGATTCATGCCACTGAGCCAAGGCTGACATCTGACTGCCCCCATTCCCTCCCTCGCCCCCTACTAAATCTCATCATTTTTCCTCTGCTGAAGTTGCTGATTACCGCAGTGTAATCTCTTGATCAAGGGCCTCCTTGATAAAGTGCAACATCCCCACTGGCACCTGGGAACCCCTGGCCAAAGACCGCCCTAAGTGGAGGAAGAGCATCCAGGAGGGCGCTGAGCACCGAGTCTCGTCGCCAAGAGCATGCAGAAAACAAGCGCAAGCAGCGGAAGGAGCGTGCGGCAAACCAGGCTCCTCACCCACCCTTTATTTCAACCACTGACTGCCCCACTGTGACAGAGACTGTAATTTCTATATTGGTCTGTTCAATCACCTGAGAACTCACTTTTAGAATCTTCCTCGATTTTGAGGAACTGCCTATGATAATGATGATGATGTAATCTCTTGAAAACTGGTAGCTTCCAGGATCTCACCCTAACTGGCTGTTTTCCAGACAGCAAGTACTGGATGTGGTGGGATAGGGTGGGGGGAGGTGAGGGGGAGGGGAGGCGAGGGACGGACATATCTGATCATATTAGGGGACCAATTGGAGTGAAATGATGTGTAGGGGACCAAGGGGAACACAAGTTAACCAGGGGAGAACTTTCAGTAACGTTTAGTAGTGACATGGTTGCATATTAAAAAGGATGGAAGGAAGATATAGTGTAGAAAAATTTATAAGCACATAAGAAATAGGAGCAGGAGTAGGCCATACGGCCCCTCGAGCCTGCTCCGCCATTCAATATCATGGCTGATCTTTCACCACAACTGCAGCCCCATCCCCATTTGTCTTGTAATGTTCAGTTCTACTTTTTTCTTGCTCTGTGGAATTCACCAGCTATCAAGGACCATAAGGCAGCATTGTCATAGAATCATAGAAATTTACAGCACGGAAGGAGGCCATTTCGGCCTATCGTGTTTGCGCCGGCTGACAAAGAGCTATCCAGCCTCATCCCACTATCCAGCTGTTGGTGCGTAGCCCTGTAGGTTACGGCACTTCAAGTGCACATTCAAGTGCTTTTAAAATGCGGTGATGATTTCTGCCTTTACCACCCTTTCAGGCAGTGATTTCAAGACCCCCACCACCCTCTGGGTGACACAATTTCCCCTCAAATCCCCTTCCCCTCCAATTACTTTGAATCTATGCCCCCTGGTTATTGACCCCTCTGCTAAGTGGAATGGATCCTTCCTATCCACTCTATTTCAGCCCCTCATAATTTTATAAAATGATGTAATCTCTGTAAAGTTAAGTTAAGAAGCTAGGTGGGCATTTACCCAGCATCAATGCATGTAAAAATGTAATTCGTCTGGAAAGCGTGAGCGCATTACTTGTCCTTGACAGCGTGACACGCATCTCTTCCATCGCTCCTTAAACCCCCCCCCACTCCCCCCCGCCCCCCCCCCCCCGCCTCATGTAATGACAGGTTTTGCCAACTACAATTTTCCCCTTTGTGACCAGGAACGGCACCACTTCCCTTCTCTGCACCGTGCATGGCCACACTTGGCTCCTGGTAGCCACTGGGAAACTTCGCTGCCATGTGCAATCCCTAGCTTCATCTTTGCCAGTCAAGACGGCACAGATATCCCTCGCGTTTGTCTCTGGATGTCCCTCAGATGAATTGTTGGCAGATCTGATGAAGAGCTCAATCAAAACAGGAGCCGCACTGAAATACATCAGTTGCAAAGATTGAAATGGCCTCAGGTAAAAGGATAATCATGCATGTACTTTCCATGCTAAGCTAGATGTGCAATTTTCAGAACTTTGTAAGTTCTTTCCATTAATATCAGGAAGATCTGAAGGTCATCTCTTGGCGTTTGTATATTTCAGTCAAGGCAGCTTCACCTTTCATGTCCTCCAAAGACATCAGTTTCAAAATTAAGCCAGCCATGGCGTACTACACATTTTGTTCAGTGTTTTATCTTCCTTTGGTCTGCACAGAAACTGGAACCTTCAGACCATTCCTTTTTTCATTGGAGTTATATGTCGGAAGCAATACAACCTACGTCTGTGTGTTAGCTATGGCTCAGTGGGCAGTACTCTCTCGCCTCTGAGTCAGAAGGTTGTGGGTTCAAGCCCCACCCCAGGGACTCGAGCACAAAAATCTAGGCTGACACTCCAGTGCAGTGCTGAGAGAGCGCTGCACTGTCGGAGGTGCTGTATTTCAGATGGGACGTTAAACCGAGGCCCCCGTCTGCTCCCTCAGTTGCACGTGAAAGATCCCATGGCATTATTTTACAAAGAAGAGCAGGGACGTTATCCCCAGTGTCCTGGCCAATATTTATCCCTCAATCAGCATCACAAGAAACAGACTATCTGGTCATTATCACATTGCTGTTTGTGGGAGCTTGCTGTGCACAAATTGGCTGCTGCATTTCCTCACATTACAACAGTGACTGCACTCCAAAAGTACTTCATTGGCTGCAAAGCGCTTTGAGATGTCCGATGGTCGTGAAAGGTGCTGTATAAATGCAAGTCTTTCCTTTTAAAAGTGCAAGAGAGGCAACTGTCTCCTCTAAAATGGGGAACAGCATTGAAGTTTCTCACATACTTGAGCCTTAAAGAGCATTAATAAGTTCTGATGGGAAAGAAATTATTCAGCATGAAAGAGGAAAGTAGCTTTAGTGATGGAGGAGATGTGGGAGTTGCACTTGAGCTCGGAGGAGACAATGGGGCCAAAAATGTTGAAAGATAAAGAAAGACAAAATGTGATAGGATACTAGACGGCAGTGGTTGCTTTGTGAAAGTGGTATAAAGAAACGGTTTTGAAAAAATAAAAGGAACAACACTGTGTTAGCTAGGCTCAGTTGGTAGCAGTTCCATCTCTGTATTCAAAAGATTGTGGTTTGAAACCCTATTTGCTGGCTTTACTGGCACTTCAGTGCACTACTTGAAGTTATGCTGCATTGTTGGTGGTGCCAACCTTCAGATCCGATGTTGAACTACAGGACTATTTGCATATTCCAATGGTGCATCTTGTGATTATATTCTGTACCACATCACACAAGATGGCTCTCTGGAAACTTGTCATGTGACCTTGTCACATGATCTTTTTATTATTATACATCAGCTGTTGCATTACATATTACACATCTGGCTGTTAAAGATAACCATCAAAGAGGAGCAGGGAGTTCTCTCAATGTCCTGCCTAATATTCATCCTTCAACCAACACCACCAAAAAAAACCAACTCCTTCATCTCCTTATCGTTTGTGGGAAGTACCTATATATTTTTTATTAATTCACAGGATGTAGTCGTCGCTGGCAAGGCCAGCATTTATTGCCCATCCCTAATTGCCTTTGAAGGTGGTGGTGAGCTGCCGCTTTGAACCACTGCAGTACTCCCACAGTGCTGTTAGGGAGGGAGTTCCAGGATTTTGACCCAACGACGCTGAAGGAACGGCGATATATTTCCAAGTCAGGATGGCGTGTGACTGGGAGGGGAACTTGGAGATGATGGTGTTCCCATGCGCCTGCTGCCCTCGTTCTTCCAGGTGGAAGAGGTCATAGTTTGGGAGGTGCTGTTGAAGAAGCCTTGGGGAGTTGCTGCAGTGAAAATTAGTTGCCTTGCTCACTCACATTAAAAAAAAGACTTGGATATATACAGCAACTTTCACAACCACCAGAAGTCTCAAAGCGCTTTACAGACAATGAAGTACCTTTGGAGTGTAGTCACTGTTGTAATGCGGGAAACACGGCAGCCAACTTGCGCTCAAGCAAGCCTCCACAAACAGCAATGTGATAATGACCAGATAATCTGGGTTTTTTTTGTTATGTTGACTGAGGGATAAATATTGGCCAGGACACTGGGAATAACTCCCCTGCTCTTCTTCAAAATAGTGCCACGGGATCTTTTACGTCCACTTGAGAGCAGAACGGGCCTCGGTTTAACGTCTCATCCGAAAGATGGCACCTCCGACAGTGCAGCACTCCCTCAGCACTGCACTGGAGTGTCAGCCTAGATTTATGTGCAAGAATTCGGTGGATGTAAAGTGCGTTGAAACATATCTGAGAACGTGGTAAGGTGCTATATAAGTGCAAGTTGTTTATTTCCCGATTTCTTGATTTTCATCTTTGTTGCTAGTTTGCTCACTGGACTTTGGCAGTGGCTCTTTTTGGTTTGGTTTGTCAATGTTAAAAACAAAAAGCACAATACATCATTACGACTGTTTCTGTATCTCTGGTTCCTTGAAGCATTGTGAGGAGAAAGCAGAATATATCTCAAACAAAAGGTTTATAAGGCGTCATCATCATAGGTGGACCCTCGAACGAGGATGACTTGCTTCCACATGAGTTCACAGATGTTTCAATGAAGGACCCGATGTTTTAGTCCTGAATTCCACTTGAAAAGGTGGAAGATGCCTGTGCGTGGATTTTTTTAACGTGTGGTGGCCATTGCACACCAGCCACCACACGGGCTTGACAGAGCTAGGTCTTGGTTCAGAGGCAGGGATTAACCAAGACGACTGGAGACCAGCTCTGCTGCATGGACCTAGTGCGCACACATATCGCAGTTTGGGTTGGCACGTGCTGCCCCTGGAATGACGGGACAACATATTTGGTGAGTCACAAATATTAAGGAAACATGCAAAACCAGAGAGAGATTTAAACCAATTAAGCAGATAGACTCAGAAATGGCAGATAGGTATTAATGTAGATAAATGTAAGAAACAGCTAATGACGTACACTATTTCTCGATAGGCTGGTGTATCTTGGGAATGCGCGAAGCCCAACTCTATTGGGGTATGACAAGTGCTACATAATTAGCAAAAGTGGAAAAGGAAAAGCTTTTGGATGTAATTATTGTTCAGTCAGTGATGGTTTCCATCAATGTGAAGTTGTTATTATTTAGTTGCTTAGAAACACTATCAACATTATTAGTGAAAATTATTGTGAAAAAAATTATTTTAATATCTGAAATATGTTTTATCCTTCTACACCATCTTACCTTTCATTCTCCACAAGGTCCGTTACAAAGTATATTGCTGTCTCGGAAACTGTTCATTCATTCATAGGCCTCCCTCGTTCCAACAATGGCAGGTACATATACATAAGTTGAGGTGATTATTCAGGTTGTACTTTAGTTGGGGTCTGTTATATATATAAACCTGTAAATACCTTGTTTAACCACCAGTGGGCTCATCCCCTGGAGTCCCAAGGGATCCCACAATCCCTTGGGAACACCTGTACATAAGGATGCCTCACAGGCTGCAGAGGCACTCTGGAGACCTGTAATAAAGGACTACGGTCACACATTACTTTAAGCTTACAGTATCTGGTCAGATTCTTTATTTAAGACGTAACAACTGGCGACGAGATACAGATGACGAACCCCTCCACAACAATGCAGAGAACCGTGGGCATCCTGGAGAAATTTTCGGAGGGAGATGAATGCGAAACCTTCATGGAGCGACTCGACCAATACTTCGTGGCCAACGAGCTGGAAGGAGAAGCGAACACTGCCAAACGAAGGGCGATACTCCTAACCGTTTGCGGGGCACCAAAATATGACCTCATGAAAAATCTGCTCGCTCCAGCGAAACCCACAAGAAGTCATACGATGATTTGTACACACTGGTCCGGGAGCATCTAAACCTGAAGGAAAGCGTTCTGATAGCAAGGTACCGGTTCTACACGCACAAGAGGTCTGAAGGCCAGGAAGTTGCGAGCTACGCCACCGAGCTAAGGCGCCTTGCAGGACATTGTGAATTTGAAGGACACTTGGAACACATGCTCAGGGACTTCTTTGTACTTGGCATTGGTCATGAAGTAATACTTCGCAAACTTTTGACTGTAGAGACCCCAACCTTGAGTAAAGCCATAGCGATAGCCTCGCCACCAGCGACAATACCAAACCAATCTCTCAGCACACGAGTGCTGCTGCAAGTACTGTGAACAAAGTAACGTTGTTTTCGAATCGTAACGTACAGGGCAGGACTCACATGCCCGCAGCTGCACGTCCGCAGATGTCTCAGAGACAACCATCAAGGGTGGTGAATGCAAGGCCATTAATACCTTGTTGGCGCTGCGGAGGTGATCATCATTTCCATTCATGGCACTTCAAAGGATACGTTTGCAAGGGCTGTGGAACAATGGGACACCTCCAGTGTATGTGCAGGCGAGCTGCAAACCCTGCTAATCCTGCAAACCACCATGTTGCAAAGGAGGACAGATCCATGGTGGATCACGATGAACCAGAGCCTCAGACTGAGGAGGCAGAGGTATATGGGGTGCACACATTTACCACAAAGTGCCCCCCAATAATGCTGAAGGTTGAATTAAATGGACTCCCGATGTCAATGGAGCTGAACACGGGCGCGAACCAATCCGTAATGAGCAAAAAGACTTTCGACAAATTATGGTGCAGCAAAGGCCTCAAGGCCAGTCCTGGCTCCCATTTGTACTAAACTGAGAACATACACTAAGGAACTGATTCCCGTAATCAGCAGTGCTACCATAAAGGTCTCCCACGATGGATCGGTGCACAATCTACCACTCTGGGTGGTACCGGGCGATGGCCCCACGGTGTTCGGCAGGAGCTGTCTAGGAAAGATACACTGGAACTGGGACGACATCCGAGCGCTCTCGTCCGTCGCCGACACTTCATGTGCCCAGGTCCTAAACAAGTTCCCCTCGCTGTTCAAACCGGGCATTGGGAAGTTCCAAGAAGCAAAAGTGCAGATCCACTTGATTCCGGGGGTCCGACCCATCCATCACAAGGCGAGAGCAGTACAGTACATGATGAGAGAGAGGGTGGAGATCGACCTGGACGGCTGCAACGAGAGGGCATCATTTCGCCAATCGAATTCAGAAAGTGGGCCAGTCCAATTGTTCCAGTCCTCAAGGATACAGCACCGTCAGAATCTATGGTGATTACAAAGTAACTATCAATCGTTTCTCCCTGCAGGATCAATACCCGCTACCAAAGGCAGACGACCTATTTGCGACGCTGGCGGGAGGAAAAACATTCATGAAGCTGGACTTGACCTCGGTCTACATGACGCAGGAGCTGGAGGAATCATCGAAGGGCCTCACCTGCATCAACACGCACAAAGGTCTCTTCATTTACAACAGATGCCCATTTGGGATTCGCTCAGCTACGGCGATATTCCAGAGGAACATGGAAAGCTTGCTAAAGTCGGTCCCGCGCACCGTGATCTTCCAGGACGACATCTTGGTTACAGGTCGGGACACCGTCGAGCACCTGCAGAACCTGGAGGAGGTTCTTAGTTGGGTCAATCGTGTGGGGCTCAGGTTAAAACGCTTGCAGTGCATTTTCCTGGCGCCTGAAGTGGAGTTCCTGGGTAGAAGAATTGCTGCAGACAGCATCAGGCCCACCGATTCGAAGACGGAGGCAATCGAGAATGCACTGAGACCACAGAACGTGACGGAGCTGCGGTCGTTTCTAGGACTCCTGAATTACTTTGGTAACTTCTTACCGGGTCTTAGCACACTGCTAGAACCACTGCTCTCTTCACTGCATAAAGGAGATGAATGGGTATGAGGTAAAAGCCAAGAAAATGCCTTTGAAAAAGCTAGGAAACTGTTATGCTCAAACAAATTGCTTGTGTTGTATGATCCATATGAGCGTTTGGTACCAGCATGCAATGCGTCGTCGTACGGTGTCGAGTGTGTATTGCAACAAGCTAATGAATCTGGGAAATTGCAACCGGTTGCTTATGCATCCAGAGGTCTGTCTAAGGCTGAGAGGGCCTACAGCATGATCGAAAAAGAAGCATTATCAATATCTGCTTGGGCTCAAATTTGAATTGGAAACTGACCATAAGCCACTTATATCCCTCTTTTCTGAAAGTAAGGGGATAAATACGAATGCATCGGCCTGCATCCAGAGATGGGCGCTCACATTGTCCGCATACAACTACGCCATCCGCCACAGGCCAGGCACAGAAAACTGTGCCGATGCTCTCAGTAGGCTGCCATTGCCCATCACAGGGGTGGAGATGGCACAGCTGCAGATTCAGTTATGGTAATGGAAGCATTCGAGAATGAGCAATCACCTGTTACCGCCCGACAGATTAGAACCTGGACAAGCCAGGGTCCCTTACTGTCCTTAGTAATAAACTATGTGTTCCACGGGAGTTGGTCTAGTGTCCCGTTAGAGATGCTAAATGGACTCACCTGCAGAAAACACTTGGACCAAACCAAACTCAGATTCATGGACTATCCAGAACAACCCACAATAGAGTCTACCTTTTTCGACCCCCCAACACACACACACAAGTGGCAACCGACCCAGCATTTGACCACGAGGCAGAACCCATCACCTGCAGCAGCCCAGCAGGACTCATCACACCCAGCAGCCCTGCAAGGCCAGCTGCGCAGCAGCCCAGCAAGGGCCCATCAAACGACTCACCAAAACCAGCATTTGCACCAAGACGATCAACCAGGGAAAGGAAGGCCCCAGATGGACTCACATTGTAAATAGTTACAGTATTGACTTCAGGGTGGAGTGTTATATATATAAACCTGTAAATACCTTGTTTAACCACCAGAGGGCTCATCCTCTAGAGTCCCAAGGAATCCCACAATCCCTTGGGAGCACCTGTATATAAGGAGGCCTCACAGACTGGAGAGGCACTCTGGAGACCTCTAATAAAGGACTATGGTCACACATACTTTAAGCTTACAGTATCTGGTCAGATTCTTTATTCAAGACATAACAGGATCCACATCCAATAATCTGTTGCTGCAGTACTGTGGGAGTGCTGCACTGTCAGAGGTGCTCAAACCCTCCCATTGTCCTGAGAGACATGTTTGCATGTGCTTCTGTCTTTCGGATGAGACGTTAAACCGAGGCCCTGTCTGCTCTCTCAGTTGACGTAAAAGATCCTATGGCACTATTTGAAGAAGAGGTGTTCCCCCAGTGACCTGTGCCAATATTGATCAGGTAATTATCAGCATTAAAAAACATATTGGCCCAGAAATTCTATCCTCCCCGGGTCCGTACGGAGTGTGTATGGACCCAGGGAGGCCCCGCAAAAGCCGGTTTTCAGCACACAATGCACATGTGCTGAAAAAGATCATCCGTATCCCCACAGCCAGGACATTCGCATGGGCAAGATTGCAATATTTACCCATATCTTGCCCAGCGGATGTCCTGAAAACTCTTGCGCCTGATAAAAGCAGGCGCATAGCCTACTTTTACAGGCATAAGAGTTTTAGAACATATAAGAACATAGTAAAATAAAATGTAAAAAAACGCATTTTAATGTTAAAAACCCTGCCCACTAAGGTAAGTTTATTTTAAACCATAATTAAAAAACTTTTTTTAAAAATCGGAATTTTTTTAATGACATTTATTAATTTAATTTAAATTAATCTTAAATATGTGGTGTATTTTCTCTATTTTTTATTAGTGTTTTGGTGTTTTGGGAGCTGTTTGTTAATCTTGGAGTTCCCATTATTATAAATGAGAAAATACTGTACCTGGATTGGCTGCCCAGTGCCATGTGACTCCAGCTCCAGCATACGCTCGTCCTGACGTGCACGCGCTCCGATGCACAGGGAGAGGAGGCCTCAGGACCGGGATCTCTCGTGGGCGCAGCAGGATAATGTAGGTGCGCATTTTATTTACCATTTTCTGTCGTGTGCCAGCAGGAACCAACCGACCGGGATTTCTAGCCCATTATCTCGACAGTATTGAAACATATAAGATTCTGACGGGGCTTGACAGATTAGATTCAGGCAGGCTGTTTCCCCTCGTGGGGGAATCTAGAACTAGGGGGCATACTTTCAGAATAAGGGGTCGCCCATTTAAAACGCAAAAGAGGAGGAATTGCTTCTCTCAGAGAATTGTGAATCTTTGGAATTCTCTACCCCAGAGAGCTGTGGAGGCTGGGCCATTGAATATATTTAAGAAGGAGGTAGACAGATTTTTGAACTACAGGGGAATCGAGGGTTATGAGGAGCGGTAAGGGAAGTGGAGTTGAGGCCAAGATCAGATCAGCCATACTCTTATTGAATGGCAGAGCAGGCTCGAGGGGCCAAATGACCTACTCCTGTTCCTATTTCTTGTTATGTCTTTAATACTCTTATGAATGACTCCATGAGGTCTAGTATTGTACTTGAGCTGTTGTGACCTTAGTCCCATTTATTATAACTCCAGAGTGAGGCACAAGCATGGTGGGCTGCCTTTTATACTGGGCCCTGCACACCAATGTAGGTGACCCTCAGGTCTCCCACTGCAGTGCCCTCTGGTGGCACACCTTATGTGACTATACAGTTAGCATACATGGTCTACATACATGACATCACTTCCCCCCAAGTCTTTAATGCAAATTGACTCGTACATTGACGGTGACCTGGGTTTTGCTCTTCCTGGTTGACCATTGGAAGGTCGCTTCTAGCTTGGGTGGGTTGGTAGTGAGATTTGTTGCCAGTGGAGGTCCCCGTGGTTTCTGGTTGTGAGTCCATGACGACTCCATTCTCCCCCCCCCACACAGAGATCATGCTAATGGCCCGTTATATGCAAGTTGCATTCAAGTTCATCACATGGGTTTTACATTTACATCTTGGTACATTTGTTGGGTGGATTACAGTTGCGTTTCTTTTCGTGTGGTACATTTACATGATCAATACAGGTATATCAGTACAGGTACACAAGGACAGTCTGGTTCCAGCACGGCCGGATGAGATCCGGGTCATCTGGTGACGGTGCAGTGCCCCATGCTAGTGGGTCTGTGGGTGAGGTGAGCTCATTTTGCTCGAGTTGCCGGAGCTGAGGGCTCTTGCTATTACTCCTAGGCCCAAAGACAGCTGATATGTCTGTGACCTCTCTGTCCTTTTCATTTGCACAGTGTCGTTGCTGCTTCCTGGGAAGCGGTCTGAGTGAGTGAGCTTTTCGTCTAAGCGATGGTGGGGCTGCCTCGTCTTGTCTAGCAGTTCGCAGGGGACTGCTGACTCGCTTTCCTTGAGGGCACCGTTGTGAGCACTCTCTAGTTTGGGATCCTGGCTGGTCCAGGTCCCATTCAGAGAAACCGTTGCGAGTGACTCTTCGCTCTTGGTCATTGCCGTGGTGGTAAGTGGGTTTGTGGGCTGAGCTTTTTCCACCTGGGTGGTGACGACGGTAGTCGACTGCGAGCATAGGCGCAGTTTACTGTTTCTGGCCCGTGACGGTTCATGCCATCGGGTGCTAAATCGATCTGAGGCAGGGTATCACGACCGGTGCCTCTGCTCTTCGGGGATCATTTACTCTGCAGCTTGTCTACTTCTGTCAGCTGTGGGGACACTTTATGACACATCGTTCTGGTCCCGGGAATGCAGGCTACAGCATTGGATAGCCCGCTGGATCTGTATATGACTGTTGGGTGTTCACCCACTACATTGGCTGATTGCAATTTGCACCCGACATCGCTCAACAAAATTTTGCTCGTTACAGCTGGACTTTCAAAAATGGCGGGTTGCTGGGCTCCTTTAAAATGGCCTTACTACTTTTCTCCCAATCATCTTCCTTGTATGGAACCATGTGTCCTTGCTCCATTAGCACTGCACCTCGTGGTTTGGATGCCATCCTTTCCCTGCCCATGATGTCGACTGCCGCGATCTTCTTTCCTAGGGATTCTGCCACTGAATTTGGGAAGGTGCGTTCGGGTCATCTTGGCTGGATCATCGCCACGCAGTCTGTGCCTCGGGGGCTGCGTGGATCTGCTCTCCGATGCCTGGTCCAACCGAAGGTGGGGACTTGCTCTGCCTCTGAGCACGGGGGACGTCGATCGCTGGAGGGATGAATTCTCCCCAGTTCCAATGAATCTTCCCCATCCATCTTCTTCCAAGTAGCGTTGGTCCATCACCTGAAACAATCCACAATGGTAAATTGTGCACCGCGCCATCATCGGGTACACTTACATCCACACTAGCAACAACTGATATCAGTTCCTTGGTGTAGGTGCGCAGCTTTGCCTGAACCGGGACTAGGTTGGGTCGTTCAGCTTGATCGTTCCATAGCCTCTCAAAGGCTTCCTGGCTCATTACTGACTGACTTGCCCCCGTGTCCACTTCCATGAAGACTGGAACACCATTTATCTCAACTTCCATTATCACTGAAGGACAATCTATGATGCAGGTATATACTCCATACACTTCGTCCTGGGACTGAGCTGCCTCTCTAGCCACCTTCTCATAATCTGTGCTGGATTCACAGCCATCTGCTGACTCCTCTTCCACGTGGTGAGTCACAGCTCTTTTGCACTTCTCTGGAGGTGGCCCCTTGTGCTGCAGCTGTCCCGCCACGCATTGGTGAGGAATGTACTGAATTCACATGGTCCTGCCAGCCTCCTGAGGTCGGCAGCGTACTTCGCGATTTCCTGGCCCTCGGGGCGACGGTGTGTATAAAATCGATACCTGGCCATGGTGGGCAGCCTTTTATACTGGGCCCTGCACACCTATGCAGGTGACCCTCAAGTCTCCCACCGCAGTGCCCTCTGGTGGCACACCTCATGTGACTATACAGTTCGTATACATGGTCTACATACATGACATTTCTTATGTTCTTATATATTACATTGCTTGCTGTGTGTGGGACCTTGCACTGCGCATATTGGCTGCCGCATTTCGTACATTGCACTTCACAAAGTACTTCATTGGCTGCAAAGCGCTTTGGGAATCCTGAGGTCATGCAAGGTGCTTTATAAATGCAAGTTTTTTTTCTTTCAGCACTATAACTCATGCGTGAACACTGATGGTGTGTATCAGCACGCTTTCTTTCTTCAACCTAATTAATTCACCTTCCACAGTCTGCAAGTTAGAAAGAAAGTCAACAGATAAGTGGCATCATGTAGTTGTCTCACCGGAAGTTTATACGGTTGATTGCTCAGGCCCACTTAGCTCAGCATCTGC
Source organism: Pristiophorus japonicus (assembly GCF_044704955.1). Taxonomy (NCBI): domain Eukaryota; kingdom Metazoa; phylum Chordata; class Chondrichthyes; family Pristiophoridae; genus Pristiophorus; species Pristiophorus japonicus. Next base: position 247,553,907 of record NC_091979.1, read on the forward strand.
ATACCTCATTTTGAGTCCATGTGAAAGTCTAACATCTCCGTGGAAACCCCACGTTTGAAATTAAGCGAGCTTGAGAACTAATTGCTCATCGCTGAGTCACAAGAATTTCTTTTGACTTAGAATTAAACAAACCAGTCAAGATTAATCACCCACAAATGACCTATAGTCACATAAGAAAAGCTGCAGAATTTGTTAATGGCCTATTCATGAGACGTGAGAATCAGGTGACGGGCTGTCTTCAATAAAGCGTCTGATTAATGCTGCAGGATTTCTCTGATATTGCATCCAATTGTCAGCCCTCTGAGAAAGGTAGTTTTTTTTTGGGGGGGTGTGCTTATTTGTATTGCAAAAATGGCCACCATGCTCCACCCTTTGTCTATAATTGGTCCCCTTGGAGGATAAGCCACACCCTGAAGTTTCGCTGGAATGTGTAACTGGAACCGCCCATCCCATGGTCTCACTGACTTTGCAAATTGTAACTCGATCCACTTTGACTTCCTGAAGCGACAGAGGACAGAGTTCCCCAGAAGACAGCAAGGGCCACCCAAAGTGCCTTACCCCAGTCCAAGTACATCCCTCCCCCAGCCAAAGTGCCTTACCCCAGTCCAAATACATCCCTCCCCCAGGCAAAGTGCCTTACCCCAGTCCAAGTACATCCCTCCCCCAGGCAAAGTGCCTTACCCCAGTCCAAGTACATCCCTCCCTCTAGGCAAAGTGCCTTACCCCAGTCCAAGTACATCCCTCCCCCAGCCAAAGTGCCTTACCCCAGTCCAAGTACATCCCTCCCCCAGGCAAAGTGCCTTATCCCAGTCCAAGTACATCCCTCCCCCAGGCAAAGTGCCTTACCCCAGTCCAAGTACATCCCTCCCCCAGGCAAAGTGCCTTATCCCAGTCCAAGTACATCCCTCCCCCAGGCAAAGTGCCTTACCCCAGTCCAAATACATCCCTCCCCCCAGCCAAAGTGCCTTACCCCAGTCCAAGTACATCCCTCCCCCAGGCAAAGTGCGTTACCCCAGTCCAAGTACATCCCTCCCCCAGGCAAAGTGTCTTACCCCAGTCCAAATACATCCCTTCCCCCAGGCAAAGTGCCTTACCCCAGTCCAAGTACATCCCTCCCCCAGCCAAAGTGCCTTACCCCAGTCCAAGTACATCCCTCCCCCAGCCAAAGTGCCTTACCCCAGTCCAAGTACATCCCTCCCCCAGGCAAAGTGCCTTACCCCAGTCCAAGTACATCCCTCCCCCAGGCAAAGTGCCTTACCTCAGTCCAAATACATCCCTCCCCCAGGCAAAGTGTCTTACCCCAGTCCAAGTACATCCCTCCCCCAGGCAAAGTGCCTTACCCCAGTCCAAATACATCCCTCCCCCAGCCAAAGTGTCTTACCCCAGTCCAAGTACATCCCTCCCCCAGGCAAAGTGCCTTACCCCAGTCCAAATACATCCCTCCCCCCAGCCAAAGTGTCTTACCCCAGTCCAAGTACATCCCTCCCCCAGGCAAAGTGCCTTACCACAGTCCAAGTACATCCCTCCCCCAGGCAAAGTGTCTTACCCCAGTCCAAGTACATCCCTCCCCCAGGCAAAGTGCCTTACCCCAGTCCAAGTACATCCCTCCCCCAGCCAAAGTGCCTTACCCCAGTCCAAATACATCCCTCCCCCCAGCCAAAGTGCCTTACCCCAGTCCAAGTACATCCCTCCCCCAGGCAAAGTGCCTTACCCCAGTCCAAGTACATCCCTCCCCCAGGCAAAGTGCGTTACCCCAGTCCAAGTACATCCCTCCCCCAGGCAAAGTGTCTTACCCCAGTCCAAATACATCCCTCCCCTCAGGCAAAGTGCCTTACCCCAGTCCAAGTACATCCCTCCCCCAGCCAAAGTGCCTTACCCCAGTCCAAGTACATCCCTCCCCCAGCCAAAGTGCCTTACCCCAGTCCAAGTACATCCCTCCCCCAGGCAAAGTGCCTTACCCCAGTCCAAATACATCCCTCCCCCAGCCAAAGTGCCTTACCCCAGTCCAAATACATCCCTCCCCCAGGCAAAGTGTCTTACCCAAGTCCAAATACATCCCTCCCCCAGGCAAAGTGTCTTACCCCAGTCCAAGTACATCCCTCCCCCCAGCCAAAGTGCCTTACCCCAGTCCAAGTACATCCCTCCCCCAGGCAAAGTGCCTTACCCCAGTCCAAGTACATCCCTCCCCCCAGCCAAAGTGCCTTACCCCAGTCCAAGTACATCCCTCCCCCAGGCAAAGTGCCTTACCCCAGTCCAAGTACATCCCTCCCCCAGGCAAAGTGCCTTATCCCAGTCCAAGTACATCCCTCCCCCAGGCAAAGTGCCTTACCTCAGTCCAAATACATCCCTCCCCCCAGCCAAAGTGCCTTACCCCAGTCCAAGTACATCCCTCCCCCAGGCAAAGTGCGTTACCCCAGTCCAAGTACATCCCTCCCCCAGGCAAAGTGTCTTACCCCAGTCCAAATACATCCCTCCCCCCAGGCAAAGTGCCTTACCCCAGTCCAAGTACATCCCTCCCCCAGCCAAAGTGCCTTACCCCAGTCCAAATACATCCCTCCCCCAGGCAAAGTGTCTTACCCCAGTCCAAGTACATCCCTCCCCCAGGCAAAGTGCCTTACCCCAGTCCAAGTACATCCCTCCCCCAGGCAAAGTGTCTTACCCCAGTCCAAGTACATCCCTCCCCCAGGCAAAGTGTCTTACCCCAGTCCAAGTACATCCCTCCCCCAGCCAAAGTGCCTTACCCCAGTCCAAGTACATCCCTCCCCCAGGCAAAGTGCCTTACCCCAGTCCAAATACATCCCTCCCCCAGCCAAAGTGCCTTACCCCAGTCCAAGTGCCTTACCCCAGTCCAAGTACATCCCTCCCCAGCCGAAATGTCTTACCCCAGTTCAAGTGCATCCTCCGCCCCCTACCCCGCACCCCACCATTGATGGGGCAGGCATTGTGTATGGATTGTTAACAGGTTTATTGGGTATGAAGTGAATAGTGACAGTGTCGTGACTTCTGATATCATCCACTCTAACGATGTCCCTGTAAGGGGTTGGAAGAACATGATCCATCTTATTCCCCACCCATATCTCTCCCCGCCGCCCCCCCCCCCACCCCCCGACTCTCTCATCCACCCAGCCTCTCTCTCTCCCCAGCCTCTCTCTCTCCCCCCAGCCTCTCTCTCTCTCCCCCCAGCCTCTCTCTCGTCCCCACGCTATCCATGTCTCTCCATCCCCCTCTCCACCCGTGTCTCTCTCCCCCCACCGTGTCTCTCTCCCCCCACCGTGTCTCTCTTCCCCCAGCCTCTCTCTCTTCCCCCAGTCTCGCTCTCTCCCCCCCCCCCCACCCTAGGCTCTCTCTCTCTCCCCCAGCCTCTCTCTCTCCCCCCAGCCTCTCTCTCGCCCCCCCAGCCTTTCTCTCTGCCCCTCCCCCAGCCTCTCTCTCTGCCCCTCCCCCCAGCCTCTCTCTCCCCCAGCCTCTCTCTCTCCACCCCGCCCCCTCCCCCCAGCCTCTCTCTCCCCCCATCCTCTTTCACTCCCCTCCCCCCCCACCCTCTCTCTCGCTCTCGGCTCCCCACCAGCTGCTCTCGGCCCCAGGTTGGCCGGAGGTGGGGGGGAAAGAGAGTCGGGGGTGGGGGGTGGGGGTGCGGAGTGGGCTATTGCCTAAGCGGGCGATGAGAGTCGGAGCCTCTGGTCTTGCTTCTCGGCATCACGTGGAGGGAATAATTCGGGCCGGTCGGGGCGGCAGAGCTTGACAGGGGCGGGGCGTGTCGCATGTCTGTCAAAAAAAGTACAGAACAGGAGGGGGGCTGGACAGACACCTGTCTGTCAAAAAAAGTACAGTACAAATATTTACATCATTTTTTTTCTCCCTGAGCTTTTTCAAAAATTCATTCACGGGATGTGGGCGTCGCTGGCAAAGCCGGCATTTATTGCCCATCCCTGACCTGTACAAATTACTTCACATCTATGCATGTGGCATAAAAACACCGCAAACAGGTGAGGTTTGCCATTTATCTGGTGTAGAACTGGACAATCGGGGAGTTTGTTCCAAGCAGGCAATTTAGAAATTTCTCAGACATTTTTAAGTAGCTGTCCATTTCTCCATGCCTTATGATGCGGCAGCACTGCTGGTATTAAATTTATTCATGAGGTTTCATTTATAACTGCAAAGAGATGATCGAATTCCACAGTCTGGTTGTGGACAAGCGTCAACTGAGGGCCTACAACATATACCAAGTTTTGGATGAGCTGCAATGATGGAAAAATAAACCCCTACAAAACCTGAAACATAAGTTAAGACCTCATATTGAAAGGCTGGACTACTCCAACGCATTCCTGGCTGGCCTTCCACATTCTACCCTGCGTAAACTAGAGGTGATCCAAAACTCGGCAGTGCCTGTCCTAACTCGCATCAAGTCCCGCTCACCCATCATCCCCTTTGCTCACTGACCTACATTGGCTCCCGGTTAAGCAACGCCTCGATTTCAAAATTCTCATCCTTATTTTCAAATCCCTCCATGGCCTCACACCTCCCTATCTCTGTAACCTCCTCCAGCCCCACAAACCACCCCCCCCTCCCCCCCGAGATGTCTGTGCTCCTTTAATTCTGTCGTCCTGAGCATCCGTGATTATAATCGCTCAACCATTGGTGACCGTGCCTTCTGTTGCCTTGGCCCCAAGCTCCGGAACTTCCTGCCTGTGATGTCTGTAATGCTTGTAGCTCCATACTGTGGATGTGGACATATTGTGTACTGCAGCTGCAGAGTTATAATAAACAGACAGGCAGCTTCCTGTAGCTTCCGGACAGAGCAGCCTCCATGTTAAGAAGCTGTGTGTGTGTGCTCTGTAAAGATATCACAGTTGGCGACTGAGGATGGAGATTTTTCGGATGTTTAAAGCTTAAATTTTGTTGGTGAAGGATTCAGCCAGCCGACAGAAGACTTTGGAAGTTTCTGTCTTTGAACAAAAAGCTACAAAATCCGAGGTAAACTACAGCGCACGGTGAGAACAGCTAGAGTTTAAACATGGCAGGTGTAATCAGATATTTGGGTGAATATAGACACGACCACAAACGTTTTAAAGCGTATGTTGATCGGCTAGAAATGTATTTCACCGCAAATAACATAATCGAAGTTCCAGACAATGCAGTCCAAAACCAGGCTGTATTGGAACGGAAGAAAGCGATTTTCTTATCAGTGGAGGTCCGGCAATATATGAAACCCTTGTAAATCTGCTTGTGCTTGACGAGCCAAAGGACCCAATGCTTAAAGAGATTTTAATGAAGCTGGAGCAGCACTATAACCCCAAACCATTAGAAATTGCTAAAAGCTATCGTTTTGGGATTCGGAATCAAAAGACTGACGAAGGTATCAATGATTATATCATAGCATTAAAAAAACTATTGATGCACTGTAATTTTGGAAACTTTCAAAACCGAGCATTATGGGATCGTTTTGTTTGTGGGGTGAAAAATGATGCGATCAGAAGGAAGTTATTGACGACGGATGACTTGACTTTTGAGATTGCTTGTCAGACAGCGAGGTCGATGAGCATGGCCGAACAATATTCCCGAGAATTAAATAATGATTACGGTCATCAGTCAACCGGGATAAATCACCTGCAGGTTCAAAGCAAAAGACGGGTATGGCCGAAAGTCTCAGAAACTGGAAATTTTACCAGAGCGTCAAAGTCGTGCTATAGGTGCCTGGGACAATACATTGCTCAAAGTTGTCCATACGTGACGGCAGAGTGTTTCTTCTGCAGAAAGACTGGGCATCTTGCGAAGGCATGCCGACTGAAGGGTGAACCAGTTTTTAAAGCTATGAGTCCAGCGTTCAAAGCTATGAGTCAAAATCCAAAGAGACTGCATGGCTTGGAAGAACAACAACAGGACGAGGAGATGTTAGAATTACACGTCATCAGGAGCACGAGGTTAACGGACAGCGATTCGGAAAGCAGCAAAATCCACATAGATGCTGCGGGATTCAAGATACCAATGGAAATTGCCTCCGTGAGTGCAGTACCGGAGTCACTATATCGCAACAAATTGCGTGATTTCCAACTGGAGAAATCTAAGATACAGCTGCGAGGCTACTCAGGAGAGAAAATTCCTGTAGTAGGCCGTATCACCGTACCGGTGAAATATAAAGATCAATTTCAGAACTTGCCTCAAATAATAGTGAAAGGAGACAAGACTGCTTTACTCGGAAGAAATTGGTTAAGCTCACTGAAGCCGGATTGGAGTAAGATCTTCTCTGTGGAAGCGAGATTTTCATCAACGGATGAGGTTATCAAGCAGTACCCGAAGGTGTTCTGCGAAACGGGCAGTCCAATCCAAGGCTTCAAGGCAAGTGTCAGAGTACAGAAGGACGCTAGATCGGTTTACTACAAGCCATGTTCCATACCATCTGCGCTCAAGGAGAAAGTTGAGCAAGAACTAAAAAGACTAGAGACTGAGAACATTATTTGTAAGATAGATCGATGTAATTGGGCTACACCCATTGTTGTTGTACCTAAGTCTGCTGGTAAAGTAAGATTGTGTAGTGATTATAAGGTAACCGTAAACCAGGTTCGAGAGGGTAATGTCCCCAATACATTGCTGAATATAGAAGATTTGTTCACAACACTGACAGGTGGTCAGATCTTCTCAAAACTGGATCTTACAAATGTCTACTTACAGCTTGAACTAGATGAGGAGTCCAAGTCATGTTTGACTATAAACACTCATCTAGGCCTATATCAATTTAATAGGCTACCATTTGGAGTGTCTTCCACCCCTGCCATATTCCAAGGGGTGATGAACCAGATTTTGCAAGGTATTGAAGGGATAGTATGTTATTTGGATGACATACTAATTTCAGCACCAAATAGGCAAATTCATAATAAAATATTGAATGAAGTCCTCAAACGGCTAGAGAAGCACAGAGTACGAGTGTCTGCTCGTAAGTGTGACTTATTTAAAAACTCAGTGTAGTACTTAGGGTACAGAGTAGATAAAGATGGGTTTACATCCGACCAAGGAAAAATTGAATGCAATTAGAAATGCACCCACTCCCCAGGAATGTCACTGAACTTCGTTCATTCTTGGGTCTTTTGAACTATTATGGGAAGTTCCTACCAAATTTGGCTACAGTATTACATCCACTGAATGAACTTTTGAAAAAATAGGTCCAGTGGAAGTAAGTGGTCAAAAGAATGCGATACAGCAATCAAGGAGTGTAAAAACAAATTGGTAGAGAGTACCATGTTAGTTCACTATGACATATCTAAGGAGATTAAGCTAGCATGTGATGCCTCTCCGTATGGAGTTGGGGCAGTAATCTCTCATGTATCAAGTAGTGGGGAGGAGAGACCAATTGCTTTTGCTTCACGGACTCTCAGTGCCAGTGAGAAAAATTATGTGCAAATTGAAAGGGAAGCTTTGGCATTAACTTTTGGGGTCAAGAAGTTCACAAATACTTGTATGGTCGTAAATTTACCGTTGATACGGACTATAAGCCCCTAACAGCAATCGTCCATCCAAAGTTCCCAGTTCCAACATTAGCTGCAGCCCGAATGCAGAGATGGGCTTTGATTTTGTCAGCATATACATATGATATTGAATACAGATGATCAGCTGATCACAGTAATGCTGATGCAATGTCTAGATTGCCTTCCCCATCACAAGTTACACCCGATAGGGAAGAAGTGATTTATTTTTCATACATTGATGAACTGCCAGTCACAGCTGGGGAGATTGGTAGAGCAACCAAACATGACCCCTGATGTCAAAGGTGTATGAGTATATTGCAACTGGATGGCCAAACCAGGTAACAGACAAAGATACACATCCATTCTTCATTCGTAGGAATGAATTATCAGTCGATAAAGATTGTATCATGTGGGGTGCAAGAGTGGTTATACCAAAGAAATTCAGGTCCAAATTATTAGGAGATCTCCATGACCAGCACCTGGGAATGTGCTTGATCAAGAGTTTTGCACGCAGTTATTTATGGTGGCCAGGTCTTGATAAAGGTATAGAGTACATTGTGAGTCAGTGTACGACATGTCAATCAGTAAGCAAGCAACCACCACCAGTACCATTACAGCCATGTAAATGGCCTCCCAGGGTGTGGTAAAGGCTACATATTGATTTTGCTGAGTTAGATGGACAACAATTGTTCATTGTAATTGATAGTGGGTTGAGGTGTTTCCAATGTGGAAAATAACAACAAGCAAAACATTAGACATTTTACGAAAATTATTCTCTGCATTTGGCCTCCCTGAAGAAATTGTTTCGGATAATGCACCACAATTTCGTTCAGAAGAATTTGCACAATTTACGAGCAAAAATGGTGTGAAACACACCAAGGTTCCACCATACCACCCTGCTTTGAATGGTGCAGCAGAGCGCACTGTTCAAATTGTCAAACGTGCCCTCATAAAACAAATGTTAGATCCAAATCCAAGAAAACGATAGTTGTTATTGGATCACAAATTGGCTAATTTTTTGATTACATATCGAAATACTCCTCATACAACTACTGGTAGAATGCCAGCAGAGTTGTTTCTCAAACGACAGCCATGAACCAGATTCTCATTGTTAAAGCTAAATTTGGCACAGTCTGTAGAAGAGACACAAATTAGACAAAAAGAGAATCATGATAAAGGGAGACTAAAAGAGAGAAGAGTGAAATTAAACCAGAAGGTGAGAGTGAAGAACCATCACCATAAATGGTTAAAGTGGTTACCCGGAAGAGTGGTGAAGATATGTGGCCCTCGCACATATTTGGTAAAGATGTTTGATAATGGACAGGTTAGGTTTGTCCATATTGATCATATTTTACCTACAGACATGGAAGGAGTTGAAGGTGGGAATGATTCAATTCTTTCTGACTCATCAGATAGTTTTGATATACCAATAGCAAATCCTAAATCCAATGTACTGGAAACAAATCCAGGAGAGAATCAGAATGAAGGTCCAAGTCAGGGAAACAAAGAGTCTGAAGTTAGAGTGAGTTCAAATGAAAATCAAGGAAATTCCATGGAGGAAAATGTTCCCCTAGGATGAGCCTCAAATAAGTGTGAAATCAACACCATGTTTGGAAGGTTCTGTTCGAGAGCGAAGGTATCCTCTTCGAAACAGAAAACAAGTGGTAAAGTTAAATTTGGAAATATGTATAAAAATGAAGTTATTTATGATGTTTGTTATGATGGCTTTTTCATTAAGGAGGGAGAAGTGTGATGTCTGTAAGCTTGTAATGCTTGTAGCTCCATACTGTGGATGTGGACGTATTGTGTACTGCAGCTGCAGAGTTATAATAAACAGACAGGCAGCTTTCGGTAGCTTCCGGACAGAGCAGCCTCCATGTTAAGAAGCTGTGTGTGTGTGCTGTGCTCTGTAAAGATATCACACTGCCTAAACCTCTCTGCCTCTCTACCATCTTTCCTCCTTCAAGTCGCTCGTTAAAACGTACCTCTTCGACCAAGCTTTTGGTCGCTTGCGCTAATTTCTCCTTGGGACGTTTCACTTCATTAAAGGCGCTATATAAATACAATTGTTGTCGTTTTGTTCAAAGTGACTTATACTGTGGTACAATTTTATAAAAAGTGAAAACTCAGTCGCCATGCCCAAGGCTCAGCTGGTTCAGGGTGTGAGTCGCTGGTCCCAGCAGGATCCCAATTGGTGCTGATTCAGCTGAAGTCAACTGGGGGAGCAGTAGCGGAATGGAAAATCAGCAAGAGGTTCTGTTACTGAGCACTATCTATCTTGCAATCCCTGCTGGAAGTGGCAATGTGTTGACAGGATTGGCCTCCAATGCCATGCCCTTCACGGGAGCATGCTCACATTTAAAGAGTGGCTATTTGGGCCTGGTATTGGAGTGCAATCATGTCTAGTGGAACTGTACTGCAGCAAGGAATTAAAGCCTCCAATTCTGGCCTCTTGTGCATTCCCGATTTCCTTTGGTATTGGTTCTGATTTTGTTCTGACAAAGGGTCATTGACCCGAAACGTTAACTCTGCTTCCTCTTCACAGATGCTGCCTGACTTGCTGAGATTTCCAGCATTTTCTGTCTTTTGTTCCAGATTCGGCATCCGCAATATTTTGCTTTTGTCTTCCTTTGCCCCACCATTGGTGGCCGTGCCTTCTGCTGCCTAGGCCTGAAACTCTGGAATTCCCTCCCTAAACCTCTCCGCCTCTCTCCCTCTCTCTTCTCCTTTAAGACGCTCCTTAAAACCTATTTCTTTGACCAAGCCTGTCCTAATATCACTTTATGTGGCTTGATACCAAATTTTGTTGGATAACACCCATGTGAAGCGCCTTGGGATATTGAACTATGTTCAAGGTGCTGTGTCAGTGCAAATTGTTGTGTTTTTGTAGGGGAGAAATTGGCACAGAAAGGAGGTGTAAAGATTTGAGATTAAAAGTCAATTATATTCCATAATGATTTTTGCAGATTTTATTTAGTCAAATAGGATTCCTCGCAGAAAGGACCATTTGAAAAGCAAAAGAATTACCAAGAAAAGAGCAGAATTAATTTATGTGCATTACTGTATAAAGACATTGGGCCATAAAGTGATGGGATGCAGCTTCAGTTCCTCCATTCCCGACTCTGTTGAGTTGCTCCTCTTAGTCCAGTTAGTGAGAATGCAGTGATTTAAGGAGGCCTGAAGAGTGTTGAGAATGTGGAACGCTCGGCCACCTGGAGCAGTCAAAGCGGATAGCATCGACATATTCAAAGGGAAGGTTTACATGAGGGAGAAAGAAATAGAGAGATACGGGGGTTGGGGCCTGGGGTGGAGGGGGGCAGAGTCAGAACATACGAAAATAACAGGCACGTAAAGACCACCTGTTCCATCAAGCCTGCCCCACAAAGTCGTAACGCCTGAATAGACACCCCACCATCGTCAATGTCATCTCCTGGGAGAGGCAAGAAACAAGATTAAAAACCCCAATACTAATTAGGGGGGGGGAATGGAAAAAGTTCTCTCCGACCTGCATTGGAAGTTGAAAACTAGTCCAGAAGACCATATCGCCCATGCTTATATTACCTCAAATTTCACCTAGCTTTTATAAGACATGATCTCCACCCCAGCCAGAACTCCCTTATGGAGAGACTTACAGGGAAGGATAAAGAAAAAAAGGGAAGCTTATGACATATATCGACGGTTAAATACTGTAGAATATCTGAAGGAATATAGGAAGTTCAGAGGTAAAATTAAAAAGGATCTTAGGAATGCTAAGAGAGAGCATGAAAAATTCTTGGCAAATAAAATCAAGGAAAACTCAAAGATGTTCTATAAATATATTAAGAGCAAGAGGATAACTAAAGAAATGGTAGGGCCGATTAGAGACCATGAGGGTAATCTGTGTGTGGAGGCGGAAGATGTTGGTATGGTTGTTAATGAATACTTTGCGCCTGTTTTCACAAAGGAAAGAGACAATGCAGATACTGCTATCGAGGAGGAGTGTGAAATTCTTGATGAAATAAACATTGTGAGAGAGGAGATATTAAAGAGTTTAGTGGCTTTGAAAGTGGACAAGTCCACAGGCCCGGATGAAATGCATCCCAGGCTGTTGAGCGAAGCAAAAGAGGAAATAGCAGAGGCCTGGACCATCATTTTTGCTGGAGAACTGGAGGACTGCTAATGTGGTACCCTTGTTTAAGAAGGGAGAAAGGGATAGACTGAGTAATTACAGGCCTTTTGACCTCAGTAGTGGGAAAATTACTGGAAAAAATCCTGAAGGACAGGATAAATCTACTTTTAGAAAGGCAAGGATTAATCAGGGACAGTCAGCATGGATTTGTTAAGGGAAGATTGTGTTAGACTAACCTGAATGAATTTTTCGACGAGGTAACCAGGAGTATCGTTGAGGGTAGTGCGTATGATGTAGTGCATATGGACTTTAGCAAAGCTTTTGACTGGTCATGAAGGCAAAAGCCCATGGGATCCAGGGCAAAGTGGCAAGTTGGATCCAAAATTCGCTTAGAGGTAGGAAGCAAAGGGTAATGGTTGATGGATGTTTTTGTGACTGGAAGGATGTTTCCGGTGGGGTTCCGCAGGGCTCAGTACTGGGACCCTTGCTTTTTGTGGTATATATCAACGATTTAGATTTTAATATAGGGAGTATAATTCAAAAGTTTGCAGGCGACATTAAAAGTGGCTGTGTGGTTGATAATGAAGAGGAAAATCATGGGCTGCAGGAGGATATCAATCTACTGGTCAGGTGGGCAGAACAGTGGCAAATGGATTTTAATTCAGAGAAGTGTGAGATGATGCACTTTGGGAGGGCTAATAAGGAAAGGATATACACATTAAGTGGTCGGCCACTTAATAGTGTAGATGAACAAAGGGACCTTGGAGTGCTTGTCCACAGATCCTTGAAAGTAGCGGGCCAGATGGATAAGTTGGTTAAGAAGGCATACGGAATGCTTGACTTTATTGGTCGAGGCACAGAATGCAAGAGCAGGGAGGTTATGTTTAAATTGTATAATACACTGGTTAGACCACAGCTGGAATACTGTGTGCAATTCTGGTCGCCATATTATAGGAAGGGCGTGATTGCACTAGAGAGGGTGCTGAGGAGATTTACGAGGATGTTGCCTGGAATGGAGAATCTTAGCTATGAGGACAGATTGGATAGGCTGGGTTTGTTCTCCTTAGAACAGAGGAGGCTGAGAGGAGACCTCATTGAAGTATATAGAATTTTGAGGGGCCTGGATATAGTGGATAGCAATGCCCTATTTCCCTTGGTGTAAGGGTCAATTACGAGTGGGCATAGTTATAAGGTGGTGGTGGCTGAAGTACTTAACATCGTATCTGCGCCAGCCAATAAGAGGTTATCCAGTCGAATCCCATTTACCAGCTCGAGGTCTGTAACCCTGCAGGTTACGGCACTTCAAGTGCCCATCCAAGCACCTTTTAAATGTGGTGAGGGTTTCTGCCTCTAGGTTTATGGAGTATTTGAGGGACAGCTTCTTCACACAGAGGGTTGTGGGGGTTTGGAACTCAGTGCCTGGAAAGGTGGTCGAGGCAGAAATTGCAAAGTGCTACAGTACAGAGAGACCTGGGGGTCCTTGTGCATGAAACACAAAAAGTTAGTGATGCGTTCACAATAAAGGATGAAACTGAATACTGTGTACAATGAGCAAATGTGACCTTAGCTCCTTTAATAAGATTCCAGAGTGCAGGTACCTCGTGGGTGGCCTGCTTATATACCGTGCTCCCAAGGGATGCTGGGATCCCTTGGGACTCCCAACAGGTAGTCCCTCTGGTGGTTGTGTAATACAGGTTACAGGGGGTTAAATACATAACATCACTCCCCCGTAAAGTCAACAGTACACTTATTTACAAAGTGAGACGATCTGGGGCTTTTTGCATCCTTGTCGATCGTCTCTGTACAAATGCGGGTAATTCAAAGGTTGTGGGTGAGTTGGTTAGTTCTTCACTGGGCTGCTGGGCAGCCGGCCTTGCCGGGCTGCTGGGGATGGTGAGTTTGGCTTCGTGGTCAACCATGATGTCAGTTGCCACTGGTGTGTGTTGGAGGGTCAAAGTTGGTGGTGTCTTCTTCGGGTTGTTCGTAGCTGTTGGTGAACCGCAATTTGATTTGGTCCAAATGTTTTCTGCACGTTAGTCTATTGGCCAATTTGACCTGCAACACCCTACTCCCCTCTTTGGCTATGACCGTGCCAGCGAGCCAATTGGGACCATATCCATAATTGAGTACAAACACAGGGTCCTTGACCTCAATATCGCGTGACAAATTTGCACCGTCATGGTACACACTTTGTTGATGCCGCCTGCCCTCCACGTGATCATGGAGATCAGGGTGGACAAGAGAGAGCCTTGTTTTGAGCGCCCTTTTCATGAGCAGCTCGGCTGGGGGAACCCCGGTGAGTGAGTGAGGTCTGGTGCGGTAGCTGAGCAGCACTCGGGATAATCGGGTCTGTAGGGAGCCTTCCAACACACGTTTCAAGCTTTGCTTGATGATCTGAACTGCCCGTTCTGCCTGGCCGTTGGATGCAGGTTTGAATGGGGCAGATGTGACGTGTTTGATCTCATTGCGGGTCATGAATTCCTTGAATTCAGCACTGGTGAAACACGGTCCATTTTCGCTGACTAGGACATCAGGCAGGTCGTGCGTGGCTTTCAATAGTGGACGTGCTTACAGACATTGTTGCACATTCAATCCATTTTGAGTAAACATCCACGACAACCAAAAACATTTTGCCACGAAAAGGGCCTGCATAGTCCACGTGGATCCTCGACCACGGTTTGGAGGGCCATGACCACAAACTTAGCGATGCCTCTCTGGGTGCATTGCTCAGCTGAGCAATGCACCCAGAGAGTGTTGCACTGTCGCACGCATGACTCTAAATCTGAGTCGATGCCGGGCCACCACACATGGGATCTAGCTATGGCTTTCATCATTACAATGCCTGGGTGGGTGTTGTGCAGTTCACAAATGAACGTATCTCTGCCTTTCTTGAGCAAGACCACGCGATTGCCCCACAACAGACAGTCCGCCTGCAGGGACATTTCCTCTTTACGCCTGTGGAACGGCTTAATTGCCTCCTGCATCTCCGCTGGAATGCTGGTCCAGGTCCCACACAGTTTTTTACCAAGGACAGTAAAGGATCCTGGCTGGTCCAGATCCTGATCTGGTGAGCCGTAACAGGGGACTTTTCATTTTCGAATGCATCCATTACCATGAGCAAGTCTCTCCTGTGGCAGTTGGAACTGGTGCTCTCCACTCTCTCTCCTGCGGCAGTTGGAACTGGTGCTCTCCACTCTCTCTCCTGCGACAGTTGGAACTGGTGCTCTCCACTCTCCCGTCCTGTGACAGTTGGAACTGGTGCTCTCCACTCTCTCTCCTGCGACAGTTGGAACTGGTGCTCTCCACTCTCCCGTCCTGTGACAGTTGGAACTGGTGCTCTCCACTCTCTCTCCTGCGACAGTTGGAACTGGTGCTCTCCACTCTCCCGTCCTGTGACAGTTGGAACTGGTGCTCTCCACTCTCCCGTCCTGTGACAGTTGGAACTGGTGCTCTCCACTCTTCCGTTGGTGTAGGAGGGAGGGCTTTAGTTTCCTGAACAATTGGGACCGCTTCTGGGGAAAGTGGGACCTGTACAAGTCGGACAGGTTACACCTCAACAGAGACGGGACCAATGTTCTTGCGGGTGGTTTTGATAGTGCGGTTGGGAGGGCTTTAAACTAGCTTGGCAGGGGGATGGGAATCCAGGAGAGGGCTCTGAGCTAGTTAGAGTGGGTGAGAGCTCAGATGAACAGAACCCCAAGAAAGAATGCAAAAGGCGGGAGGCAACAGAGCAGAGTAGCACTGGGGTAAGTGTAAACCACAAGGTGATAGGAAGGGACAATATGTATGAATATAAAGGGGCTGCAGGAGGGGTCAAAACTAAAAATCATGGTTTAAAAACTAGTATTAAAACACTCTACCTAAACGCACGCAACATTCGAAATAAAGTAAATGAGTTGACGGCACAAATCATTACAAATGGGTATGATTTAGTGGCCATTACAGAAACGTGGTTGCAGGGTGGCCAAGACTGGGAATTAAACATACAGGGGTATCTGACGATTCGGAAAGATAGACAAGAAGGGAAAGGAGGTGGGGTAGCTCTGTTAATAAAAGATGATATCAGGGCAGTTGTGAGAGACGATATTGGCTCTAATGAACAAAATGTTGAATCATTGTGGATGGAGATTAAAGATAGTAAGGGGAAAAAGTCACTGGTGGGCGTAGTTTATAGGCCCCCAAAAAATAACTTCACGGTGGGGCGGACAATAATCAAGGGAATAATGGAGACATGTGAAAAAGGAACGGCAGTAATCATGGGGGATTTTAACCTACATATCGATTTGTCAAATCAAATCGCACGGGGTAGCCTGGAGGAGGAATTCATAGAATGCATACGGGATTGTTTCTTAGAACAGTATGTTACAGAACCTACAAGGGAGCAAGCTATCTTAGATCTGGTCCTGTGTAATGAGACAGGAATAATAAACGATCTAGTAAAAGATCCTCTCGGAATGAGTGATCACAGTATGGTTGAATTTGTAATACAGATTGAGGGTGAGGAAGTTGTGTCTCAAATGAGCGTACTATGCTTAAACAAAGGGGACTCCAGTGGGATGAGGGCAGAGTTAACTAAAGTAGACTGAGAACGCAGACTAAACGGTGGCACAATTGAGGAACAGTGGAGGACTTTTAAGGAGCTCTTTCATAGTGCTCAACAAAAATATATTCCAGTGAAAAAGAAGGGCGGTAAGAGAAGGGATAACCAGCCGTGGATAACCAAGGAAATAAAGGAGAGTATCAAATTAAAAACCAATGCGTTTAAGGTGGCCAAGGTTAGTGGGAAACTAGAAGATTGGGAAAGTTTTAAACGACAGCAAAAAATGGCTAAGAAAGCAATAAAGAAAGGAAAGATAGATTACGAAAGTAAACTTGCGCAAAACATAAAAACAGATAGTAAAAGCTTTTACCGATATATAAAACGGAAAAGAGTGACTAAAGTAAATGTTGATCCCTTAGAAGATGAGAAGGGGGATTTAATAATGGGAAATGTGGAAATGGCTGAGACCTTAAACAATCCCGAACCAGCGTACACAATTCTTCATAGGACTTAGCTGTTGATTTTGCCAGAGCTAGGAGATTCTTCATGAGGCCATAGGTTGTTGCCCCACAGAATGTTAGGAGGATCTCCCTTCATTTGGCAGCATTCTCGTCCCCTTCCAGCTCATTGGCCACAAAGTATTGGTCGAGTCTCTCCACAAAGGCCTCCCAATCATCCCCTTCTGAGACCTTTTCCAGGATACCAACTGTTCTTTGCATTTTTGCGTGGTTGTTCGTTACCTCGTCGCCATCTGATGCGTTCACAATAAAAGATGAAACTGAGTACTGTGTACAATGAGCAAGTGTGACCTTAGCTCCTTTAATAAGATTCCAGAGTGCAGATACCTCGTGGGTAGCCTGCTTATATACCGTGCTCCCAAGGGATGCTGGAATCCATTGGGGCTCCAACAGGTAGGTCCTCAGGTGGTAGTGTAATACAGGTTGCAAGGGTTTAAATACATAACAGTTAGTATGCAGGTACAACAAGTAATCAGGAAAGCAAATGGAATGTTGGCCTTTATTGCAAGGGGGACAGAGTGTAAAAGCAGAGAAGTCCTGCTACAGCTGTACAGGGTATTGGTGAGGCCACACCTGGAGTACTGCGTACAGTTTTGGTCTCCCTATTTAAGGAAGGATATACTTGCATTGAAGGCAGTTCAGAGAAGGATCACTAGGTTGATTCCGGAGATGATGGGGTTGACTTATGAAGATAGGTTGAGTAGGTTGAGCCTGTACTCATTAGAGTTCAGAAAAATCTTGTTGAAACTTATAAGACAATGAGGGAGCTCGACAAGATGGATGCAGAGAGGATATTTCCACTCATAACGGAAACTAAAACTAGGGAACATAGGGCTAGAACCTCCACTTTTGTGCTTATTGCCCAAAACTGGGCATTATTTCTAGCGTGGGCGTTAAAAAAGGATTTTCAGATCGCCAGCATCTTGCCCATTCTCAAAACACCTAGTTTCCATTTTTGAAAATGGGCGTTACCGCGAGCGATATCAAATGGGCGGTAGCGTTAAATTTTTCTGACCTTCTGCTGTAAAGTGTGGCCGTCCTTAGCAATGGCATGGTAACGCTCGATTCCCGTGATTCAGGAGGTCAAGGGTCATTATGACATGCGCAGAAGAAGAGACAGAGAGAGAGGGAGCTCAGAGGCATGAAAGCGTGTGTGGCTGTGGTGTGTGCTTGTCTGGCTGTTGTGGGAGGCACAACAGAGATTCACGAGTAGCAAAAAGCCTGCTAAGCACCAAGAACATAGTTGGCACTGAGTTTTTGTCCAACAAATAAGATATAACATGGAAGGGATGGAGGAGGCACTGGAGTTGGTCGCCAGGAACACTGGTGGCAGAGGGCTCCCTGTGGTCCCAGAGCGCCGCACTGCATCCCAAGGTGACACACCCCCATTACCAACCACACGAGAGCCAGCAGCAACATCTTGCTTCTGGCTCAGAGCACGTTCTGACCTCGGGACCGTCCTCTCCCGTATCCGTCCAAGCAGCACTTCGGCCGTCACCCCCCCTCCCAGTGAAGCATCGCTGAGGACCTCCTCGGCCAGGCAGTTTGGAGTCAGAAGGGGAAAGGGTAGGGGTGGGGAGGAGAAGCGGAGGGGGGCTGCGGGGAAGGGTTGGTTTGTACAGAAATACTTATGATTACTAATGTTCAGTTTAAATGTTTTTTATTTCACGAAATCTTGTAGCACATTGGCTCAGATAGCTGCACCATTACACGCTGGTGATTCCTTAACATCAAAGGGTATAATCACAATCAACTTAAACTTTAACTGTCACCAAGGTGATGCCCACCATTGATGTATGACCTGCACACCCAGCA
The DNA here is from genome assembly GCF_044704955.1 of Pristiophorus japonicus. NCBI lineage: Eukaryota > Metazoa > Chordata > Chondrichthyes > Pristiophoridae > Pristiophorus > Pristiophorus japonicus. The sequence continues at coordinate 247,572,348 of NC_091979.1, forward strand.
GTGTATCAGCCTTGTAAATAACACCAACGTTCTTTCAGGCAAAGCGATCATTAATGAGCTCCAAACGTAAGGATCTTGCAGCTATCATGTCACCATGGGCCCTTTCATGCGGTCTACAGGGGGGTGGGGGCATGGCTTCAGCTTCAGCCTGATTGGGCCGATGTCAGCATCCGCCTCCTCATCCTCCTCTTCCTCTCTGATGAGGTGGACTGTCAAACTCATCAGGCAATTCTTGTCCCCTCCTGATAGCCAAGTTGTGTAGCATGGAGCAGACCACCAGGAATTGAGCTACCTGCTCAGGGTGGTATTGGAGCTCGCCTGAATGGTCTAGGCATCTAAAGCGCTGCTTCAGCACTCCAATGATTTTCTCCATGATATTGAGAGTTGCTCTGTGGCTCTCATTGTATCGCCTTTCGGCCTAGGTGTGGGTGTCACGCAGGGGGGTCATCAGCCAGGTGGCTAGGCCATATCGTTTGTCACCAAGCATCCAGCATTGACCTTGTGGCTCATTGTTAAACAAGTCAGATACAGTGCTCTCACGCAGGATGTGAGCATCATGGATGCTGCACGGGAATTGAGCATTCACTGCCATTATAATTTGCTGGTGGTCGACAACTAGTTGGACATTCAGGGAGTGGAATCCCTTGTGGTTCCTGAAAACCTCTGCATCCTGAAAAGGTGCCCACATCGCGATGTGCGTACAGTCTTATTGCTCCCTGCCCCTTGGGGAAGATTGCAATTCTGGAGAATCCTAGAGCCCTCTCACTCTGTGCCTCCCTGGTCATAGGGAAGCTGATCAAGTCCCTCCTGCGTGCGTACAGGGCTTCAGTGACCTGTCTAATGCAGCAATGTGTGGCATGCTGAGAAAGTCCGCAAATGTCTCCAGCTGCAGCCTGAAAAGAACCCGAGGCATAGAACGACAGTGCCGTGTTGATTTTGACCTCGACGGACAGTGCAGTCCCGATGGTGCTGGCAGGCTGCAGATCTGCCCTTATCAGCTGGCATACCTCAGTAATAACCTCTTTGTGGAAGTGCAGTCTCCGAAGGCAGGTGGTGTCGGGTAAGTCGAGGTAAGAACGCTTCTCCTTGTCTGATCCTCCTCATCTGTCTGTCACATCTTACAATGGGCACATAATACAGTGGAGCATTCCTTCGGCGATGTCGAGTCTGCTGCATGTATTTGGTCAGCAGGAGAGGGTGAGAAAGCACAGGCCCCATTGCAGCAGCTCTCTGCTTTCCACCGATTGGTCATAAACAAGGAATGTCCCGACGAAGACACCTCTTAAATTCCAATCGGTCACAGTATGGTCAAGATGTTTTTACAGATGTTCACATCAACTCCAACGACCTGCAGAGTACATTCGAATTCCACCAGGGTTGAAGCACAGCAGCCTTTTAAAGTATGCGACATGTGATCTAGAACATGGCGTCCATAACGCTGTGATTAGTTCCACATTTTGTGAGCGCTTTTTTGGGCGAGCGATATTGTGGGCGATATGTGTGCGAAGTGGTGAAATTGACGATGGGCGATCTCCATGGCCGCTAGTTTCAGTAAATATACTCTTTACGACAAAAAAAAGTGGTCAGGCATTAATATTGAATCTCGGTGTTAAATCCATGCGGAAAGTAACGCTGGGCGATATTATGAGCGTTGAATTCGTCCATTATGCTGATTCCGCCCCCAAAAAAGTGGGCAGGCGGTAATATTTTTTCTCGGCATTAAGCACATGGGGAAAGTAACCCTCGGCAATAAGTTTCCGAAAAATGCCTGCCAGTTTCCATTTTGTGCCAAAATGGGCGACATATGGGCATTATATGTCATTTCAGCGGTAAAATGGGCGATAAGTGGGCGTTAAGCATGCAAAAAAAGTGGAGGTTCTAGCCCATAGTCTTAGAATAAGGGGCCGCCCATTTAAAACTGAGATGAGGAGAAATTTCTTCTCTCAGAGGGTTGGTTGTAAATCTATGGAATTCTCTGCACCAGAGCGCCATGGAGGTTGGGTCATTGAATATATTTAAGGCAGAGATAGACAGAATATTGAGCGATAAGGGAGTAAAGGGTTATGGGGAGTGGGCAGGGAAGTGGAGCTGAGTCCATGATCAGATCAGCTATGATCGTATTGAATGGCGGAGCATGCTCGAGGGGTCAAATGTCCTATTCCTGTTCCTATTTCTTATGTTCTTATGGGTGCAGATTTATATTTTAGAAATTTTTGTGCTAAAACCAGACCGTTGACAACAGGACTAAAGAAATTCAAGAACAGCCCTAATTTCCGAATAGTCATTGCATTTCAACTCACCTCCCTCCCAGCATTCCTCCAGAAAGGGTTAATCGGCTGTGAGAATTTACCATAAACCTCTATTGAACTGCAGTCTTGGTAGATGGACAAGGCAGAGATGTTTGTCTCTTTCAGGAGCAGAATCACTTTATCAAGAATCAATTCACTTCTAGAGGCTAGTTATAGCTCTCTGTAAAAGGATAGTACAATTACCTTTCCCAGCCTAACCTCTGTCATTTAAATGCTGATGAAGCTGTACCCCTATAGACAATCACTCTAATTTCTGACATTTTCACTAGAGCAGAATGGAACACCGCTGGCATTTCTGAGCCAGGGAATGAGAATCAATTCCTACCTCGAGTATTGATATTCATAGCTCCGATATAACTAGTAATTATATTTTCCTCAGCAAACCAAGCATGATCTAACCTATGAAATCTGTTAATAAACTGCAGCAAAAATACATTTTGCTTGAGGCTACATAACTGGCTACCTTTTCTTTTGTCCCTACAGTTACTGGCAGAGGAAATCCTTTTGTGTCTTCTTGCTAATGAGTTCCAGTTATACTCGCTGGTTTATTGAGCAACATTGAGTTTATTGTACATGACATTACATAGGATAAGTGGTAATTACTTAAATTTACCTCGTCATTTTATTTAAAAGGTGAGCCATGTATATTACGAACAGGCTTACAAGTCCTGTAATTGTATGTACATTTGTGTTGCTATCAATTCGAGACGAAAAGAATGATTGATGGTTTAAATCGCACACGGGTTGTCCTGGTAATCGATATTAATGAAATATGGAACTATGATGAATTTTGATGCTGATAATTGTAATTTTCATAATAACACCATTTATTGCAATAATTATTTGCCCTGCCCGCAATTGCTCCAATTTCCTAAGCCTTGTATGTCAGCAATAGAAGACTCTGACATTTGCTTCATGTATAGTGGTCTGCAATTCATTTCACAAAGCGGTTTACAGCTCAAACCCTCCCATTGTCCAGAGGGACATGTTTGCGTATGCTTCTGTCATTCGGATGAGATGTTAAACCGACACCCCGTCTGCTCTCTCGGGTGGATGTAAAAGATCTCAGGGCACTATTTCGAAGAGCAGGGTAGTTATCCCCCTGGAGTCCTGGCCAATATTTATCCCTCAATCAATATCACTAAATGCAGATTATTTACTCATTATCACATTGCTGTTTGTGGGAGTTTGATTGAACAAATTGGTTGCTGTGTTTCCCACATTAAAAAAGTGACTACACTCCAGAATTACTTAATTGCCTGTAAAGCACTTTGGGATTTCTGGAGGTTGTGAAAGGCATTATATAAAAGCAACTCTTTCCTTTATTCCTAAGCTTATATTTGAGTGTGCTCTATATGTTGTATAAGGCTTCATTCACTTGGAAATTGCTGATTTAGATTTACAATAAAATGCCAGTTTACATCAGAATCAAGTGCCTCAAGCTTGCTATTTGGACTTGTTAGGCTCTGGTAAATAAATAAGCAGTTAGGAGATTAGCATTTGTAATTGGTGGGATTATGGACAGCAAACTTACACACTTAAAAGAAGAGGGCCTTGCCGGGGAAATGGATTGGAGAGGGAGGGCTTTGTAAATAAAACTCTTCCACTAAAAGGGACACACATAACAAACATTTACTTTGTTTCAGAATTTAGTAATGGTGTTTTATGAGGGCTGACAATTCTTGCACAAGATAGCCCCATTAAAAGTTTCAAAATGTAGATATGGAACAGATGTTGCAAAGTCAGGTATGGGACAGATGTTGTAAAGTCAGGTATGGAACAGGTGTTGCAAAGTCAGGTATGGGACAGATGTTGTAAAGTCAGGTATGGGACAGGTGTTGCAAAGTCAGGTATGGGACAGATGTTGTAAAGTCAGGTATGGGACAGGTGTTGCAAAGTCAGGAATGGGACAGATGTTGCAAAATCAAGTATTGCACAGATGTTGCAAAGTTAGGTATGGGACAGGTGTTGCAAAGTCAAGTACGGAACAGATGTAGCAAAGTCAGGTATGGGACAGAGGTTGCAAAAATCATGTATGGGACAGGTGTTGCAAGGTCACTTCGACTGCACCAAGATATACTTTCTATTACCCATTCCGGTCAGTGTTTCTATCTGTCTGACTGGGACTGCCAATTAAATGTCAATTCATCATCATAGGCGATCCCTCAAATGAGGATGACTTGCTTCCACATGTTTCAGTTCACAGATGTTTCAATGAAGGACCCGCTGTTCCAGTCCTGAACTCCAATTGAGGGGGTGGAAGATGCCTGTGAGTGGATTTTTTTAACGTGTGGTGACCGTTGCACATCAGCCACCACACGGGCTCAACAGAGCTAGGCCTTTATCCAGTGGCAAGGGTTGAACCAGGACGACTGGAGACCAGCTCTGCTTCATGGACCTAGTGCGCACACATATCGCAGTGTGGGCAGGCCCGTGCTGCCCCTGGGCCCTCGGCTCTTCTGGGCCCCGAACCCTCATTCGCCGCACTTTCGCCCAATTAAGGCACAGAACAGACCCCATCTGAAACTACATTGTGATTGCCAAAACAGAATTCACGCCATGTCCTTCCAGCAGTTAGAGAAGACTTCCATTGGATGTGTTTTGGACAAATTGGAAGAAGTCTCAGAGATGGCATATTAGTGTACTGACTCTTTGTGCCACCCATACCTTCTTTTCATTTGCTCATTTCACTGGGCCAGGAGGGGGATTGACAGCATAGTTGCTGAGAAGTTGTTTTCCCTGGCTGGAGAGTCTCGAACTAGGGTCATGGTCTCAGGGTAAGTGGTCAGCCATTTAAGACAGAAATGAGGGGGAATTTCTTCACTCAGAGGGTTGTGAATCTTTGGAATTCTCTACCTTAAAGGGCTATAGAAGCTGAGTTGGCTGTGGAGGCTGAGATAGATAGATTTTTGGACTCTGGAGGAATCAAGGGAAATGTGGATCAGGCGGGAAAGTGGAGTTAAGGTCGAAGATCAGCCATGATCCAATTTCATGGCGGAGCAGGCTCGAGGGGCCGTATGGCCCACTCCTGCTCCTAATTCCTATGTTCTAATCTTATGCTCTTATGACGGCCTGGTACCAGGCTTCTAATATTAGCATTCTGTACTGGTTGCTAATTGCTGTATGACAGTATCTGGGTTCACTCACCTCAGCTAACCTTTTCCCCTCTTTCCTTGTAAAGAAGTGGCTGACCTCTACGTGATATCTACACCTGATGGCCTGGCTACAAGAAAGTCACTGTTATGGGACCCGTGGGCCTGAACCTTTGACCTTCCTTACCATGGTGTTTCTACATTGGTGTCCAACACATTGCCCTTAGACGGGTCCTTTGAAAACATCATCACATTTTGCTAGGATTGTTTTGTTTAAGAGCCAGTTGCTAAGTGCTCCCTTTAGTAGACTGCAAATGAGCAGATTATTAATTTATGCGCTGTTTATGCAGCCTGAGCATCAATGCAGTATTGTGGTACTGTATTCGCACACAATGTTAGACACTATCTTGAATAATATGTCAGAAATGGAATCTTCAGCTTGCATCTGAATGGCTGTAACATTGAGAGGATTAGGGACAAAGCCATTTGACCCACTATCCACTTACTTCAAATCGCTGGTTTCAGTCCTAAATCTCTTGGCTAAGAAAGACTTCTGGATTTGTTGTTGTGCTCTGTGCTCTGTTTCAGTGGGCCTGGAATCTAATATATAACCTCTGAGGCAAGCATATACCTCAAGCTTTTAAGGGAAAGCTATATTATCAAACAAGGGAGAAATTAATAGACACGATATGCTGATAGGCTTAGGTGAAGAGGGTTGGGAGGAGGGTCATATAGGAGCAGGAGTAGGCCATTCAGCCCCTCGAGCCTGCTCTGCCATTCTACAAGATCATGGCTGATCTAACCTCATCTCCACTTCCCTGCACTCTCTCCATATCTCTTGTTTGCCCTCAGAGCTTACAGAGCGTAAACGCCGGCATAGACCAATTGACGGCATTTGGTAAACTTTGAAAGGCGCCCCAGTGTAGTGCCAGGGACATTAATCAGACAGTCGTGAGCAGAGCTGGACGCACCTGCTCCACGGCTGGCGATTGAAGCAGGTCGCTGGACACGAGGGTGCGCTGATCTCCCTGCACTGTGCGCTTCCATTGAGTGCGGCCTTGCACGACGGACCGTGGCTCCACACCTGCGAGGGTGTTGCATGAGGTAAGAACGCGGCTTGTTTTCAAAATTCAAAATTCTCATCCTTATTTTCAAATCCCTCCATGGCCTCACCCCTCCCTATCTTTGTAATCTCCTCCAGCCCCCCTCCCCCGAGATATCTGCGCTCCTCTAATTCTGCCCTCTTGAGCATCCCTGATTATAATCGCTCAACCATTGGTGGCCGTGCCTTCTGTTGCCTCGATCCCAAGCTCTGGAACTCCCTGCCTAAACCTCTCCGCCTCGCTACCTCTTTCCTCCTTCAAGACGCTCCTTAAAACCTACCTCTTTGACCGAGCTTTTGATTACCTGCGCTACTTATGCGGCTTGGTGTCAAATTTTTTATCTCATAATACTCCTGTGAAGCGCCTTGGGACGCTTCACTGTGTTAAAGGCGCTATATAAATGCAAGTTGTTGTTGTTTGCGGTGCCCTCCATGGTCCAATAGCTTGCTGTTGGTGGTTGTTGGTTTTTGGTGGAGAGTGGAGGCCCCGACCTGTGTGAGAACACCAGCGGCAGGTCGGGGCCATAAAAGGAGCGGCGAGCAGTGGCCTGGGAGCGGCGTGGAGGCCCCGGGAGTGGCCTGGAGGCATACCACATCAGGGAGCAGCACGAGCTGCGACGGCAGCGAAGAGTGACGTCGTCAAGGTCCAGATTGGCGATTGGAGCGTGGGAAGATACAGCAGGAGCGGCGAGATCGGGGGCGAAGGAGCGGCGAGAGACTGTGGAGGGACGTGATCGGGGCCCAGGAGAGGCGTGAGTTCGGGGCCAGGGACCCAGGGGCAGCACGGGTCAGCCCACACTGCAATATGTGTGCACGCTAGGCTCGTGCAGCAGAGCTGGTCTCCAGTCGTCTTGGGTAATCCTTGCCACTGGACCAAGGCCTAGCTCTGTCAAGCCAACGTGTGGTGGCTGGTATGCAACGGCCACCACACGCTAGAAAAATCCACGCACAGGCATCTTCCACCCTTCAACATATAGTTCAAGACCTGGAATTTTAGATCCTTCATTGGAACACTTGCGAACTTATCCTTTTTTGGCGTGGAAGCAAGTCATCCTCGTTTCGAGGGACTGCCTATGATGGAATATCTTGCTGATGTTCACCTGCCCATGCTGAAAGTGGATGGGTAAATTTAGCGCTCCCGTGCTGGCGGAGGGGGAGGAGTGCTGGAATGAAGCGCAGGTCAAAGGTCGAACCATTAGCACAGTAGCACCCTCTCTCTGAACTCTGCTACCCTTCCCACGTGGCTCCCTGCTGAGAGCATGGGACAGCTGAATTCAGCCAAAGTGCATCAGACACAGGGAATTCCAAAGGCAGCAAGACGAGCGTCGGCACAGACAAGTAGGATCCAGAAGCCAAAGATGATTGAATGCTAGTTACACGCTTAATATAAAAGGTATCTATAAAAAAACATAGTTTACATGCGTATTACTCTTAATTGCATTTGTTCTAAAAGATATACTTAAAATTCGAGAATTGAAGCAACGCTTTCTTGTACTTACAGTTCATCTTCATTAGCAACCATGTAAGGCTCAGGCACTGAGCTAATGCAATAATTAGTACAATGTTCTCTAGCCCCTGGATGCGGGATTATAATTTATTTGTAAAAGAAGGGATGAGCTCTCTTTCGATGACCTCTGAGCATCGTAATTAAAATGAGCTTAGACAGCCTCAGTCTGCTTCGTGACTGATGCGGATCCTCAGCACAAAATCACATTTGCTACTAAGTGATGAGAAGAGATCTGCAGGAAAGGTGGGCAGTGCTATCGCTGCCCTCTCCCCCCATCCCTTCACACACTCTCACTCTCTCACACACACACACACACTCACTCACACTCACTCACACTTACTCTCACACATACTCTCACACACATGCATATATTCACCCACACTTACTCTCATACATACTCACTCTCACACACATGCACACATTCACTCACACTCACTCAAACACATACACACACACACACACACACATTCACTCACACTCACTCAAACACATACACACACACACATACTCACACTCTCTCAAACACACTCACTTTCACTCGCACACACATTCACTCACACACGCTCACTCACAGATACAGACTCACACGTTTACACGCACATACACTCACTCACATACACACACTCACTCTCACACACACACACACACACACTCACACACGTTCACTCACAGACGCAGACTCACACATTTACACGCACATACACTCACTCACATACACATGCACACATACACACACACACACTCACATGCACTCACTCACACATACACACACTCTCACCAACTCACACACTCACTCTCACACTCACACGCACATGTACATTCACACATATACATTCACATGCACACTTTCTCCAACACACACTCCCACACACATTCACACACACACAACTCACTCACTCACTCAAGCATCTAAAACAGCAGTGTTATTTCACTAAGCCTGCAGCGTGATGTTTGGTCTTCTACTTGTAGCATTTCCCCTCTTGAATTCTTGATGATCAGCGACGTCACTTCTGGCAGGCCATTAGGGTTTTGACTGCAGAAAAATGGCTATGTCTCATTTGTACTTCTGTGCAGGTGGGGTTGAGACGCACTGTCAGAAGTACAGAGAAGGGGCAATACCTGACGTTCTCTTTCTGCCATCACTGAATACGCGGTGGAGAAATCATTTCCTTTTCCAACAATCCTACAGCCTGGTTGCTCCGATAGCACACATGCAGATAAGGAAAAATGATGATCATCAGACCAGATTCTGGATTAACTCAGTGACACTATAAAAAGTATAAACACTCCCATGTACGAGATCACAAAAAAAGACTCTGCATTAATGAGAGCTGCTGTTTTACACCCATCTATGGAGGATATGAGAAATGAACCACGATGAATAATTATTCATACATTCATATCCCACCCTGATTGAGAAGGCTTTCCAGACTTGACACCTCACTTTTATTTTACGCTGTATTATTGTGGGATAATCAATGTTGCAAGTACTTAACACTGGAGACAATGTATACACACGGTGACAGAGAGTATTATTCTGCTCTCTTCTATTAAACTTCAAAACCAAAAGTCACCATATTGTAAGCCAGCTCCTGGCAGATGAATAACATTTTACAGCTGCAGTAATACAGTGCTGCCCGATCTGTCCATCTGTCCATGTATCTAAAATTGGCCAGATGAAATGACTGAAAGGCAGAACAGGCTGGGCCTCTGTCCCTAGAAAAGATAAGGCCGAGGAGTGACCTAATAGATGTCCTTAAATTTATGATAGGGTTTGACAGGGTATATGCAGAGAAGATATTTGCATATGTGGGGAGTCCAAAACCAGGGGCCATAAATATAAGATAGTCAATACTAAATCCACTAAAGAATTCAGGAGAAAATTCTTTACCTAAAGGGTGGTGAGAACGTGGAACTCGCAACCACAGGGAGTAGTTGAAGCGAATAGTATAGATGCATTTAAGGGGCAGCTAGATAAGTACATGAGGGAGAAAGGAATAGAAGGATATGCTGATGGGGTGCGATGAAGAGGGGTTGGAGGAGGCTCGGGTGGAGCATAAACACCGGCACAGACCTGTCGTGCCGAACGGCCTGTTTCTGTAAATTCGATCAAACTTGAGGACAGATCCACACCACATTGGAGGAGGAGCTTCTGATTGAGAGAGTGGGATGGATAATTCTTGCCTTTTGTCTTCTAGTACTGCATCCTCATTGAGCTTTCCTCCCAGTACCTTCTCTTAGGCCCCCATAGCATCCCTACCCATTGCCATCACAATCCTTGGCAAACTCTCAAGTGGGTGATCCCCTTTGTAAGGCCACCAGTATCGCCAGCTACATCTGAAATGAGTTTCCAGCCACATATCCATGGCATAACTAAAACCACCTTTCTCCACCTCCGTAACATTGCCCCCCTCCGCCCCTGCCTCAGCTCTTCTGCTGCTGAAACCCTCATTCATGCCTTTGTTACCTGTCGACTTGACTACTCCAGCTCACTCCTGGCCAGCCTTCCACATTCCACACTACCTAAACTTGAAGTCATCCAAAACTCAGCAGCCCGTGTACTAACCTGCACCAAGTCAAGATCACCCATCACCTCTGTGCTTTCTCACCTACACTGGCTCCCAGTTAAACAACGCCTTGATTTCAAAATTCTCATCCTTGTTTACAAATCACTCCATGGACTTGCCCTTCCCTATCTCTGTATTTTTTTTCAGCCTCACAATCCCACAAGATGTCTGCACTCCTCAAATTCTGGCCTTTTGAACTTCCCTCATTATAATCGCTCAGCCATCGGTGGCCGTGCCTTCTGTTGCCTAGGCCCTAAGCTCTGGAACTCCCTCCCTAACCTCTCCGCCTCTCTACCTCTCTTTCCTCCTTTAAGACGCTCGTTAAAACCGATCTCTTTAAACCAGCTTTTGATCATCTGCCTTAATTTCTTCTGTGGCTCGGTGTCAAATTTATCTGTTTGTCTGTAACACTGTTATGAAGCACCTCGGGATGTTTTACTACGTTAAAGGTGCTATATAAATTTAAAAAATAAAGTTATTATATCTCTCTGCTTTTACCAACATTATGAATAGGGAAAGAATACGTACTATGGGCAGGAGTTTACGTCAGATTGCCCTATTTCTGTCAGTGCAATTCGGCCAAACCTGCGAAAAAGATTGCGAAATTTCAAGCGCACATGACCTGCAGCGCAAATCGAGTTTCCGCGATCTTTTGCACCAGTTTAAAAAACATCACGCAGGAAACTGGCCACGCACCCAGAACAAACTAATCACCATGGCGACTTGCCGCTAATCACACCCATTTGCGGGCCTTCGAGGAGGCTATCCTTTAGGCGAAAGGCACGATTTAAATGCTTATAAATATTAAAAATATTTAATTTACAAAGAAATGGACTACTGTACACCAGTGAAACTAGTAAATGGTTCTGTATAGTTTTTTAAAGTCATTTTCAGTTCAGTCAAAATCAGATTACTCACAGGTGGTGGACTAGACACTCTGATTAACATAAGAACATAAGAATTAGGAACAGGAGTAGGTCATCTAGCCCCTCGAGCCTGCTCCGCCATTCAACAAGATCATGGCTGATCTGGCCATGGACTCAGCTCCACTTACCCGCCCGCTCTCCGTAACCCTTAATTCCCTTATTGGTTAAAAATCTATCTATCCGTGACTTGAATACATTTAATGAGCTAGCCTCAACTGCTTCCTTGGGCAGAGAATTCCACAGATTCACAACCCTCTGGGAGAAGAAATTCCTTCTCAACTCGGTTTTAAATTGGCTCCCCTGTATTTTGAGGCTGTGCCCCCTAGTTCTAGTCTCCCCGACCAGTGGAAACAACCTCTCTGCCTCTATCTTGTCTATCCCTTTCATTATTTTAAATGTTTCTATAAGATCACCCCTCATCCTTCTGAACTACAACGAGTAAAGACCCAGTCTACTCAATCTATCATCATAAGGTAACCCCCTCATCTCCGGTATCAGCCTAGTGAATCGTCTCTGTACCCCCTCCAAAGCTAGTATATCCTTCCTTAAGTAAGGTGACCAAAACTGCACGCAGTACTCCAGGTGCGGCCTCACCAATACCCTGTACAGTTGCAGCAGGACCTCCCTGCTTTTGCACTCCATCCCTCTCGCAATGAAGGCCAACATTCCATTAGCCTTCCTGATTACCTGCTGCACCTGCAAACTAACTTTTTGGGATTCATGCACAAGGACCCCCAGGTTCCTCTGCACCGCAGAATGTTGCAATTTCTCCCCATTCAAATAATATTCCCTTTTACTGTTTTTTTTCCCCAAGGTGGATGACCTCACATTTTCCGACATTGTTTTCCATCTGCCAAACCTTAGCCCATTTGCTTAACCTATCTAAATCTCTTTGCAGCCTCTCTGTGTCCTCTACACAACCCGCTTTCCCACTAATCTTTGTATCATCTGCAAATTTTGTTACACTACACTCTGTCCCCTCTTCCAGGTCATCTATGTATATTGTTAACAGTTGTGGTCCCAGTACCGATCCCTGTGGCACACCACTAACTACCGATTTGCAACCCAAAAAGGAGCCATTTATCCCGACTCTCTGCTTTCTGTTAGCCAGCCAATTCTCTATCCATGCTAATACATTTCCTCTGACTCCGCGTACCTTTAGCTTCTGCAGTAACCTTTTGTGTGGCACCTTATCGAATGCCTTTTGAAAATCTAAATATACCACATCCATCGGTACACCTCTATCCACCATGCTCGTTATATCCTCAAAGAATTCCAGTAAGTTAGTTAAACATGATTTCCCCTTCATGAATCCATGTTGCGTCTGCTTGATTGCACTATTCCTATCTAGATGTCCTGCTATTTCTTCCTTAATGATAGCTTCAAGCATTTTCCCCACTACAGATGTTAAACTAACCAGCCAATAGTTACTTGCCTTTTGTCTGCCCCCTTTTTTAAACAGAGGCATTACATTAGCTGCTTTCCAATCCGCTGGTACCTCCCCAGAGTCCAGAGAATTTTGGTAGATTATAACAAATGCATCTGCTATAACTTCCGCCATCTCTTTTAATACCCTGGGATGCATTTCATCAGGACCATGGGACTTGTCTACCTTGAGGCCCATTAGCCTGTCCAGTACTACCCCCCTAGTGATAGTGATTATCTCAAGGTCCTCCCTTCCCACATTCCCGTGACCAGCAATTTTTGGCATGGTTTTTGTGTCTTCCACTGTGAAGACCGAAGCAAAATAATTGTTTAAGGTCTCAGCCATTTCCACATTTCCCACTATTAAATCCCCCTTCTTGTCTTCTAAGGGACCAACATTTACTTTAGTCACTCTTTTCCGTTTTATATATCGGTAAAAGCTTTTACGATCTGTTTTTATGTTTTGTGCAAGTTTACTTTCGTAATCTATCTTTCCTTTCTTTATTGCTTTCTTAGTCATTTTTTGCTGTCGTTTAAAACTTTCCCAATCTTCTAGTTTCCCACTAATCTTGGCCACCTTATACGCATTGGTTTTTAATTTGATACTCTCCTTTATTTCCTTGGTTATCCACGGCTGGTTATCCCTTCTCTTACCGCCCTTCTTTTTCACTGGAATATATTTTTGTTGAGCACTATGAAAGAGCTCCTTAAAAGTCCTCCACTGTTCCTCAATTGTGCAACCGTTTAGTCTGTGTTTCCAGTCTACTTTAGCCAACTCTGCCCTCATCCCACTGTGGTCCCCTTTGTTTAAGCATAGTACGCTCGTTTGAGACACTACTTCCTCACCCTCAATCTGTATTACAAATTCAACCATACTGTGATCACTCATTCCGAGAGGATCTTTTACTTGGAGATCGTTTATTATTCCTGTCTCATTACACAGTACCAGATCTAAGATAGCTTGCTCCCTTGTAGGTTCTGTAATATACTGTTCTAAGAAACAATCCCGTATGCACTCTATGAATTCCTCCTCAAGGCTACCCCATGCGATTTGATTTGACCTATCGATATCTAGGTTAAAATCCCCCATGATTACTTCCGTTCCTTTTTCACATGCCTCCATTATTCCCTTTATTATTGTCCGCCCCACCGTGAAGTTATTATTTGGGGGCGTATAAACTACGCCCACCAGTGACTTTTTCCCCTTACTATCTCTAATCTCCACCCACAATGATTCAACATTTTGTTCATTAGAGCCAATATCGTCTCTCACAACTGCCCTGATATCATCCTTTATTAACAGAGCTACCCCACCTCCTTTCCCTTCTTGTCTATCTTTCCGAATTGTCAGATACCCCTGTATGTTTAATTCCTAGTCTTGGCCATCCTGCAACCACGTTTTTGTAATGGCCACCAAATCATACCCATTTGTAATGATTTGTGCCGTCAACTCATTTACTTTATTTCGAATGCTGCGTGCATTTAGGTAGTGTTTTAATACTAGTTTTTAAACCATGATTTTTAGTTTTGACCCCTCCTGCAGCCCCTTTATATTCATACATATTGTCCCTTCCTATCACCTTGTGGTTTACACTTACCCCAGTGCTACTCTGCTCTGTTGCCTCTTGCCTTTTGCAATCTTTCTTGGGGTCCTGTTCATCTGAGCTTTCACCCATTCTAACTAGCTCAGAGCCCTCTCCTGGGTTCCGAATACTCCTCGCATTGAGGCACCGAGCTTTCAGGCTTGCCTTTTTATTACACTTTGACCCTTTAAAATTTTGTTGTACAATGGCCCTTTTTGTTTTTTGCTTGTTTTTTGTGATGAACCCATTTTCAGCTGTGTTAATAAAATTGGACCCGGTTACCATCTTAAATATATCCCGGAATATTTCTTAATGCAATTTTTTTTTAAAATTGCATCGCACCGGATTGCGATGGTTCATGGCAGATTTTACATTTGGTGATATGCAAATTAGTTTGAGTGGAAACTTGAGCAAAAAAAAAATCAATTCAGAAGACTAGCGCAATTTTGACTGCAATTTGTGCCCAGGTTGCCAATTGTGCCTGTAGTGTATGCACCTGTGAGTGTGCTCACAGGCTACGCTCTTAGTGCCTCCCGAGAACTTCAGTGGAGGTTTAGCGGCGGCACTGACAGTTAGCACTGCGCACTCTAGCGCCACCCACTGGGTGACCTCAATGTGTGTGCAACGCCCCCTTAGCACCGCGGTTACAAATTTCAGTGGGTTCGTCTGCTCTCGTGCCTGGCGTTAATCTCGACGGGGGAAGCAGGCGTTCCCAAACCTCCCGGGGCGATAAGGAAACGGCTGAGCAGGTGGGTGAGATTTTTTCATTTACATTCAGTTATTTTGCATTTATATAACTTTGTTTATTGTTTGCGAGTGTTGAAATGACCTCCCTATGCATTTATTTTCACTATTCGGGTGGTCCAGTTGACCTCCCCTTTAAATGCCAGGATGCCAGTTTCCTAGCACCCGAAATTAAGCATCACTCCCACTATAGCGCCCCAACAATCAGGGTTAGCACCCCTAAGAGGAGTGTGAAATACTTCCCTTAGTGCTCCACTCCCCTCTTGGGCGTTAAAACCGAATATCTTGGTTGGAGGCGGTAACCATCACCCGGCGCTAAAGTTAGCGACCAGGCAATCTCACCACCTCACACCGGGCGACACCGAATTTTTAGCCCAATAATTTTTATGACATGCCCAGGAATGGATAATGAGGAAAAAAATAGGAAAAAAGTTAAAGGAGTGAGATTCTAGTTCTGACACACGTCAACTATTTTTTCGCAAATCATGCTGCCCATCATTGATGAAGAGCCTCTGTGCAGTGACCTTGTCCAGAAAACTTGTCTTTTAGCACACTAGCCTTTATGTAACAACATCCTGTTGTGGTTGAGCGGCCTGATTATTGTTGTTGACTGTGAAGAATCGCAAGGTGCTCATATACCCTGAACAGTTACAGTCGAGATGTTCAAGGATTAGATCGTTAAATCACCATGAAAAATGATGACCAAATAACTAGAGACCGAAATCCATCACAGCTATTTTGCAGCCTCTATGCTCCAAGTATTGGTTGAGTACTCACATGTTACTGTGGGTTGGTATGTCCTTTTGTGCTATCATGAAGTTCTCTGGGTGTCAATGATATAATTATTCCATTTCGAGCAGTAGTGTAGGTAAAGCTATTTACACTGTGGCTGTGTCCTCCTCAGATTGCTATGCTGTTTAGATTAGTTAACTGTTCAGAGAACCAGGTGTCCTTTGTGACTCAACGAGTCAGCATGCCGCTCAGCACATTTCAGAGTACGATACTCCGATACTCGTCCTGTGTTGAGCATGCTAATCTCTCCTGGGACAATAGTGGGGGGGTGGGGGGGTGGGGGGAGGGGTTTACTTCAGTGCCCTTGAACTAGGAGGGTGAAACGCCAGCCATGGTCACTGTATCGGATTGGCTATTCAGCAATCTTGCATGTCAGCTGTGGCTCAGTCGGCAGCACACTCGCCTCTGAGTCAGAAGGTTGTGGGTTCACGTCCCGCTCCAGGGACTTGAGCAGAGAAATCTAGGCTGACACTCCAGTGCAATGCTGAGCGAGTGCTGCACTGTCAGAAGTGCTGTCTTTTGGATGAGACGTTAAACCGAGGCCCTGTCTGCCCCTCTTAGGTGGACGTAAAAGATCCCATGGCACTATTTTGAAGAAGACCAGGGGAGTTATCCCCGGTGTCCTGGCCAATATTTATCCCTCAATCAATGCAACAAAAGCAGTTATCTGGTCATTATCACATTGCTGTCTGTGGGAGCTGGCTGCCGCGTTTCCCACATTACAACAATGACTACACTCCAAAAGTACTTCATTGGCTGTGAAGTGTATTGATCGTGAAAAACGCTATATGAATGCAAGTCTTTCTTTTATTTCTTTGCTGGAAAGTGAATGTCAAGAAAATTGTGGGAGGACAGGAGCGAGCTCGGTGGAATAGCCTACCTGCACGTATCATCTAGGTTTGTGCATAAAGAGTGGCCACTTACTACAGACAGAGTGTTGGGATTCCTGGGCTGTAGCCCAGCCAAACTTACGGCCTCTCATCATTAATTAAGCTGATAAGCTGGTACAAACCCACGCTATTGTGTCTGTCAGTCTTAATATAAAAAAAACTGTTTTGATGTCACTGTTTGAGCCTTCTCCCAACCAGCTTCATTCATGCTCGGTGTAAAAGGCAGCTTCAATAGGCACATGTCCTACGAACTGAATGTTAACCTTTTGCATAATGTGACTGGAGTAGTGTGCCTTAGGGTTAATAATATACCCGTATACTGCTGGAGTGTATGGATTGCCCATGCCTGGCCTTTCTAAAAGGTGAAAAAAACACCATGCTGCTAACCCATCTATTTCAGGCAAAATTACAAGTTCTATTTATTGTGAGACATAAATTTATAGAGAAACAAAATAAATCAGTAGAAAAACATCAACGTTATTCAACTTACACTGATGATTCACATCATTATCTGGAGCCAGAATAACCATGGATGACAAAATTCATCGTGTGCTTCTTTCCGTTCTTTAACTGAATTTTGGATAAACATAACACAGGTGCTCAGAACCGATAGCATTCCATCGCACGGCCAAAGCATGGAGTTAAACAGGGCACAGAAATGAATGAAGACATGGCTAAAGACTCGGGGGGTTGGCGGGGGAATCATTTAACTGCTGGCTCCCCGTTTCCTGCCTGTGAAATGGGCGATTGCCAATTGATCTTGTGCGCCCATTCAGGCAACAACAACTTGCATTTATATAACGCCTGTAACGTAAAACGTCTCGAGGCGCCTCACGGGAGCGTTGCAAACCTGAGCCACATAAGGAGATATTCAGAGGGGTGGACCTAACCTTGGTCAAAGAGGTAGGTTTTAAGGAGCGTCTTAAAGGAGGAGAGAGAGGCAGAGAGGTTTGGGAAGGGGAATTCCAGGGCTGAGGCAGCTGAAGGCAGGGCCACCAATGGTGGAGCAAAGAAACCCGGGGATGCTCAAGTGGTCAGACCTGGTGGAACGCAGAGATCTCAGAGGGTTGTGGGGCCAGAGGAGGTTACAGAGATTAGGAGAGGCGAGGCAATGGAGAGATTTGAAAACAAGGATGAACTAGAAAGAAAGGAAGAAAGACTTACATTTACATAGCGCTTTTCATGACCATCGGAGGTCTCAAAGCGCTTTACAATGAAGTACTTTTGAAGTGTAGTCACTGTTGTAATGTGGGAAACGCGGCAGCCAATTTGCGCACAGCTAGCTCCCTCAAACAGCAATGTGATAAATACCAGATAATCTGTTTTTGTTATGTTGATTGCGGGATAAATATTGGCCAGGACACTAGGCAGGCTTTTAAATTTCCACCCAGTACCATCACCCAATCTCAGCATGGAACTGTTTTGTGATATAAATTGGGGTGCCACGCCTATTGGGAACATCCTGACAGTGCTATAAATGCAGTCAACAAGCTCCCCGCCGGAGTGGAACTAAACTACAGAACCAGTGGGAACCTGTTCAACCTACGCCGTCTCCAGGCCAGGTCCAAGACCACTCCAACCTCTATCGTTGAGCTACAGTACGCAGAGGACGCCTGCATCTGTGCACATTCAGAGGCTGAACTCCAGGACATAGTCGACATATTTACTGAGGCGTAAGAAAGCACGGGCCTTATGCTAAACATCCATAAGACAAAGGTCCTCCACCAGCCTGTCCTCACCGTCCAGCACTCTCCTCCCCAGTCATCAAGATCCACGGCACGGCCCTGGACACCATGGACCACTTCCCATATCTCGGGAGCTTTCTATCAACAAGAGCAGGCATCGACAACAAGATCCAACATCACCTCCAGTGCACCTGTGCAGCCTTCGGCCGCATGAGGAAAAAAGTGTTTGAAGACCAGGCCCTCAAATCTGCCACCAAGCTCATGGTCTACAGGGCTGTAGTAATACCTGCCCTCCTGTATGGCTCAGAGACATGGACCATGTACAGCAGACACCTCAAGTTGCTGGAGAAATATCACCAACGAAGTCTTTGCAAGATCCTACAAATCCCCTGGGAGGACAGGTGCACCAACATCAGCGTCCTCGTCCAGGCTAACATCCCCAGCATTGAAGCACTGACCACACTCGATCAGCTCCGCTGGGCAGGCCACATAGTCCGCATGCCAGACATGAGACTCCCAAAGCAGGTGCTCTACTTGCAGCTCCTTCATGGCAAAGAAGCCAAAGGTGGGCAGTGGAAACGCTACAAGGACACTTTCAAAGCCTCCCTGATAAAGTGCGACATCCCCACTGACACCGAGGAGTCCCTGGCCCAAGACCGCACTAAGTGCATCCGGGAGGGCGCTGAGCACCTCGAGTCTCAACGCCGAGAGCATGCAGAAATCAAGCGCAGGCAGCAGAAAGAGCGTGTGGCAAACCAGACTCCTCACCCACCCCTTCCCTCAACAACTGTCTGTCCCACCTGTGACAGAGTCTGTGGCTCTCCTATTGGACTGTTCAGCCACCAAAGAACTCACTTCAGGAGTGGAAGTAAGTCTTTCTCGATTCTAAGGGACTGCATATGATGATGATTATTATAAATGCAGTTCTTTCTTCATTGATATCGTTTCTTAAACGGCCAACAATTCTCAAGTGTATAGGCGTTGCTGCTTGTTGGTGATGTCCTCATGGTTGTCATCAGCATTGTCATCTCCCTTTAGGTTGAAAAAACTGCTTCTTTTCGTTGTATCCATATTTCATCAAAATGAGGGCAGAGTGTAAGGTAAATGGGAAAGGCTTTTCCTCCTTTAAACCAGTTTTAGTCCCCAACACTTGCATGACAGGTGTGGCATGAGACAAGAGGCGATATTAGATTTCCATCAATGGGGTTTGCCTCGGGGTCTGTTGTCGACTAATTGGAGGAGATGCATTGCTATGATTGGTCAACAACTCTGTTATTATTGTGTTGTGCGTCTTTCAAATGAGACGATGAACCGAGGCCCCGTCTGCCCTCTTCGGTGGACGTAAAAGATCCCATGGCACTATTTCGAAGAAGAGCAGGGGAGTTATCCCCAGTGTCCTGGGCCAATATTTATCCCTCAATCAACATAACAAAAAACAGATTGTCTGGTCATTATCACGTTGCTGTTTGTGAGAGTTTGCTGTGCGCAAATTGGCTGCCGCGTTTCCCACATTACAACAGTGACAACACTCCAAAAAGTACTTCATTGGCTGTAAAGTGCTTTGAGATGTTCCGTGGTCATGAAAGGTGCGATATAAATGCCTGTCTTTTCTTTCTTTTCCAGGATGGTACAAGGTGAACCAGATGGACCTTGTTTTTTTTTTGTCATCTAGCAATCCCTATGTACGGAGATTCCCCTCCTATTCACATTCTAAATGAGACTGATAAATTGGTATAAATCACTCGTACTGAATGACGAACAGGTTGATTCTGCTGACAAGTTCACTGAGAACTTGATTGAGACGCTTACATCACAGAGCACCTAAAATAAGAGAGCGAAAGAGAGAATGCTTTGTATCTCATTAGCTTATTTAAATCCAGGTTGAAATGCAAATTAAAATGTGCATTCTAAACAATGGTACCAACTCGTCCATCGGGAATGCCCTGCTTTGGTGAAATACTCCACTTGAAACTGTCAGAACTCAATTCCAACAGAAGTGGGCATCTCCCCGGTAACCACGATAGCCTTGAGACATGGGGCCAGATTTTTGGCTTCATTGTCGGTGATTTTCTCGACGTTACAGCTGTTTTTTCGTCCGGCGAAAGTTTCCACGTAAGTTTTTGCATGTTATCGCCCACATCTGAAGTCGCCCGCCAGGACCAGACCGCCTCTGTACAACGGCGAGAACAACCGCCAGGGCGTAAGTTTGGCTTCAACCACCGACGTGCAGATCGCCGAGAGAACCGCCCTGCAAAGAAAGGTAAGTTAAAGATTCTTTCATTATTTTGTTTTAATTTTAACATGGCGAATAGGGTTAAAACTGTCTTGGGAATGCTTTGTAAGTGTTTATTTTTTTGAAATGAACACTTTTTAAGAAAGTTTTCCCCCCTCCCTAGGCCCAACCGCAGCCTCGGATTAGATTTTACGACTTACCGTTCAGTCCGGTAACATTCCGGCCCATTTGTCTAACTTTGTACTTACCCGCCGTGAAAACCGGCGAGAATGAGTATGCAACGGCCATTTTCTCACCAGGCGATCAGTTCTATTTACTTTTACCTTTAAAATGGAAATTCTCACCAGCTTTCTTCGCTGAACACTAGCAGTGCTTCTCAGCAGGCAATCGGGCGTTAAGGGCCTTTAGGGAAAGTCTGGCCTGTGAGCTCTCACCTATCTGCTGAAGTGCACCGGAGGTCTGTCCACTTGGCCAGAAGCGGCCTGATTTAATTAATAGCAAACAATAAATATGCAGGCGAGAATTTGACATCTTCCGCAGGTGTGAGTGATCTTGGGTTTCCGCAAACATGCCTCTGACGAATCACAACACCCTGATTAGCAAAAGTGTTACCGAACCTTGTCGTGTCTTGTGCTCTGTGCATTATTCCTACCGTTTAATTATTGTCTCCCCACTCAGAATTTCATTCGTTCAATATTAATGTGACAGAGTGACTGGTTTCAGTGCCGTTGGCTCAACAAATGGAATCATTAGTTTGTGCAGCTGGGGTACTTTTAACTGACTTAAATCAGCTCTCAGTGACAGGTGGAGTTTTAGTCAGCCAGAAACAGCACTGTGTGTTGCAACCGCCAATAAATCTCCCCTCACCGGATCAATATTAGGAATTTAGTAATTCTGCTTGAATGCAAAAAAAATTCAGACTTATTAACCATTTACGAGCTGGCTTAATATTTGATTATTTAAAGTTCTTCTGGCCAAAATAAGGAAAAGAAAAAAAAAGACTTGCATTTCGCGACGACCGGACATCTCAAAGCACTTTACAGCCAATGAAGTACTTTTGGAGTGTAGTCACTGTTGTAATGTGGGAAACGCGGCAGCCAATTTGCACACAGCAAACTCACACAAACAGCAATGTGATAATGACCAGATAATCTGTTTTTGTTATATTGATTGAGGGATAAATATTGGCCAGGACACCGGGGATAACTACCCTGCTCTTCTTCGAAATAGTGCCATGGGATTTTTTACATCCACCTGAGAGAGCAGACGGTGTCATGTATCTAACACAACTGTATATAACTATCTTACCATGCTATACATGACTGTAACTAGATATGACCTGTAACCACAAGCATACTTTACCACCAGGGGTGCACTTGCAGGAGACACTGCATACCTGTTCCACACAGGTATATAAAGGCAGGTCTCAGGCAAGTGTGGCACTCGAGAGCTGTGAAATAAAGGTGCAGGTCCAGAGTGACCTTGACTTCAGCATGTGCCTCGTGTAAGTCTGTACTGCAGGGTCAGGACTTTACAGTGGCGACGAGTTACGGGATCACAGAATCCACAGAATGGCTACCAAAGGCTCAGATGAGAAATACAATGCTGGAGACAATTGGGAGGACTTTATAGAAAAGCTCCAGCAAAGCTTTGTAACCAAAGACTGGTTGGGCGACGATAAGGCAGACAAGCGAAGAGCCCAGCTCGAAAACATACGCCTTAATGAAGGACCAGCTAGCACCCGAGAAACCAGCAAGCATGTCGTTTGAGGAGTTGAGCACACTGGTGAGAGACCACTTGAAGCCAGCGAACAGCCTACACATGGCCAGACACAGGTTCTACAACTACAGATGCTGTGTGGGCCAGAGCATACCCGACTTTGTGGCGGAACTTCAGAGGATGGCTAGTTTATGTGAGTTCTCCGATGAACTAAGGAGAGAAGTATTGAGAGACTTTTTTATTGAAGGAATAGGCCACGCAGGCATATTCCGAAAGCTTACAGAGACCAAGAACTTGACCCTAGAAGCAGCAGCACTGGTCGCACAGACATTCTTGGCAGGAGAAGAAGAAACGAGGTTGATCTATACAGCGGGTCCGACAAATAATGAAACATCGGAATAAGGGGTCCACAGCGTGAAACGAGCCGCTACCCCCACACACAGACAAAGGCAGGAGAGCAGACCTTCAACAGCAGGCAGTGGCGCCAGAAGCCATCAAGGGCCACATGAACGGCTGTTCACACCTCATCAACCCACAATGCGAGCAATCAACTACAGACTGAGAGAAGCTCAAGAGAGATCATCCAGACGCAGCTCATCCTTCAGAAACAATGGAAGCGGTCTATGCTGGAGATGTGGGGGAAAGCACTCAACAAGGGGGTGTCGATTTCAGCATGCTGTTTGCAGAAACTGCAACTACACTGGGCACCTGGCTCGCATGTGCAGAAAAACAGCAGCTCGGCTGGTATACGAACTGGACGGACCGGAAGACGGTGGGGACAGTGCCCAGGACACCGGGGTACAGCGGGTCAACACGATCAATGTCCACTGTTCTGACAACAAGACGCTTCCAATTATGATGAGGGTCCTACTCAACGGGATACCCGTCAACATGGAACTGGACACGGGAGCTAGTCAATCTCTCATGAGCGTCCAACAATTTGAACAGCTGTGGCCGCACAAAAGCAACAGACCAAAACTCACAAGGATCGACACCAAACTAAGGACCTATACCAAAGAAATCGTCCCAGTCCTTGGCAGCTCCATGCTCTCAGTCACACACAAAGGGACGGTGAACCGACTTCCCCTGTGGATTGTCCCTGGAGATCTCCCAGTACTGTTGGGGAGAACATAAGAACATAAGAATTAGGAACAGGAGTAGGCCATCTAGCCCTTCGAGCCTGCTCCGCCATTCAACAAGATCATGGCTGATCTGGCCGTGGACTCAGCTCCACTTACCCGCCCGCTCCCCGTAACCCTTAATTCCCTTATTGGTTAAAAATTTATCTATCCGTGACTTGAATACATTCAATGAGCTAGCCTCAACTGCTTCCTTGGGCAGAGAATTCCACAGATTCACAACCCTCTGGGAGAAGAAATTCCTTCTCAACTCGGTTTTAAATTGGCTCCCCCGTATTTTGAGGCTGTGCCCCCTAGTTCTAGTCTCCCCGACCAGTGGAAACAACCTCTCTGCCTCTATCTTGTCTATCCCTTTCATGATTTTAAATGTTTCTATAAGATCACCCCTCATCCTTCTGTACTCCAACGAGTAAAGACCCAGTCTACTCAATCTATCATCATAAGGTAACCCCCTCATCTCCGGAATCAGCCGAGTGAATCATCTCTGTACCCACTCCAAAGCTAGTATATCCTTCCTTAAATAAGGTAACCAAAACTGCACGCAGTGCTCCAGGTGCGGCCTCACCAATACCCTATACAGTTGCAGCAGGACCTCCCTGCTTTTGTACTCCATCCCTCTCGTAATGAAGGCCAACATTCCATTTGCCTTCCTGATTACCTGCTGCACCTGCAAACTAACTTTTTGGGATTCATGCACAAGGACCCCCAGGTCCCTCTGCACTGCAGCATGTTGTAATTTCTCCCCATTCAAATAATATTCCCTTTTACTGTTTTTTTTCCAAGGTGGATGACCTCACATTTTCCGACATTGTTTTCCATCTGCCAAACCTTAGCCCATTCGCTTAACCTATCTAAATCTCTTTGCAGCCTCTCTGTGTCCTCTCCGCTTTCCCACTAATCTTTGTCTCATCTGCAAATTTTGTTACACTACACTCTGTCCCCTCTTCCAGGTCATCTATGTACATTGTAAACAGTTGTGGTCCCAGCACCGATCCCTGTGGCACACCACTAACCACCGATTTGCAACCCGAAAAGGACCCATTTATTCCGACTGACTGGCAAAACTAAATTGGAAATGGGATGATGTTCACGCCATGTCGTCAGAGGAACGGACCTCCTGTTCAACCATTCTAAGTCGTTTTGAACATCTCTTTCAGCCAAGTGTGGGCACCTTCAAAGGCGCTAAAGTTAAAATCTACATCACACAGGATGCCAGACCGGTCCATCACAAGGCTAGAGCTGTGCCTTATGTGATGAGGGAAAAGATTGAACACGAACTGGACCGGCTTCTGCGGGAAGGCATTATCTCACCCATGGAATTTAGCGACTGGGTAAGTCCCATCGTCCCCGTCATGAAGCCTGATGGATCCGTACGAATCTGTGGGGATTACAAGTCTACCATGAACAGAGTCTCCTACAGGACCAATACCCACTGCCCAGAGCGGAGGACCTATTTGCCACATTGGCTGGAGGAAAACTTTTCTCGAAACTAGATCTCACATCTGCATATATGACGCAAGAACTGACTGAAGAGTCTAAGCTACTCATCACCATCAACACGCATTGTGGCCTTTTTATGTACAATCGATGCCCATTCGGCATCAGGTCGGCAGCTGCTATATTGCAGCGCAACATGGAGAGTCTGCTCAAGTCCATCCCGGGGACGATTGTGTTTCAAGATGACATACTCATCACGGGCAGGGACACCGCAATGTGGAGGAAGTACTAAGTCGATTGGATCGGGTAGGCCTAAGAGTTAAGAAATCCAAGTGTCTGTTGCTCGCGCCCGAGGTTGAATTTATGGGCAGAAGGATTGCCGCTGATGGAATCTGCTCAACAGAATCCAAAACCGAAGCAATTCATCTGGCACCCAGGCCCCAGAATGTCTCGGAACTGCGCGCCTTTCTCGGGCTACTCAATTACTTTGGGAACTTTATGCAGAACTTGAGCACGCTGCTGGAGCCTCTCCACGTGCTACTCAGAAAGGGGTGCGATTGGTTTTGGGGGGACGCCCAAGAACGCGCCTTCAATAAGGCACGCAACCTTCTATGTTCCAACAGTGTTTTAGCCTTTTTTGACCCAGGTAAAAAGCTAGTTGTGACATGTGATGTGTCAGCATACGGGGTCAGGTGCGTTTTACAGCATTTCAGTGATGCGGGTAAATTACAACCCATTGCTTATGCCCCCAGGTAACTTTCGCGGGCGGAGCGCGGGTACAATATGGTTGAGAAGGAGGCGCTCGCGTGCGTGTACGGTGTCAAAAAGATGCACCAATACCTTTTCGGGGCCAAGTTCGCGTTAGAAACCGACCACAAACCCCTCACGTCCCTGCTATTCAAGTGCAAGGCAATAAACGGCAACGCCTCAGCGCGCATTCAGCGGTGGGCACTCATGCTGGCGTCTTACGACTACACAATAAGACACAGACCAGGCACAGACAACTGTGCCGACGCAATTAGCAGGCTACCCCTGGCGACCACGGAAGGGTCCGACGAGCAGGACTGTGAAATGGTCATGGCAATCAATGCCTTTGAATCCACAGGTTCACCCATGACGGCTCGCCAAATCAGAGCCTGGGCGACCAGTGACCCCACATTATCCTTAGTCAAAAGACGTGTTTTAACTGGTGACTGGGCAGAGGCCCGCGATGCCTGCCCCGAGAAGATCAAACCTTTCCATAGGCACATGCATGAACTATCACTACAGGCAGACTGCCTGATGTGGGGCAGCCGAGTAGTTATGCCCTTGCGAGGCAGAGAGGCGTTTGTCCGGGAGCTCCACCGCGAGCACTCGGGGATCGTCCTTATGAAGGCCATAGCCAGATCCCACTTCCGGTGGCCTGGCATTGACGCGGACTTGGAGCTCTGTGTCTGGTGGTGCACCATTTGTGCCCAACTCAGTAATGCCCCCAGGGAGGCCCCCCTAAGCCCCTGGCCCTGGCCCACCAAACCGTGGTCGCGGGTGCGTGTAGACTATGCGGGCCCATTCATGGGCAAAATGTTCCTCGTAGTCGTTGATGCATTTTCAAAGTGGATCGAGTGCACCATTTTAAACTCGAGCACCACCTCCACCACTGTGGAGAGCCTTAGAACCATGTTTGCCATGTACGGAATTCCTGACATATTGGTCAGTGATAATGGTCCGTGTTTCACCAGCGCAGAATTTCAAGATTTTATAGTTGACTACGGCATAAATCACGTTAAGACGGCACCGTTCAAGCCGGCCTCCAATGGCCAGGCGGAGCGAGCAGTGCAAATCGTTAAACAAGGCATGCGAAAAATCCAAGGTCCCACACTGCAGAGCCGCCTGTCATGACTGCTGCTGGCATACAGATCTCGTCCGCATTCGTTGACTGGGGTTCCCCCCGCGCAACTATTGATGAAATGGACCTTAAAGACTAGGCTCTCGTTAATCCTCCCAGACATGCATGAAATTGTTGAGGCAAAACGCCGGAAGCTAACTGAGTACCATGACCGAAATTCGAGGGAGAGGTGGAATGAGATAGGGGACAAAGTGATTGTGCTAAACTATGGCAGGGGTCCCAAATGGCTTGCAGGGACAGTAACAGGCAAGGAAGGAAACAGGCTAGTGGTTGTACAAATGGACAATGGCCAAACCTGCCGGAGGCATGTAGACCAAGTAAAAAGTAGATTCATCAACAACACTGCAGAACCAGAGGCAGACTACAATGTGGAACTCACACCACACCTGGTGGACAGACAGAGGGAACAACCTGGGGAAAGGGCCGTCTCAACAGACAGCCCAGGCAAGATACCAGCAATCACACCGAAAGAAAAACAGGCACCAAGGCAAACAACTGAACCACAACTAAGACGCTCCACGCGAGAGCATAGACCACCTAGAGACTGAATCTATAAAGACAATAAGACTTGGGGGAGGGTGATGTCATGTATCTCACACTACTGTATATAACTGTATCTTACCATGCTATACATGACTGTAACTAGATATGACCTGTAACTTTACCACCAGGGGTGCACTTACAGGAGACACTGCATACCTGTTCCACACAGGTATCTAAAGACAGGTCTCAGGCAAGTGTGGCACTCGAGAGCTGTGAAATAAAGGTGCAGGTCCAGAGTGACCTTGACGTCAGCATGTGCCTCGTGTAAGTCTGTACTGCAGGGTCAGAACTTTACAGATGGGATCTCGGCTTAACGTTTCATCTAGAGGATAGCACCTCCAACAGTGCAGCACTCCCTCAGCACTGCACTGGAGTGTCAGCCTAGATTTTTTTTTGATGTGCTAAATTCCTGGATTGGGATTTTGAACTCCCAACCTTCTGATTCAGAGGCGAGTGTGCTACCCACTGATCCACGGATGAGACATTAAACGGTGACTACACTCCAAAAGTACTTCATTGGCTGTTAAGTGCTTTGAGACGTCCGGTGGTCACGAAATGCGCTATATAAATGCAAGTCTTTCAAGTCTTTCTTTCTAATGTCTCGTGTGATAGGGAAAATGAGGTCTCAGGATTCATGCCCCCATTTTTCCTTCCCACAATTGGTCAGCAGCAGCAGATGTATGTTGAGAAATCTTAGTTTGTGCAATGATAAGACAGAGCAGATTACACATAGTTTATGAAAGGACCAGGCTTGATGAGGTCAGGATCATCAACCCTGGCTGATTATTGTCCTCCCTGGTCTACAATCACTGATGACAATTCCTTCAAACGAGAGTGGGAGCTGTTTCTGGCTGGGGCGGAGATCGCCTCATACAAAAGGCAGGTGTATATATATTTTTTTTCCTTTTCATCAACTTTATTGAAGATATTTTGTACAAAATTCCAGACCAGCCTTATGCTTAATCTTCATCCTCCTCCTCCTCTTCATCTGATTGATCTGGAAGTACCGGAACTCGTAGCTCTCTTTGCTGTTTGCAACTACACGAAACCAGTCAGGCAGGTTGTTCGTCTTGAGGTACTTCTTGGTGAGGTATTTCAGGTATCTTTTTGAGAACAGCACCTCAGAGATGGTCTTAGACTTGTTCCTCTCAATGGTTACCACATTGCCCAGATTCCCAGCTTTACCATTCACTTTAATGCGTTCCTGCAGGAACTGCTCAAAATTGGAGGTGTCCATGATGCCATCTTCCACTGGATGTGTGCAGTCCAAGGTGAATTTCAGCATTTGCTTCTTGTTCTTGCCCCTCGTCAGAAGCTTCTTCACGGGGGCCATGTCTGCACAAGATGGCAGAGCAGGGCAGGTATTGCATGGACCAGAGTGATCTCCTAGACTAGTTCCGATTGCTTAAGGGGTCAGAAATGAATTTCCTCGACTCTTTTCACTCCCAAACTGGTTTGGGTTTTTGCCTGTTTTTTTGCTGCTCCCAGGTGATCACATGGCTTTCGGCTGGGTATGGGGAGTGTATATATTGTGATACACAAGGCATCACAGTTGTGTGGGACACGCTAGGTGAAGCAGAGGGTCTTTTCCTGTCTGTTATTGTTGGTACTCTCGTAATTGTAAAGCCACAATCATCATCCCATCCAAGAACAGCAAACTCAACACAAGCCGAGAATCGGATCAGTTACCTTTCTCTTCTGTATGACTCAGTAAAATAAAATATACTGTAAATCAGCCAATGAAGTCAACTGCAGTGTAACCTCAATATTGTGAACATCCAGTCATAGCCAGTCAGGGAGTGAAGAGTTGTGGGGAGAAGGCAGGGAAGCCGAGCGGAGTCCATGATCAGATCAGCCATGATCTTACTGAATGGTGGAGCAAGCTCGAGGGTCCAAATGGCCTACTCCTGCTCCTATTTCTTATATTCTTCTGCTGTTCCCGTCAGAAACTCCAAAGTAGTTGTCAGAAGAGACAAAGTTCTGGTGAAGACCAGAGAAGTTCTGGCCTTGATAACAAGAGCAATAGCCGGTGAAATTGAGTATGAGGCGATGTAATTTGATTAAATAAAAGTAACAGCAGTAATTATAGTCTGAATGGAAGCAGGTTTGGTGTAGTGGAAGAGCAGAGAGATTTGGAGCAAAAGGACATTAAAGACGGTGCCTCTGGTCGACATCGCCTTGTTTACAAATCCCTCCATGGCCTCGCCCCTCCCTATCTCTGCAATCTCCTCCACAACCCCCTAAGATATCTGCGTTCCTCTAATTCTGCCCTCTTGAGCATCCCTGATTATAACTCCTCAACCATTGGTGGACGTGTCTTCAGCTGCCTGGGCCCTATGGTCTGGAACTCCCTCTCTAAACCTCTCCACCTCCTTATCTCCTTCCTCCTTTGAGATGCTCCTTAAAACCTACATCTTTGACCAAGCTTTTAGTCATTTGCCGTAATTTCTTTTTATCTGGCTTGGTGTCATTTTTTTTTTCTTATAACACTCCTGTGAAGCGCCTTGGGACATTTTACTATGTTAAAGGCGCTCTAGAAATACAAGTTGTTGTTGTTGTTGATAAGGCTGTAATGAAGAAAAGGCAATTCTAGGTTTTATTCACAGGAGGTACAGAATGCAAAAGCCAAGAAATAATGGCAGGTGTAGAAGATTGAGAGGTGATCTGATTGAGGTGTTTAAAATGTGATAAGGATTTGGCAGCATATATAGAGAGAGACTATTTACTCTGGTGGGTGAATTAAGAACACAGGGGCATAATCTTACAATTAAAAGTAGGCCATTTAGGAGCAAAATCAGGAAGCACATTTTTACACAAGGTTAGTAAAAATCGACATCTTTCTTCCCCCAAACGGCAGTGGATGCTGGGTCAGTTGGAACAAAGGGATGTGGAGCATAGGTGGGTAAATGGAGTTGAAGTGCAGATCAGCCATGGTCTAATTGAATGGCGAAGCGGGCCCGAGGGGCTGAATGGCCTACTCATGTTTCTATGACGGGACCAGGCAGGTAGAAGCAGACACTTGCCAAAATTTGAGGTGTCTAGAGCAAATGGCCATGTAAGATTAGACATAAGACATTTAGAGCAGAGAGTATGAATAACTTCTTTACACAGAGGGGGAGAAATTTTCATTGTTTGCTCCTCCCATTAGCGTCCCGGTCCCACCCCCGAAAAGAAGTGGAGCGTCGGACATTGCACTCCACTTCCTCCCGGCTGGTAACCCCAATTTCTTGCCTCGGTTACTCCCCCCGCCCCCCTCCCAAACAGGGCGTAACTGATTTTCGGCCCCTCAGAGAGTTGTGAGGCTGTGGAATTCACTTCCAAGGCTATTGGTTGAAGCAGAAACAATGTCAACATTCAAAATTAGATTGGTTAGCAGGATAATGGGAGTGAAGGGATATGGGTACAGGACAGGTAAATGTGATTGGAATTATTTGCTCGCACGGGGAGTAGATACTGACACAGACTGGTTGGGCCGAATGGCCTGTTTTTGTGTTGTAGCCTCTATGTATTTCCCTCTCTTTCTCTGGAGAAGTGCTTAACTTTAACTAGACATTGCCCGTCTGCATCCCGCCTTAGCTCATCTGCTGCTGAAACCCTCATCCCTGCCTTTGTTACCTTTAGACTTGACTATTCCAACCCACTCCTGGCTGGCCTCCCACATTCTACCCTATGTAAACTAGAGATGATCCAAAACTCAGTTGCCCGTGTCCTAACTCGCACCAAGTCCCGCTCACCCATCACCCCTGTGCTCGCTGACCTACATTGGCTCCCGGTTAAGCAATGCTTAGATTTCAAAATTCTCATCCTTATTTTCACATCCCTCCATGGCCTCGCCCCTCCCTATCTCTGCAATCTCCTCCAGCCCCACAACCCCCCCGAAATGTCTGCGCTCCTCTAATTCTGCTCTCCTGAGCATCCCTGATTATAATCGCTCAACCATCGGTGGCCGTGCCTTCTGTTGCCTCAGCCCCAAGCTCCGGAACTCCCTCCCTAAACCTCCCCACCTCTCTACCTCTCTCCTCCTTCAAGACGCTCCTTAAATCCTACCTCTTTGACCAAGCTTTTGGTCACCTGCCCTAATTTCTTCTTCTGTGGCTCGCTGACAAATGTATTTGTTTCGTCTTAAAACATTCCTGTGAAGCGCCTTGGGACGTTTAAGGCGCTATATAAATAAAAGTTGTTATTGTAGACAACAATCCACATTGGCATGATTTAAGATCAGAATAATAATGCGTAAGGCATCACAAGTGTGTGGGGACAGGCTGGATGGAGTGGTATTGGTGTCTTTTCCTATCCAGCATTTTCAAAGTAAAAAAGGATGTTAGTGTGTGGCAAACAACTGCAGTGGATTCTTGTTCCATCATTCCATTGTGCAGGAATTTGCGACATTCTTGAGCAGGACATTGTTTTTAGATTTTAGCGATTAGCAGCACCCGGACCCCTTATTAAAGTTACTGGTTAGTGACTGCCTTAATATTGTGTCATATGCAATCAAATGCACAATTACATCTCTTTAATTAATTTTTTCGAACAATTTATTGTGTCTTGAAAGCTCCGGCAGAGTACAAAGAAAGCCGGCAATTGTGTTTGCAGCATTGTAAGTGATGCAGCAGGGCATCAATTGGGCTCTTGACATTTACTGGCTAATTGGTAGAAAGGAATCTGGAATAGTTTATGATTATATATGACCGCATAAGGTTAACATCTTGATTTAGTAAGTTTTATCGCTATTTGTTAGCTTGTAATGCTACGCTGTGTTATTGGCACAATGATTGTGTGAGGAGGCTGGGGACTGAGGCTGGAATGGATTTTATTAACTGTAACGTAACTGAAATAGAAGAAAGACCTGTACATCACTTTTTATATCTCCCAGAAAACAGCTCAAAGCGTTTCATGGAAAATGAAGTACTTGAAGTGAAGTAACTATCATTGCCAAAATAGTCGTGGGCTCAGTGGGTAGCACTCTTGCCTCTGTATCAGAAGGT
Organism: Pristiophorus japonicus; assembly: GCF_044704955.1. Taxonomy (NCBI): domain Eukaryota; kingdom Metazoa; phylum Chordata; class Chondrichthyes; family Pristiophoridae; genus Pristiophorus; species Pristiophorus japonicus. The sequence goes on from NC_091979.1 coordinate 247,604,911, forward strand.
TGTGGGTTCAAGTCCCACTCCGGAGACATGAGCACAAATACCTAGGCTGACACTCCAGTGCAATGCTGAGGGAGCGCAATCAACATAACAAAAAACAGGTTATCTGGTCATTATCCCATTGCTGTTTGTGGGAGCTTGCTGTGCCATGTTTCTTACATTACAACGGTGACTACACTTCAAAAGTACTTCGTTGGCTGTAATGCGCTTTGGGACGTCCTGAGGTCATGAAAGGCGCTATATAAATGCAAGACTTCCTTTTTTTCTATTATTTTCCGCATAGCCGGATCCCATGCAAGAGAAAGAAGATGGTCGGTGAAGGAGGAATGTTGTCCATGACACCGGGACAATCCTTCAATGAATGCCATGGGAATCTTAACATCCAACGACATCATTTAGAACAGGCAGGCAGGACTTTGTTTTAACGTCTCATCCAATGGATGGCACCTCCGACAGTTCCGCACTCCCTCAGTCCGGCCCCTGGAGTGTCAGCTTGGATTGCTTGCTCAAGTCCTGAACTTGGACTTGGACCCACAAGCTTTGACCCAGGGGGGAGAGGTCTACTAATGGGACCATGCTGGCACTCACTTTCTGGTAACTTAAAACTAAATAATGACAAAAATTACATTCTAAACTTCAGTCATAACTAAAATCTAAATTATTTTCATAGAATCATAGAAGTTTACAGCATGGAAGGAGGCCATTTCGGTCCATCGTGTCCATGCCGGCCAACAAGAGGCTACCCAGCCTAATCCCACTTTCTAGCTCTAGGTCCGTAACCCTGCAGGTTACAGCACTTCAGCTGCACATCCAAGTACTTTTTAAATGTGGTGAGGGTTTCTGCCTCTACCACCCTTTCAGACAGTGAGTTCCAGACCCCCACAAACCTCTGCATGAAGAAATTTCCCCTCAAATCCCCTCTAAACCTTCTACAATTACTTTAAATTCATGCCCCCTGGTTGTTGACCCCTCCGCCAAGGGAAATGGATCTGTCCTATCCACTCTATCTAGGCCCCTCATAATTTTATACACCTCAATGAGGTCTCCCCTCAGCTTCCTCTGTTCCAATGAAAACAAATCCAGCCTATCCAATCTGTCCTCATAGCTTAGATTCTCCAGTCCCAACAACATTCTCGTAAATCTCCTCTGTACCTTCTCCAGTGCAATCACGTCCTTCCTGTAATGCGTTGACCAGAACTGCACGCAGTACTCCAGCTGCAGCCTAAACAGTGTTTTATACAGTTCAAGCATAACCCCTCTGCTCTTGTATTCCATGCCTCGACTAATAAAGGCAAGTATTCTATATGCCTTCTTAACCACCTTATCAAGCAGTGAAACTAAAATCTTCCATCTTTCAGCCTCTGTGCACTTCAGCTCATCCAAAGCAATGAGTGATATATTTGTGCCTGGCATATGCTGGTTAGCAGTGGTAGCACCCTCACCACTGAATCAGAAGGTCATGGGTTCAAGTCCCCCTACAGAGACTTGAGCACGTGATCCAGGCTGACATTTTAGTGCAGTACTGAAGGAATGTTGCACTGTCCGAGGTGCCGCCTTTCAGATGAGGCATTAAACTGAGGCCCCGTCTGTCCTCTCAGGTGGACTTAAAAGAGCACTATTTGGAGAAGAGCAGCGGAGTTATTCCCGATCCGTCAACCAACATCGCTAAAACCATTTATCTGATCATTTATCTTAATGCTGCTTGTGGGAACTTGCTGTGTGCTGCGTTTCCCTATTTTACAACAGTGAACGAGTACTTCATTAGCTGTAAAGACCTTTGGGACATCCGGAGGTCGTGAAAGGCGCGACATAAATGTGACTTAATTCATTCGTCCACTCTGCCTGCAGGAGCCAGCAAGGTAACTTTCAAGAGTCGGAAACCTTGTTGATTGTTGCCATTCCCATGCCCAGAATTCTTCGGCAAACTGCGACACTAACTGGCAGCAGTAACTCCGCACAGATTGTGGATTGAATCGGTGCCTTTCCTTTTCTGCATGGTTCAATTCCACACTAGGCAGTGCACTTGGCAATAGAGTCAAGTGAGCAGTACATTTTTTTAATATAAAATAGAAGAAAGAAAATTTGGGGCTAAAAATTTGCTACCGTAACGATCGATTTAGCACCGTTTTTTGGCGTTAAAAGTTTTTTTTTCGTGCTAAACAAATTTTTCTAGTTTCGCCAGTGGTGTAACACCGTCATTACAAAAATAAGGGCCGATTTTTTCTTTTGGAACCGTTTTTGTGACGTCACTCAACGTCAAAACCAACGATAACACTGTTTTTGAAAGTTTCCAGAATAAGGGCATTTTTAAGGACAGTGATAAATACCGATTTGAAAAAGCTTGCCGTACCTGATCGAGTCCCATTGAAATTGACGTTAATGGCGCCATCTTGGGAAACGGAGCTTTTTTGGAGGGAGTTTTATAATGTGTTTTTAGGGACATGTAAGGGTATTTAAGGACATTTAAAGAATGGGGGCTATTCTATCTTTGCCATATGTAGTGAGTGCTTATGTTATCCTGGATTATCATAGAAGAAGGCTTGTTCGACAGCATTATCAGCGTAATCGAAGAGGTTGCAGACTTATAGGGAGGAGGTCTTACCTCCCACGAGTTTTCAGGGAACAGCGCTCATACCTGCACCTGTCTGAGGCACAGTGCGTTAAAAGGCTGTGCTTTCGAAAAGAGGTGGTCACAGAGATATGCCAGCTCATAAAGGCAGACATACAGCCTACAAGTGAGAAGAGGACTGCACTGCCCGTCGAGGTGAAGGTGACTGCAGCACTTGCCTTCTATGCCTCAGGCTCCTTTCAGGCATCAGCAGGTGACATATGTTCCATCTCGTAGTTCGCTACACATCGCTGCATTCGCCAGGTGACTACTGCACTGTATGCACGCAGGAAGGTCTTTTCCCAATGACTAGGGTGGTACAGAATGAGAGGGCTTTAGGTTTTGCACGAATTGCTGGCTTCCTTCCCCAAGGTACAGGCTGCCATTGACTGTATGCACATCGCCCTGTGAGCACCTTTTCAGGATCCGGAGGTTTACCGAAACCGAAAGGGATTCCACTCGCTGAACGTACAGATCGTCTGCGACCATACTTCGCGCATCATGGCAGTAGATGCACAATTTCTAGGGCGCATCCATGATGCTTCCATCTTGCATGAGAGCGCTATCTCACAGCTGTTTGAGCGTCAGCCAGAAGGCCAGAACTGGATACTGGGGGACAAAGGTTACGGGCTCGCCACCTGGCTCATGACCCCACCCTCCGCAACCCTCAGACAGAAGCTGAGCATCGCTATAATATCTGCCATAAAGCCACATGCAACATCGTCGAGAAGACAATTGGAGTGCTCAAGCAGTACTTCTGATGCCTGGACCACTCTGGAGGCTCCCTGCAATACTCCCCTCAGCAGGTCAGTGAGTTCACTGTGGTGTGCTGCATGCTACACAACTTAGCCATCATGAGGGGACAGGATTTGCTACTGGGGATTGCAAGACCACCTCAGGAGAGACGGGAGGAGGACGAAGAACCCATGACACCACTACAACCCGCAGGATGACGAGGGAGAAGGTCTCATGGACGTTACACCATTGCAAGAGCCTTGCGTGAGCAGCTGATACTTTATCACTTGGCATGAAGGCTGAACGGCACATTTGATCATTGTATCCCACCATGTTGACTATCTCCACCTGTTATTCTGTGAATGAGACACTACATAAGTTTGGTTTAGTTGAAAAAATAACTTGCAGTTTATTAAACATTTGTGCACTTGTACTTAACTTTAATTAAAAAAAATGATATTAAACATTAAACTTTTAAATTAATCTCACTTAAATAAAAATAAAAGAAAAAAAGAACAGCAAAACAACAACAGCAGCAGCAAACAAACTTCAGCTGCAGCCATCTCTCTCCCCCTTATTTAAACACCGCCACGCTACATGCCCTTCTTGGACTTGCCACTAGCCTTGGCCGTTTCCTTAGGCCATTTCCCGGTGAGCCCATGGTTTTTGTTAGTGTCTCGGGTACAGCGCTCCGCTTGTTGGGGGATAGACCCAGGAAACGGCAATCCAGAAGGGCTGGCTTTGGCCTCTTCAGCGTATGGATCAGCCTGCGCACTGACTGTTGAGGTAGGCCTGGGGATTGGAATGGGAGCGGCATCATTTGATACTGTCAATTGCCGCTTGGCAATGACAGCCTGGGTATGTTCCCGCATTGTAGCGACTATCTCCGACACGCCTGCAGATATTACTGATTATCCTCCCGACATGCCCGCCCCAATATCAGCAGATAGTGCTGCTATTCCTCCCTTGATCCCACTAATGGCCTGCTGCTGCCCTGGGTGTGCTTGCCTGCAACCCACTGGGAGCCGCCACCTCGTAGGGTGGACAACCCAGAAATGTCCCCTCGTGCTTGATATATCTGTGGCCTGCAACTCCTCCAATTGCAATCATCCACCCTCGCCCCCCCCCTCCCCGCCCCCATGAAAAATATTGTCAGCCTCCTGCTCCTCCTCATTCTCCTCCTCGTCCTCCTCCTGATCGTCCTGTGGAACTTGTTCAGTATGGCCAAGGTCGTTGGGGTCACCCACTTCCGCTTGTGGCAAGGTGGTGGGATCTTTTCCTTCATTATTGGATGTCTGTGAAACATCTGCAAAATATAACAAAACAGATGAATGGTTAGCAACAGGGGAGGGGGCAGGGTGTCATGAGTAGGCTCACACAGCGCAGGCTCATTTGAAGGACCACGATGAATGATAGTACATCGCGTAAACCAAAACGTAGCCGACGGAGAGTACATCATATAAACTGAAGCGTAGCCCACTTGTGCCAACCCAGACTGGATTTTGCAGGACTTACCCTCACCCTGCAACCTGGGCCCAGTATCCGTGCGGATGCTCGATCTTTGGGACCCACCAATAATACCTGCGAATCTTCTTTCCAAGTCTGTTAGTGGGCGCAGTCTTGGAGGACCTCCACCAGTTTTCGTCTGCTCTCGGTGGTTGTCGGACACCTTCTTCTGCAAAGATGGCAATAGAAATTTTTAAGAGGGGAGGCCTTCTGCTGTCGTGGCACACACAGATAGTCACATTTACAATTCAAGTAATTGTAGTGCATAAATAAAAATATTAATTACTCTAACTGCTTGGCAACAGTCCTGGCACTTCCAGCACTGCTGGCCAGTCCTCCTGATGGACCCCACTGAGGAGACCTGCTCTGTAAAGCGTTCCCAAGCTTGAGCTATTGCTGCTGGCTTAAGTTTACCAGGACCCTTCTTGCCAATCTAGTGCCATCCTCTCTCCACAGTGCTCACAACCACTTGCCTCATCGCAGATTCCCGAAACCTAACTGGCTGGGGTTTTATTGAGTCTTGTGAACATTACGTGACTGGCTAAGCCACTCACAACTCAACAGCTCAATCAACCTGTGAACATACTCGCGGGTGCATACATTACAACAACCTTCTGACTGCGAGGTGAAACCGCTTCTCACTGAGCCAGGGCCCACACCCAAAATAAAATCAACAAACATACTGTGAACGTAGAATTCTAGAATCTTAAATAAATACTTATCCTGCACTCTTCTACTTCACGTTAAACGACAGTCGGCTGCCTTGTCAAATGAAGCCGTTTTAAAAATGCTCAAAGGATTGAATAAAATATCTCTATAATAACTTCTGACCCATGTAATAAGTGAACAGCTCTCAGCATTGTTGTCCTCAAAGAATAAGTACACGCTCTGGCTTTGTAAGAAGTGCGTTATCCGACAACTGAGGAAGTCTATTGAATCATAAATAGGGGTAGCACTGACAGAAAAATGGTTTTGATAAAGCTCCCTCATCTCCTCGCATCTGGATTCAGTTCTGGCTGGTGCAGGCAAGTACTTGACAGAGATAGGACAAGATAGCTTATCTTTTGTTTATGACTGTATAGGCAGCAAGGGAATATATTGGGTAAATCATAGTCTGTAAGGCTCCTCGCCATTTCAATTCCGATTTACAAGCTTGCCAGGCTTGTAAATCAGTATTGAGAAGGAGGCGAGAACATTTTGCTGATTCAGTCACCTTATTTACTGAGGATAAACATAGCTGCATGAGGGGTGAGGCGGGGGGAGGCAGTGGAATGTTCCAGAAGTAGAAGCTTCCTCGATTGGATTTATTTTTTTATTCTACGCGAGAGCTCACTTTCATTATAATATGGATATAGAAGCACTGGAAAAGATGCAAAAAGGATTTACTAGGATGATACCAGAAATGAGGGGTGATACCTATCAGGAAAGATTGAACAGGCTGGGTCTTTTCTTCAGAAAAGAGAAGGCTTTGGGGTTGCCTGATTGAGGTCTTCAAGATTATGAATGGCTTTGATAGGGTAGATGTAGAGAAGATGTTTCCAGTTGTGTGCAAGACCAGAATTAGGGGCCATAAACACAAGATAGTTACCAATAATTCCAACAGGGAATTCAGGAGAAACTTGTTTACCCAGAGGGTGGTCAGAATGTGGAATTCGCCACCACAGGGAGTAGTTGAGGCAACTAGCGTGAATGCATTTAAGGGGAAGCTGGATAAACACAAGGGAGAAAGGAATAGAAGGATATGTTGAAGGGGTGAGATGGAGAGAGTTGAGAGAAGGCTCACATGGAGCATAAACACCAGTTGGGTCGAGTGGCCTGTTTCTGTGCTGTAAATACTTTGTAATACTGTGCACAGTGTAATTATGGACAGTGTAAATATATATAGCTGAAGCACTTTCCTTCTCCTCGATTCTTTTTGAAGCCAAGAGTAGGATTCTGCACCAAGGTAACTTGGGCCGAGAATTTCCTGGAAGCTGCTCCCACTCCACCGGCAGAAGTGTAGCAGTTTAGGTGCCTAAACATTGCTTTCCACCGCACTCCCGGCAATGTTATGGCGACAGAGAAACTTTCAAGCCTGTTGGGGTTTATAACACCCAGCTCATTTGAGCGCTGCCTCTTAGTAGTGAATGGCAGCTGGCTTCTCTACTCTTCTGATTTTTGTTTACATATATCTTTTTTTCCCAGTGATGGCACAGACTTTTGTTGGAGGATCGCTCTACCAGCATCAGAGGCCTTCCAGCTCCTGGCACAATGGTCAACTTGCCTGTGGGAGCTGGGGTAGTGAGTGTTGCCAGGCTTGGGGCAGGGGAATAAGCAAATCCCCAACTCCTAACACTCAGTCTCCACTTTATATCTGAATAATGCCTCACAAAAATACTGAACTTCAAACACTGCTGGCGATTTTTTCGGGTGGCAATCTGGCGAGCCAAATCTCCCGCCCATCTTGAAGCCGCTTAATTTTAATGGCGGGTTCTATACGGGGCGATGGATCATCCCTGTCAGATTGTCGCCTGGGTGGGAAGATGAAAATCTAGCCCAATGTGCCTGTTGAGCTGGTTCGATTTAGTTTTGCAATTAACAATGCGCGAGGCTGACCTACATACAGTGACCTCTCAATTTCAGCAGCTGCGAGAGTATACTCACAAGAACATAAGAAATAGGAGCAAGAGTAGGCCTTTTGGCCCCTCGAGCCTGCTCTGCCATTCAGTATGTTCATGGGTGACCTTCGACCTCAACTCCATCTGCCCCCACTGTCCCCATAATCACTTGATTCCCTTAATATCCAAAAATCTATTGATCTTCAGCTTGAATATGCTCAATGACTGAGCCTCTACAGCCCTCTGGATAGAGAATTCCAAAGATTCACTACCCTCTGAAGAAATTTCTCCTCATCTCAGTCCTAAATGGCTGACCCCTTATTCTGAAACTGTGACCCCTGGTTCGAGACTCCCCAGCCAGGGGAAACATTCTCCCTACATCAATCCTGTCAAGCCCTATAAGAATTTTGTACATTTCAATGGGATCACCTCTCATTCTTTTCAACTCAAGAGAATATAGGCCTAGTCTACTCAATCTCTGCTCATAGGATATTCCCTCCATCCCAGGAATCAGTTTGATGAACCTTCATTGCACTCCCTCTATGGCAAGTATATCTTTCCTTAGGTAAGGAGACCAAAATTGTACCCAATACTCCAGGCGTGGTCTCACCAGGGCCCTATATAATTGCAGTAAGATGTCTTTACTTTTAGACTCAAATCCCCTTGTAATAAAGGGCAACATATCATTTGCTTTTGTAATTGCTTGCTGTACCTACATGTTGACTTTCAGTGATTCGTGTACAAGGACACCCAGGTCCCTCTGAACACCAACCTTTCCCAATCTCTCACCATTTAAAAAAATACTCTGCTTTTCTATTTTTCCCACCAAAGTACTTCTTCCAATTGTGTGCACATTGTTGCAGGAACGTCACAAGGTCAAACCTGACCATATCAGCAGGGGTCATTGGAGAGTGATCAGGAGCAATATTTGCTTGATCCCCTGTCTAGTTTGGGGACACTGAAGTTAACTCTAATCCACCACCGCTGAGATCAGCCACCTCCGACGAACAGACGCTATTGATCCCAATGTGTTCCGAAAGCAACATCACCAATATCAGAGCTACACAAAGCAGAGATACAGAGTGACAATTTTCCGACTTTGTTCTGCTTGTCTTGCCCACTGGAAATTCAGGCATATGTGCTGCGCATAATTTGCTGATAATTAATTTCAGCGTTTGTTCTGGCCTGCTCAGCTCAGGAGTAGGTAGACAGGCTTCACCCACTGTGGTTTAGTGATGTGTTTGCGTCCTAACCTTTAGTCCAACATTGCCATGTGTCACATTATTCCTGTGCCCAATCTGAGTAAAACCAGCATTCTCGATTGAAACTATGGGTTGGGTTAAGATTACCAAACTGATCTCACTTAGGACCTTTGCAATCTGGACTGGCATCTGCCCAAAGTCTAAGAGATGAAAGGACAGTGTCCCAACAACTGGTCTCTTCTATACTGTTCGTTACCGCCCATATCTCTTATTAGCATTTAGTTTTATTGGCATTGTAAAACATGTGTGTGTGTGTCTGTGTGTGTGTGGCTGTGTGTGTGCATCTGTGTGTGTATCTGTGTGTCTGCGTGTGTGCGTGGGTATGTGTGTGTTGGGGTGTGTGTGAAACATAGAAAGTAGGTGCTGGAGTAGGCCATTCGACCCTTCGAGCCTGCACCACCATTCAATATGATCATGGCTGATCATGCAACTTCAGTACCCCATTCCTGCTTTCTCTCCATACCCCTTGATCCGTTTAGCCGTAAGGGCCACATCTAACTCCCTTTTGAATATAATTAACAAACTGGCCTCAACAACTTACTGTGGTAGAGAATTCCACAGGTTCACAATTCTCTGAGTGAAGAAGTTTCTCCTCATCTCAGTCCTAAATGGCCTACCCCTTATCCTTAGACTGTGACCCCTGGTTCTGGACTTCCCCAACATCGGGAACATTCTTCCTGCATCTAACCTGTCCAATCCTGTCAGAATTTTATATGTTTCTATGAGATCCCCTCTCATTCTTCTAAATTCCTGTGAATATAAGCCTAGTCGATCCAGTCTTTCTGCATCTGTCAGTCCTGCCATCCCGGGAATCAGTCTGGTGAACCTTCGCTGCACTCCCTCTATGGCAAGAATGTCCTTCCTCAGATTAGGAGACTAAAACTGCACACAATACTCAAGGTGTGGTCTCACCAAGGCCCTGTACAACTGCAATAAGACCCCCCTGCTCCTATACTCAAATTCCCCTCGCTATGAAGGCCAGCATGCCATTTGCCATCTTTACTGCCTGCTGTACCTGCATGCCTACCTTCAATGACTTGATAAACCATGATACCCAGGTCTCATTGCACCTCCCCTTTTACTAATCTATCACCATTAGATAATAATCTGCCTTCCTGTTTTTGCAACCAAAGTGGATAACCTCACATTTATCCACATTATACTGCATCTGCCATGCATTTGCCCATTCACCTAACCTGTCCAAGTCCCCCTGCAGCCTCCTAGCATCCTCCTCACAGCTCGCACAGCCACCCAGCTTAGTGTCATCTGCAAACTTGGAGATATTACATACAATTCCTTCGGCTAAATCATTAATATATATTGTAAATAGCTGGGGTCCCAGCACTGAGCCCTGCGATACCCCACTAGTCACTGCCTGCCATTCTTAAAATGACCCGTTTATTCCCACTCTTTGCTTCCTGTCTGCCAACCAATTCTCTATCCATGTCAATACATTACCCTCAATACCATGTGCTTTAATTTTGCACACTAATCTTTTGTGTGGGACCTTGTCAAAAGCCTTTTGAAAGTCCAAATACACCACATCCACTGATTCTCCCTTATCCACTCTACTAGTTACACCCTCAAAAAATTCTCGAAGATTTGTCAAGCCTAATTTCTCTTTCATAAATCCATTCTGACTTGGACCGATCCTGTCACTGCTTTCCAAATGCGCTGCTATTACATCTTTAATAATTGATTCCAACATTTTCCTCACTACCAATATCAGGCTAGCCAGTTTATAATTCCCTGTTTTCTCTCTCCCTCTTTTAAAAAGTGGGGTTACATTAGCCACCCTCCAATCATTAGGAACTGAACCAGAGTCTATAGAATGTTGGAAAATGACTATCAATCCATCCACTATTTCTAGGGCCACTTCCTTAAGTACTCTGGGATGCAGACTATCAGGCCCTGGGGATTTATCGGCCTTTAGTCTCTTCAATTTCCCTAACACCATTTCCTGACTAATAAGGATTTCCCTCAGTTCCCCCTTCTCGCTAGACCCTTGGTCCCCTAGTATTTCCGGATGGTTATTTGTGTCTTCCTTCGTGAAGACAGAACCAAAGTATTTGTTGAACTGGTTTGCCATTTCTTTGTTCTCATTATAAATTCACCTGATTCTGACTGCAAGGGACCTACGTTTGTCTTCTCTAATCTTTTTCTCTTCACGTATCTATAGAAGTTTTTGCAGTCAGTTTTTATGTTCCCTGCAAGCTTACTCCCATACTCTATTTTCCCCCTCCTAATTAAATCCTTTGCTACCAGTTTGGTTAGCCCAATCAATATGCAGATTAAAGTCACCCATGATAACTGCTATACCCTTATTGCACGTGTCCCTAATTTCTTGTTTGATGCCATCCCCAACCTCCCTACTACTGTTTGTTGGTCTGTACACAACTCCCACTAATGTTTTCTGCCCTTTTGGTGTTTCGCAGCTCTACCCATACAAATTCCACATCATCCAAGCTAATGTCCTTCCTTACTATTGCGTTTATCTCCTCTTTAACCAGCAACGCTACCCCACCTCCTTTTCCTTTCTGTCTATCCTTCCTGAATATTGAATACTCCTGGATGTTGAGTTCCCAGCCTTGGTTACCCTGGAGCCATGTCTCCGTAATCCCAATTACATCATATCCGTTAACAACTATCTGCGCAGTTAATTCATCCACCTTATTACGAATGTTCCTCGCATTGAGACACAGAGCCTTCAGGCTTGTTTTTTTTTAACACTCTTTGTCCTTTTAGAATTATGTTGTAATATGGCCCTTTTTGATTTTTGCCCTTGATTTCTCTGCCCTCCACTCTGGCTTTTCTTCTTCCTACCTTTTGCTTCTGCCCCCATTTTACTTCCCTTTGCCTCCCTGCATAGATTCCCATCCCCCTGCCATTTTAGTTTAAACCCTCCCCAACCGCACTAGCAAACACACCTCCTCGGACATCGGTTCCGGTCCTGCCCAGGTTTGTACTGGTCCCACCTCCCCCAGAACCGGTTCCAATGCCCCAGGAATTTGAATCCTCCCCCTTGCACCATTCCTCAAGCCACGCATTCAGCTGAGCTATCCTGCAATTCCTACTCTGTCTCGCACGTGGCACTGGTAGCAATCCTGAGATTACTACCTTTGAGGTCCTACTTTTTAATTTAACTCCTAGCTCCCTAAATTCAGCTTGAAGGACCTCATCCTGTTTTTTACCTATATTGTTGGTACCTATTTGTACCACGACAGCTGGCTGTTCACCCTCCGCCTCCAGAATGCACTGCAGCTGCTCCAAGACATCTTTGACCCTTGCACCAGGGAGGCAACATACCATCCTGCAGTCTCGTTTGCAGCCGCAGAAACATCTATCTATCCCCCTTACAATAGAAAAAACCTATCACTATAGCTCTCCCACTCTTTTTCCTGCCCTCCTGTGCAGCAGAACCACCCCTGGTGCCATGGACTTGGCTGCTGCTGCTTTCCCCTGATGAGTCATCTCCCCCAACTGTATCCAAGATGGTGTATCTGTTTTGGATGGAGATGCCCACAGGGGACCCCTGCACTACCTTCCTTCCACTGCTCTTCCTGATGGTCACCCATTCCCTATCTGCCTGTGTAACCTTTACAGCGGTGTGACCAACTCACTAAACGTGCTATTCACGACATCCTCAGCATTGCGGATGTTCCAGAGTGAATCCATGTGCAGTGCCGCTATGCGGTTCTGTCAGGAGCTGCAGCTATGCGATCTGTCAGGAGCTGCAGCTGGATATACTTCCTGCACATGTAGTTGTCAGGGACATTGGAAGCGTCCCTGATTTCCCACATAGCACAGGAGGAGCATGACATGGGTCTGGGTTCTCCTGCCATGACTTAACCCTTAAATTACTTAATTTAGCAACAATGCCAAAGGTTTTTTTACTGCTAAGAACAAGAAAAAAGATAAAGAAAAAGAAAACGTCTCACCACTCAACCAGCCAATCACTTACCCTGTTGGCTGAGACGTCACCCTTCGATTACTTTTTACCTCTTTCTTACTTGACCCTGCTGCAGATCGCTGCTACTTCTCCGACTGCCGCCGATCCCTGGACTGCCACTGGGCCTTTATAGGCCGCTGCTGCTCCTTCTCCGGCCGCTGCTGCTCCGACTATGTGTGGCAGTGTGTGTGTCTGTGTGGGTGTGAGTGTGTTGGGGGTGTGTGTCTGTGTGGATGTGTGTGTGTGGTGTGCGTCTGCGCATGTTTTTCGTCTTTTTGATGTCTGATGTTGATCAAATGAAGAGATCAATATTAATGTACATTTCTCAAGAAGGTGCAGAAAAGATTTACGAGAATGTGGATAGATTGGAGAAGCTGGGGTTGTTCTCCTTAGAGCAGAGAATATTGAAAGGAGATTTGACAGAGGTGTTCAAAATCATGAGGGGTCTAGACAGAGTAGATCGAAAGAAACTGTTCCCATTGGCGGAAGGATCGAGAGCCAGAGGGCACAGATTTAAGGCATTTGGCAGAAGAACCAAAGGCGATGTGAGGAAAAACCTGCTTACGCAGTGAGTGATTAGATCTGAAAGGTTGGTGGAGGCAGACTCAATCATGGCTTTCAAAAGGGAATTGGATAAGTACCTGAAGGAAAAAAAATTGTAGAACTACAGGGAAAGAGCGGGGGAGTGGGACTAGCTGAGGTGTCTTGCAAAGAGCCGGCACGGGCTCGATGGGACGAATGGCCTCCTTCTGTGCTGTAACCATTCTGTGATTCTATTAACTGCAGTTGATTATTAGGTATCTGTGTCTGTTGATTTCAAACAATATTCTTTGGTTTTCCACTAATTTATAATTTAGCACATGACGAATACAGAAGGGAATATGGCTTGCTTTAAATTTTGTTTGTAATACAGCTGCTCATATGTGTCTCTCTACATTTGGACAGTATTGCCAATCATTATCCATAGTGCTGCTGTTCCTGACTCCCTGTTCTTCCTACAGTCAGCAGGCTTGAGCTCTGGAAGCTGTGTGCCAGGTCTATGGTGGGGGGGCTTCATTACATCATGGACTCAGCTCCACTTCCCTACCCGCTCCCCATAACCCCTTGTTCCCTTATTGGTTAAGAAACTGTCTATCTCTGTCTTAAATTTATTTAATGTCCCAGCTTCCACAGCTCTCTGAGGCAGAAAATTCCACAGATTTACTACCCTCTGAGAGAAGAAATTCCTCCTCATCTCAGTTTTAAATGGGCGGCCCCTTATTCTAAGATCATGCCCTCTAGTTCTAGTCTCCCCTATCAGTGGGAACATCCTCTCTGCATCCACCTTGTCAAGTCCCCTCATAATCTTATACGTTTCGATAAGATCACCTCTCATTCTTCTGAATTCCAATGAGTAGAGGCCCAACCTACTCAACCTTTCCTCATAAGTCAACCCCCTCATCTCCGGAATCAACCTAGTGAATGAACCTTCTCTGAACTGCCTCCAAAGCAAGTATATCCTTCCTTAAATATGGAGGGCAGAAGCATGGTAACTGCACTCCAATACCAACATTTGTTTCAAGGCAAAGGGTGTGAGAGAGAGAAAGAGAGAGACGCCATCCTTATTTTGGTAATATTTAAGAATAGGTTAGACAGGTGGTTGAAGGAAAGGGGAATAAAGGGATATGGGAACTGTTGCTGGCACGTGGGATTAGGATTACTGCTTATGTGGAGGGAAAAGACCAACATGGACTGGTTGGGTTTCTTAAGCTGTACATGACGCTGCTTCAAGAGTTATTCAGTAGAGGTTACCAAGATTACAGATAATGGTTGGTAATGAAGAAGAAAGCTGTGGACTGCAGGACGATTTCAATGAACTGGTCAGGTGGGCAGAACAGTGGCAAATAGAATTAAATCCGGAGAAGTGTGAGGTAATGCATTTGGGGAAGGCTAACAAGGCAAGGGAATACACATCAAATGGTAGGACACTGAGAAGTGTAGAGGAATAAAGGGACCTTGGAGTGCATGGCCACAGATCCCTGGTAGCAGGCCAGATAGATAAGGTAGTTAAGAAGGCATACGAAATACTTGCCTTTATTAGCCGAGGCACAGAATACAAGAGCAGGGATGTTAACTGTATAAAACACTAGTTAGGCCACAGCTAGAATGCTGCATGCAGTTCTGGTCACCGCATTACAGGAAAGATGTGATTGCACTAGAGAGGAGATTTATGTTGCCTGGACTGGAGAATTTTAGCTACGAGGAAAGATTGGGTTTGTCTTCTTTAGAACAGAGGAGACCTGATTGAGGTGTATAAAATTGTGAGGGGCCTAGATAAAGTGGATAGGAAGGACCTATTTCCATTAGCAGAGGGTCAACTACCAGGGGGCATAGATTTAAAGTAATTGCTCGGAGGTTTAAAGAGGATTTGAGGGGAAATTTCTTCACCCAGAAGGTGCTGGGGGTCTGGAACTCACTGCCCGAAAGGGGGTAGAGGCAAAAACCCTCACCACATTTAAAAGTACTTGGATATGCACTTGAAGTGCCGTAACCTGTGGGCGATGGACCAAGAGCTGGAAAGTGGGATTAGGTTGGATAGCTCTTTGTCGGGCGGTGCGAACATGATGGGCCAAAATGGCCTCCTGCCGTGCTGTAAATTTCGATGATTCTATGAATTCTTTCCTCGTTCACTGGTTCCACCATCAGCCACATATCTGTCAGTTTACAATTGATGATTTACACCTTTCATCTTTGGCCAATGCTCCTCTCCAATGTCTGGAAGAGTCTGCCTGTTCTCGGGAGTGGGGAATAGGGGCATCCTTCTCCCACCTCAGACATTTTGATTGTCGAAGCATTTTTAACACCATGGAGCATGAGGAAAGTGCATTCTCTCCCGAGGTCCCCCCCCCCCCGGCTGTTGTTTTCAAACTGCGCAGCAACTTCAGTGCATTAATTATATGGATGTACGCAGAATGTATGGCACAGAAACAGGCCATTCAGCCCAACTGGTCCACGCCGCCGTTTATGCTCCACACGAGCCTCCTCCTACCCTTCTTCATCTCACCTCATCAACATATCCTTCCATTCCTTGCTCCCTCATGTATCGAGCTTCCCCTAAACCTCCACTGCTCCACCTAAAGACAGACCTCGCAACATTTAAATTAAGCTAAATTTCTGGCTTGTCTTCGTGACAAAAGCACGTTATCATTGTCACAGGGGGTGTGGGATTGTTGCCAGTGAAGTAAGATGGATGGCAATTTGACAGAATGGTTGACTGGGATGTTTTCTGAAAGTATTCCGGTGGGGCTCTGTGATAGGGCCTGCATTCTTCAACATCTTTATAAATGCTCTGAGAGAGGGTACCATTAGCTACTTCTCAAAATTTGCACCGAGTCTAAAATAGCAGGTTGTTGAAATGTATTTGCTTCGTGGGTTTTTTGCTTAAGAATTCATAGCCACACATTGCTATTAAGTTGGTTTACTAGCAAAAGGTTTAACAATCACGTTACACATTACCAGTTCAATTATTTTAGTTGTGCACGTTAAACAAATGCCCCCTGCAAGGGGGGGTCACACATCAAAATAAATTTTTTCCAGTGCCCTTTTAAAACATTTTTTTTTTGAGGGCACCAACACAGAAATTGTACAAGTACCCCCTGGCCAAAAGGGCGGGGGACACTAAAACCGGCAAACTAAACAAATTAAACTTGAAACTTAAATGATCAAATTTAAATTTGGTTGCCGGGGGTGATGATGCACTCCAATCCCTCTGGCGCCCACCTCTCGCGGAAGGCCGCGAACGTACCGGTGGACACCGCGTGCTCCATCTCCAGGGACACCCTGGCTCGGATGTAACCACGGAAGAGAGGCAGGCAGTTGGGCTGAACGACCCCCTCGACCGCCCGCTGCCTGGACTAGCTGATGGCCCCCTTTGTCATGCCTAGGAGCAGTCCTATGAGGAGGCCTTCTGACCTGCCTGTTCTCCTCCGCACAGGGTGCCCAAAGATCAGGAGTGTGGGACTGAAGTGCAACCAGAATTTGAGGAGCAGCCCCTTCAAATAATGGAATAGGGGCAGCAACCTCGCACATTCGACATATACATGGAACACGGCCTCCTCCAGACTGCAGAAATTGCAGGCGGCCTGGGAGTCCGTGAACCGACTTAAAAACTTATTGCACGGGACTGCTCCGTGCAACATCCTCCAGGTCAAGTCCCCAATAGATAGAGGGAGGACTCCCGCGTAGAGTGCACTCCATTGGGGACCCCCGCCTCCTCTGGACGGCAAGATGGTGCGCCATGGCGTGTCAGGACGGCAGATGAGGATGGCAAGGTTGAGAGTGTGCAAGAGCATAACGTACAGGAAACCCCTCCGCGCAGAACTGAAAGGCACGGAGGGGATTTCTCCGATGAGGCTTAAGTTGTGAGGCGCCGGATCCTGAGGGAGGTTTCGGGGCTTGGCGCCAATGAGGAATTCCATCCGGACAGGGGTCAGTTCGGACGTGATCTCCCCACGTGCATGAGCCTCCTCGACACACCTCACGGAGTCAGGACCCGGAGCTGTTTTTAGTGACTCGATGGCATTTGCCGCGTGCTGGATGTCGGCCCAGCATGTCTGGCACCATCCAGCCCACTCCTCCATCATCGAGCAGGTCCCTGACCCTGGTCACCTCGCCAGCCACAGCCCTCTCGTCCTACTGCCACCTAAAACCTCGGTCGTGGAGGTACGGATTCCTGAGCAGCGGCTCCTGCAGAACAGCCGCCACTCCAGATGGGGGAGAGCTCTGCTTGATGGCGACTCTGTTCCAGACCCTGATGAGTTCCTGGTAAAAGACAGGCAGCCCCCGCATAGTGCTCCTGACGCCCCCCAAGCTCACAAACAGGAGCTGCGTGTCATAATTGAGGCTGTACTGCTGGCGGAAGAAA
The DNA here is from genome assembly GCF_044704955.1 of Pristiophorus japonicus. Taxonomy (NCBI): domain Eukaryota; kingdom Metazoa; phylum Chordata; class Chondrichthyes; family Pristiophoridae; genus Pristiophorus; species Pristiophorus japonicus. The sequence continues at coordinate 247,622,468 of NC_091979.1, forward strand.
TACGTCGCCAGCGCATGCCACCTGGGAGGGAGCTCGACGTAGAGGTATCTCTGCAGGGTCTGAAGACGGAAAGTCGCAAGCTGGGTGCTGACACACACCAACGCCTAACCGCCCTCCCTAAGCGGGAGACTCAAAACCGCAGCAGAGACCCAGTGCTTCCTGTTGTTCCAGAAGAAGTCCACCAGCTTTTTCTGTATCTTGGCGATAAACGCAGGGGGAGGGATCAAGGTGACCAGCCGGTACCACAGCATAGCGGCACCAGCTGGTTTATGAGTAGTGCTCGACCCCTGGAAGTCAGCACTCAGAGCAGTCCTGTCCAGTGCCCTGTCTAGCGACCTTGGCCGCCAGCTCCTGCCAGTTCGCCGGCCAGGCTTCCTCGTCTGGGCTAAGGTAGACTCCCAGATAGAGGCGATGGGTCATTTTCCAGGCAAAAGGCCTGAGCTCCTCCGGCAGGGAGTCCACTCACCACTGACCCATCAGGAGTCCGGAACATTTCTCCCAGTTGATTCTGGCGGAGGATGCGGCCGAGTAAATCTCCTGGCACTCACGCATCCTCCGCAGGTCAGCGGGATCCTCTACCGTGAGGAGCACGTCATCGGCGTAAGCCGAGAGGACGACCTCCACGCCCGGCCCTTGCAGAGCCAGTCCCGTCAACCTCGTCCACAGGAGGCACAGGAAAGGCTCCACGCAGATGGCATATAACTGGCCGGACATGGGGCATCCCTGGCGCACCCCTCTCCCAAAGCGAAGGGGCGCCGTCAAAGACCTGTTAACCTTAATCAGACACTCCGCGGCGGCGTACAAAAGTCGGATCCGGGCGACGAAATGCGTTCCGAACCTGAAAGTGCGCAGAGTTCCGAACAGATAGTCGTGATCCACCCTGTCGAACGCCTTCTCTTGGTCGAGCGATAGGAAGGCGACCGACAGACCAGCCTCCTGGGAGTGATGGATCAGGCCCCAGACCAGATGGATGTTATCGTGGATTGTCCAGCCTGGGACCGTGTAGGACTGGTCGGGGTGGATCATGTGGTCCAGCACGGCGCCAAGGCGAGCAGACATCACCCTGGCAAAAATTTTGTAATCCGTGCTGAGGAGGGAGACCGGGCGCCAGTTCTTAAGTAGGCGGAGATCGCCCTTCTTAGGCAGCAGGACAATGACTGCCCTGCGCCAAGAGAGGGGCATCTCCCCGGTCGCCAGACTTTCCCCCAGGACCCGCACGTAATCACCCCTCAGGACGTCCCAGAATGCCCTGTGGAACTCCATGGTCAGCCCGTCCAGCCCCGGGGCCTTTCCCCTCGAGAGCTGGTTGAGGGCGCCGGTCAGCTCCGCCAGGCTTAGCGGAGCGTCCAGATATTCCGCGCCCTCCGGGCCGACCTTCGGCAGGTCCTCCCACAAAATTCTACGCACTTCTTCACTGGACGGATCCGGAGAGAACAGAGCCTCATAATATTCTCGGGCCCTGTTGCTGACGCCTTCCAGATTCGAGACGAGAGAGCCGTCGTCGGCCAGCAGCGTCAAGAGCTGCTTACGGACACCCTGTCTTTTTTCCAGTGAGTAGAAGAAGGGGGAGCCGCGGTCCAGATCCCGCAGGAACCGGATTCGCGACCTCACAAACGCGCCTCGGGACCCGACGAACTGCAGGTCCTTCAGCGCGGCCTTCTTCGCTTCGTACACCGTCCGCAGGGCCGGGTCCTCGACGACTTGACCGAGACGGGATTCCAGGTCGAGCACCTCTTTTTCTAGGCGCCCGACCCTGGCCGCCCGCCTCTTGGTCGACCCCCTCGCGTACTCTTGACAGAAGACACAGACGTGAGCCTGGCCCACATCCCACCATAGCCTCAAGGAGGGGAAGCCCCCCTGCTTCCTTTTCCACTCAGCCCAGAAACGACGGAACGAGTCCTGGAACCGCACGTCCTCCAGCAGCCGGTTGTTAAAGTGCCAGTACGCGGACCCCGTCCTCGCGCGGAGCGAAGCGAGCTCTGCCCACACCAGGTGGTGGTCCGAACACGGCGCGGCCACATGGAGGCCGCCGGGACGCAGGAAACGTACGCCCGAGACACAAAGGCGGTCGATTCTGGACCATCCTCTTCCAGGCCTCACCCAAGTAAAGGTGCTGGAGGCGGGATGGAGATTTCGGCAGACGTCCACCAACTCGAAGGACCCGACCAGGTCCCTCAACTTCTCCATCGCCGGCATGCTCTGCAGGGCACCGGAGCGGTCCCTCGCCTCGAGGGTGCAGTTAAAATCCCTTCCGAGGACAATGCAGTCAACAACGTTGATGGAGCCGAGAAGAGTGGACACTTCTTCGAAGAAGCGCACTTGCTGCGGGCCGGGCTGAGGGGCGTACACGTTCACTAAGTGGAGCGGCATGTCCCTCAGGCGAACTGTGAAATGGAGCAAGCGGCTTGGCGCAGTCTCCTCGACCCCCAAGATCTCCGGCTGAAAATGCGGGGCCAGCAAGAAAGCCACCCCACAAGAAGTGGCGGTGAGGTGGCTCATGCGGACCTCTCCTTGCCATTCCAGGAGCCACGTGGCTCGTCTCCCAGAACGGCGTGGGTTTCTTGCAGGAAGCACACCGCATATTTCCCCTGTCGTGGGAGCGAAAAATTGTTAAATCTATGGCGTGCCTCTCTGCCGCCGTTGATGTTCAGGCTGGCTATGGTTATCTTCATGACAAGAGCATGGTGCAACCTCTAACTTAAACTATGTGGGGTGGGGGTGGGTGGAGTCATTTGCTGACCTCCACTCCCTCAGCAGCCCAGCGAGGAACGTTCTGAGCCGGCGCAGCTCAAGGGTTTCTGGTTTTGATAGGGTCATGTCTGCGCCCATGGTTTTGACAGCGGTGCGGATGGACCTGATGAGCAGCGCCGGCTCGGACCATTTGTCCAGGGCCAGATGGGCTCTATTGCAGCGACCCTGGCATTGTGCCAAAAAGTCCCGGAGTTCCTTGGCAGGAATGAGGGGGGAATAAGCGACGGACACGAGGAGATCCACCACCTCACTGGTGATGGACTCCAGATCTTCTCCCGCGCCCTCCACTGAGTACCCGTCACCCTCCGGGAGGTCGCCGCCAGCAGCCGGTCCGTCGACCGCACGGGGTACGGCAAACCGCCCGGCCGCACCATCCGTCCCTGGCTCTGCCCCGATCCCACCCTCAGGATCGTCGGCAGAGGAGTTCTCCCTGGGTTTCCCCTGGGATGCTGGGTCGGGAAGCGGCAGCGGACGGGTGTCCCACTCTGCCCCAGGCACCGGGGAGCATGGAGAGACTGTGCCAAAAAATAGCTCCAGGTCCTCCAAGTCCCCCAGCTCTATTGTCAGGGATGATGATTGGGGTTCCACTCCCTCCCCGCTACCAACCCCCGGCCCAGCGGGTTTTCCGCTAGGTCGAGCAGATCCCAGGCGATGTCAATAATTGGCTGGGTGGGCTTGGACTTGACCTCATCGGCCCCGCCCGCTTCAGTCCCCGGGAAAATTGACCCGATGGCGACATTTTCTTTTCGTGGCCCCCCGCAAGTGGCAGTTCTTGTTCCCCATCCCCGGGAGACTCAGGCTGGGCAGCTTTGGATATCTCGCCCTCCCGAGGGACAGACTCCCCCTCTACCGCCTTCGGCGCACATTGGGAGTGCTGGTGGGGGATGCGGGACTCGTGCTGGGCACCCACTCCTCCATGGAGGGACCTTGGTCATCCTCCGCGTCCTTGGAGTGGTGCCTCCTTTTTTTACTGGAGGGACGCGGATGCCGGGAGCTCTCCATGTCTGCTGGGGCTCCCGTCTCCGCTCCCTCCCTTGATTATCTTGCCCGCGCCCGAGCCCGACCACAGGTGGCAAACTCCTCGCAGAGGTGTGTGTGGTCAGGGGCTCAGGCTCAGAATGTACCGCGCTCACCGGCGATAGTGGGTGGGGGGGGGGGGGGGCGAGCGCTTTGATTGGGTTGTGTGGCCCACTGAGGGGACCGTCTGGAGGGCGTTTATTTAGAAACATAGAAAAAATATGTAACATAGAAAAATAGTTGCAGGAGTAGGCCATTCGGCCCTTCGAGCCTGCACCGCCATTCAATAAGATAATGGCTGATCATTCCTTCAGTACCCATTTCCTGCTTTCTCTCCATACCCCTTGATCCCCTTAACCGTAAGGGCCATATCTAACTCCCTCTTGAATATATCCAGTGAACTGGCATCAACAACTCTCTGCGGCAGGGAATTCCACTGGTTAACAACTCTCTGAGTGAAGAAGTTTCTCCTCATCTCAGTCCTAAATAGCCTACCCCTTATCCTAAGACTCTGTCCCCTGGTTCTGGACTTCCCTAACATCGGGAGCATTCGTCCCGCATCTAACCTGTCCAGTCCCGTCAGAATCTTATATGTTTCTATGAGATCCCTCTCATCCTTCTAAACTCCAGTGAATAAAGGCCCAGTTGATCCAGTCTCTCCTCATATGACAGCCCAGCCATCTCTGGAATCAGTCTGGTGAACCTTCGCTGCACTCCCTCAATAGCCAGAACGTCCTTCCTCAGACTAGGAGACCAAAACTGAACACAATAATCCATGTGAGGCTTTACTAAGGCCCTGTACAACTGCAGTAAGATCTCCCTGCTTCTATATTCAAATCCCCTAGCTATGAAGGCCAACATACCATTTGCCTCTTTACCGCCTGCTGTACCTGCATGCCCACTTTCAGTGACTGATGAACCAAGACACCCAGGTCTCGTTGCACCTCCCCTTTTCCTAGTCTGCCGCCATTCAGGTAATATTCTGCCTTCGTGTTTTTGCCCCCAAAATGGATAACATCACATTTATCCACATTATACTGCATCTGCCATGCATTTGCCCACTCACCTAACCTGTCTTAAGTCACCCTGCAGCCTCTTAGCGTCCTCCTCACAGCTCACACCGCCACCCAGTTTCGTGTCATCTGCAAACTTGGAGATATTACACTCAATTCCTTCATCTAAATCGTTACGGTATATTGTAAAGATCTGGGGTCCCAGCACTGAGCCCTGTGGCACTCCACTAGTCACTGCCTGCCATTCTGAAAAGGACCCGTTTATCCCGACTCTCTGCTTTCTGTCTGCCAACTAGTTCCCTATCCACGTCAGTATATTACCCCCAATACCATGTGCTTTGATTTGCACAGCAATCTCTTGTGCGGGACCTTGTCAAAAGCCTCCTGATAGTCCAAATACACCACATCCACTGGTTCTCCCTTGTCCACTCTGCTAGTTACATCCTCAAAAAATTCCAGAAGATTCGTCAAGCATGATTTCTCTTTCATAAATCCATGCTGACTTGGTCCAATCCTATCACCGCTTTCCAAATGCGCTGCTATTTCGTCCTTCATGATCGATTCTAACATTTTCCCCACTACTGATGTCAAGCTAACCAGTCTATAATTACCCATTTCTCTCTCCCTCCTTTTTTAAAAAGTGGTGTTACATTAGCTACCCTCCAGTCCATGGGAACTGATCCAGAGTCGATAGACTGTTGGAAAATGATCACCAATGCATCCACTATTTCTAGGGCCGCTTCCTTGAGCACTCTGGGATGCAGACTATCAGGCCCCGGGGATTTATCGGCCTTCAATCCCATTAATTTCCCTAACACAATTTCCCGCCTAATAAGGATATCCTTCAGTTCCTCCTTCTCACTAGACCCACTGTCCCCTAGTACCTTCGGAAGGTTATTTGTATCTTCCTTTGTGAAGACAGAACCGAAGTATTGGTTCAATTGGTCTGACATTTCTTTGTTCCCCATTATAATTTCACCTGAATTCGACTTCAAGGGATCTACGTTTATCTTCACTAATCTTTTTCTCTTCACATATTTATAGAAGCTTTTGCAGTCAGTTTTTATATTCCCTGCAAGCTTCCTCTCGTACTCTATTTTCCCCCTCTTAATTAAACACTTAGTCCTCCTCTGTTGAATTCTAAATTTCTCCCAGTTCTCAGGTTTGTTGCTTTTTCTAGCCAATTTATATTCCTCTTCCTTAGCTTTAACACTATCCTTAATTTCCTTTGTTAGCCATGGTTGAGCCACCTTCCCAGTTTTATTTTTACTCCAGACAGGGATGTACATTTGCTGAAGTTCATCCATGCGATCTTTAAATGTTTGCCATTGCTTATCCACCGTCAACCCTTTTAGTATCGTTGTCAGTCTATTCTAGCCAATTCACGCCTCATACCGTCGAAGTTACCTTTCCTGATGTTCAGGACCCTAGTTTCCGAATTAACTTTGTCACTCTCCATCTTAATAAGGAATTCTACCATATTATGGTCACTTTTCCCCAAGGGGCCTCACACAACAAGATTGCTAATTAGTACCTTCTCATTACACAATACCCAGTCTAGGATGGCCAGCTCCCTGGTTGGTTCCTCGACACATTGGTCTAGAAAACCATCCCTAATACACTCCAGGAAATCCTCCTCCACCGCATTGCTACCAGTTAGGTTAGCCCAATCAATATGTAGATTAAAGTCGCCCATGATAACTGCTGTACCTTTATTGTACACATCCCTTATTTCTTGTTCGATGCTGTCCCCAACCTCACTACTGCTATTTGGTGGTCTGTACACAACTCCCACTAGCGTTTTCTGCCCTTTGGAATTCCGCAGCTCCACCCATATCGATTCCACATCATTCAGGCTAATGTCCTTCCTTACAATTGCATTGATTTCATCTTTAACCAGCAATGCCACCCCGCCTCCTTTTCCTTTCTGTCTATCCTTCCTAAATGCTGAATATCCTTGAATGTTGAGTTTGCAGCCTTGGTCCCCCTGGAGCATGTCTCCGTGATGCCAATCACATCGTATCCGTTAACTGCTATCTGCACAGTTAATTCATCCACCTTATTCCGAATACTCCTCGCATTGAGGCACACAGCCTTCAGGGCTTGTTTTTTTAACACACTTTGCCCCTTTAGAATTTTGCTGTAATGTGGCCCTTTTTGTTTTTTGCCTTGGGTTTCTCTGCCCTCCACTTTTACTATACTCCTTTCTATAGTTGGTTTCTGCCTCCTTTTTATTTCCCTCTGTCTTCCTGCATAGGTTCCCATCCCCCTGCCATATTAGTTTAACTCCTCCCCAACAGCACTAGCAAACACTCCCCCTAGGACATTGGTTCCGGTCCTGCCCAGGTGCAGACCGTCCGATTTGTACTGGTCCCACCTCCCCCAGAACCAGTTCCAATGTCCCAGGAATTTGAATCCCTCCCTCCTGCACCACTCCTAAAGCCACGTATTCATCTGAGCTGTCCTGCGATTCCTACTCTGACTAGCACGTGGCACTGTTTTTTTTCGCGCCTTCTTTCCGCGCGAACGCTCTCCCTCCCACCGCCGGAGTCCACGAAGACAAACGCCTCTGACGATGCCCATGCACCTACGATTCCCGACACACGGATGGTACACGAGAGGAGTGGCGGCGGCACCAGCCTGGGCCGCTTTGGTTGTTTTATCGGCCTTGGAGGCAGTGTCCCACCTGCTTACAGGCGTGGCACCGCACGCCGTCCGACGTCCAGAAGACGCGGTAGGCAGTCCCCTCGTGGACCACACTGAATGTACCCTCTGTTACCTCCTCCCGGGCCAGCTGAATGAAAAGCTGGCGCCGGAAGGAGAACACATGATGGAGGCTGGCCTCCCTGAAGCCGAGCGGTATCGGCGTTATCCCCGACCTCACCTCTCCCAGTTGACGTAGGTGGGGGAGGAGGAGCTCCCCAGGAACAAAGGGCGGGACGTTCGACATGATGTCCCTCTGCGCGGTGGCCTCGAGAGGATCCACCGGCAGGAAGGTCCTGTCCACCGTGAGCCCCTTACCAAGGGCCAGGGACACCGCCCGCTCTGGCCCCAGGAAGAACATAGCCTTCCCAGACATTTTGGAGGCGGCGACAATGGCCGACTATCCCAGCCATTGCCCTCACGCACTCCTCGATGGTCGTGTTGGGGTGAGTGTAGCTCTTGACCCCGTTCTTTTTAGTAATGAAAGGTGGCGGGGCAGCAGGAAGCCGCCGTGACCGTTGCTGCTACGCGTGTATAAGTTTGTGCTGGTCCCGCCACCGGCAAAGGTGGACTCGCCATATCAGGGTCACCCCAAAGTCACAGGCCTGAAAGGCCTTGATTGACCTCGTTGATGAGCAGAAGGAGCTCTTAATGAGGCACACCTCTCCCCAACTTTTGACAATTGGAGAGGGGCCCTTTTCCCTCTGCGCAGTCATTGTTCGTTTTATAAAATATATTTTAAAAGAGGCTCTCAGAGAGAGAGAGAGAGAGAGAGACACACACAGAGAGAGGGCGGCTGTGTTATCAGGCACTCCTCAAAGCATTGGGTGGGTGCTTGCAGGGGGTGCACTCCCCGGATCACAAACAAAGTCTCTAATCTTCTGGCCGGGGGAGAAGATGTTTTCACCCAGGATGACTGGAACCACCCAGGCACAGTCCTCCAAACGATGTTAAACAGTTAATTGGGAAAGATACTGCACCCAGGTAGCTCCAGCCAACCCGGGCCAGGCAATGGGGGAGGGGTGCTTCCAGTGGTGTGTGGGGCCTAGTTGTTCACAAGAACCCCACACACTTGCACGCACACCCCCTCCCCACTCCACCCCCCCCGCAAAATGTTCTTAATAAATCTTCTTTCCTCCCCCCACCGATTAAACAAAGTCTTTTTTTGGGGACTGCACCAAAATACACCCACCTGTTGATGTTGACAATGGCTCTCCCTCCTTCCACACAGCCAGTGAGTAGTTGAATGTCAGCAGTTCCTTCCCCCTCTCTCAAACTCTGCAGCAGTAACACGAGTATTGGCAGCTCTCCCTCCTCTCCCTTCTCCAGGCTGCAGGCCTCTTCCTCCTACCAGACGCTCACAATCTCCCTGTCGATTGTACCTAGAAGGCAGCTTTTCTTCCTCCTCCTCTCACAGGGTCCTGAGTCACTCTCACATTACCAGTTCATCCACCAGGCTCACAACCACCTGCCTTACCATGGAGCCCCTGAACTCAACTGGCTGAGGTTCTATTGAGTCTTCAGTCTTAACAGGGGCACTAGAACCGACAAATTAACACATTAAACTTTGGACAGTAAATGGTCAAATTAAAATGTGGTTGCCGGGGGTAATGATACACTCCAGTCCCTCTGGTACCCAGCTCTCGCGGAAGGCTGCGAGCTTACCAGTGGACACTGCGTGCTCCATCTCCAGGGACACCCTGGCGTGATCATGGGATGTGGGCATCACTGGCAAGGCCAGCATTTATTGCTCATCCCGAATTGCCCTTGAGAAGGCGGTGGTGAGCCGCCTTCTTGAACCGCTGCCATCTGTATGGTGAAGGTGCTCCCACAGTGCTGTTAGGGAGGGAGTTCCAGGATTTTTACCCAGCGACGATGAAGGAACGAAGATATATTTCCAAGTCAGGATGGTGTGTGACTTGGAGGGCAACCTGGAGGTGATGGTGTTCCCATGCGTGTGGTGAAGATACTCCCACAGTCGTTTTGATACATGGCTAGGCCATTTCAGAGGGCAGTTAAGAGTCAACCACATTGCTGTGGGTCTGAAGTTAAATATAGGCCAGACCGGGTAAGGACAGCAGATTTCCTTCCCAAAAGGACATTAGTGAACCAACTGGGTTTTCACAACAATCCAGTAGTTACATGATCACCATTAATTATACTAGCTTTTAAAAAAAAAATTCATATTTATTTAATTGAATTTAATTTCCCCAGCTGCCATGGTGGGGATTATAAATGCGGTGGAGGAAGATTTCCTGGCGTGTATTAGGGATGGTTTTCTAGAGCAATATGTCGAGGACTGGCCATCCTCAACTGGGTGATGTGTAATAAGAAAGGACTAATTAGCAATCTCGTTGTGCGAGGCCCCTTGGGGAAGAGTGACCATATTATAGTAGAATTCTTTATTAAGATGGAGAGTGACACAGTTAATTCAGAGACTAGGGTCCTGAACTTAAGGAAAGGTAACTTCGATGGTATGAGACGTGAATTGGTTAGAATTGACTGGTGAATGATACTTAAAGGGTTGATGGTGGATAGGCAATGGCAAACATTTAAAGATCACATAGATGCACTTCAACAATTGTACATCCCTGTCTGGAGTAAAAATAAAACTGGGAAGGTGGCTCCACCGTGGCTAATAAGGGAAATTAGGGAGAGTGTTAAATCCAAGGAAGAGGCATATAAATTGGCCATAAAAAGCAGCAAACCTGAGGACAAAGGGTTTAATTAGGAGGGGGAAGCTTACTGAGAACATAAAAACTGACTGCAAAAGCTTCTATAGATATGTGAAGAGAAAAAGATTAGTGAAGACGTGGTCCCTTGCACTCAGATTTAGGTGAATTTATAATGGGGAACAAAGAAATAGCAGACCAGTTGAACAAATACTTTGGTTCTGTTTTCACGAAGGAAGACACAAATAACCTTCCGGAAATACTAGGGGACCGAGGGTCTAGTGAGAAGGAAGAACTGAAGGAAGTCCTTATTAGGCAGGAAATTGTGTTAGGGAAATTGATGGGATTGAAGGCCGATAAATCCCCGGGGCCTGATAAGCTGCATCCCACAGTACTTAAGGAAGTGGCCCTCGAAATAGTGGGTGCATTGGTGATCATTTTCCAACAGTCTATCGACTCTGGATCAGTTCCTATGGACTGGAGGGTAGCTAATATAACATCACTTTTTAAGAAAGGAAGGAAAGACAAAATGGGTAATTATAGACTGGTTAGCCTGACATCAGTAATGGGGAAAATGTTGGAATCAGTTTTTAAAGATGAAATAGCAGCGCATTTGGAAACAGTGACAGGATCGGTCCAAGTCAGCATGGATTTATGAAAGGAAAATCATGCTTGACAAATCTTCTAGAATTTTTTGAGGATGTAACTGGTAGAGTGGACAAGGGAGAACCAGTGATGTGTTGTATTTGGACTTTCAAAAGGCTTTTGACAAGGCCCCACACAAGAGATTGGTGTGCAAAATTAAAGCACATGGTATTGGGTGTAATGTACTGACGTGGATAGAGAACTGGTTGGCAGACAGGAAGTAGAGAGTAGGGCTAAACGTGTCCTTTTCAGAATGGCAGGCAGTGACGAGTGGGGTGCCGCAGGGCTCAGTGCTGGGACCCCAGCTATTTACAATATACATCAATGATTTAGATGAAGGAATTGAGTGTAATATCTCCAAATTTGCGGATGACACAAAACTGGGTGGTGGTGTGAGCTGTGAGGAGAATGCTAAGAGGCTGCAGGGTGACTTGGACAGGTTAGGTGAGTGGCCAAACGCATGGCAGATGCTGTTTAATGTGGATAAATGTAAGGTTATCCACTTTGATGGCAAAAACACAAAGGCAGAATATTATCTGAATGGCGGCAGATTAGAAAAAGGGGAGGTGCAACGAGACCTGGATTTCATTGTACATCACTCATTGAAAGTTGGCATGCAAGTACAGCAGGCGGTGAAGAAGGCAAATGGCATGTTGACCATCTTAGCGATGGTTGAGTATAGGAGCAGGGAGGTCTTACTGCAGTTGTACAGGGGCTTGGTGAGGCGTAACCTGGAATATTGTGTTCAGTTTTGATCTCCTAATCTGAGGAAGGACGTTCTTGCTATTGAGGGAGTGCAGCGAGTGCAGACTGATTCCCAGGATGGCAGGACTGACATATGAGGAGAGACTGGATCGACTGAGCCTGTATTCGCTGGAGTTTAGAAGGATGAGAGGGGATCTCATGGAAACATATAAAATTCTGACGGGACTGGACAGGTTAGATGCAGGAAGAATGTTCCCGATGTTGGGGAAGTCCAGAACCAGGGGACATAGTCTAAGGATAAGGGGTAAGCTATTTAGGACTGAGATGAGGAGAAACTTCTTCACTCAGAGAGTTGTTGACCTGTGGAATTCCTTACCGCAGAGAGTTGTTGATGCCAGTTCATTGGATATATTCAAGAGAGAATGAGATATGGCCCTTACAACTAAAGGAATCAAGGGGTATGGAGAGAAAGCAGGAAAGGGGTACTGAGGTGAATGATCAACCATGATCTTATTGAATGGAGGTGCAGGCTCGAAGGGCTGAATGGCCTACTCCTGCACCTATTTTCTACATTTCTCCGCATCATTAGTCCAGGCTTCTAGATTACTAGTCCAGTAATTTTAACCACTATGCCACCATTCCTATCGGCAGCGCGATAACCATTACGTGATCAATTGTCACGTGATCAAACCTCCAGAAGTGGTGGCCCAATGCTCAATGCATGTGAAGCATGCAAAGTTCCCCATAAGGCGGATTATTCGTGCAGGCTTCTGGATTACTGGTCCATCATCATAGCAGTACCTCGGAATCGAGGAAGTCTTGCTTCCACTCTTAAAATGAGTCCTTAGGTGGCTGAACAATCCAATACGAGAACCACAGTCCCTGTCACATGTGGGACAGATAGTCGTTGAGGGTAAGGGAGGGTGGGACAGGTTTGCCGCACGCTCTTTCCGCTGCCTGCATTTGGTTTCTGCATGCTCTCGGCGATGAGACTCGAGGTGCTCAGCGCCCTCCTGGATGCACTTCCTCCACTTAGGGCTGGTCCAGTAACATAACCACTGTGCTACCATTCCCAGGAGTAGGAAATAAGAGGCCTAACTTCTGTCTGAGGTCTGCCATCCAAAACTGGGTTGCCCTGAATGAAGCCGGTGCCAGATATACTCAGGAAAACCAGGTCGACCTGCGGCCTAACCGGCGGTCCTTGAAGGCCAGCACGTGAAGCCGGGGCGGGGTGCAGGAATGCTTCTACTGGCTCCCCGCCGTTCCATGGAACACTCTGGAATCCGATCACCTCCCCCTCAGTCACCTCCCTTCCCAATTCGCCCGCCCTCCTGACAGTTTTCCCTTTTCCCCTTTAAACATGAACCTGGGGCCATTGCTGCCAATGCAGAGTAACAGAATTCAAAGCCTGGTTCAGGTGCAGGAATTGTTCCCAGCTTGAATTTCTCGGCCACTTGGCGTGGAAAACGGGCTGATAATTGACAGGTGCAGTTAATGTAGATAAATGTGCAGTAATGCAGTTAGGGAGGAGGAACAGGCAGAGGGATTACAGGATTAATGGGAGCATTCTGCTAATGATGGATCAGTAAAGGGAGCTTGGCATCTTAATAGACCGATCTCTCAAGCCAATGACTCGCAGCTGTCAAACAATTTGGATTGCGTAAAAAGGGAATGGAGGTTGGATGAAAGGAACTAATCCTGCTGTTGTATAAAACATGGAGGCGAATGCTGCCGACGGCATTAAGTGGTTGCACATGCGCAGTTCCAGTGGCTTTTTGTTTGCTCTCGCCAGATTAGTGGGAGAGAAAGGTGAGAGGATGGGGGGAAATTTCAGGTATTGATGTGGCTGGAAGGTGATATTAGAATGTTGTCAGGCTGTGAGAGTTGTGTTGTACTCTCACAGAGTGTGTGATGTTCGCTATCAGCTCCTCTGGCTGTTGTGGTCTGAACACGCGGCTGGTGAACAAAATGCAGGCGCAGGATGTTAGGATCTAATCGGCTGGGAAAAGGATAATTGAGAGCGAGAGGAGAGAGAGAGAGCACTAGACAAAGGGACTGGTGAGGAAAATGAGAGGGAGGGTGGCGAAGGAACACGAGAAGACAGAGAGAGAGAGTGGCAGCGGTGTGATTAATTCATCGGAATCAACTGCTACTACTTTCAGTATAGATTAATGAGGAAATGTGACTGAAGGTGGTATTAGCATGTTGTCAGACTGTGAAGGGCTGAAATTGCCCTCTGCCCGAAACGTCCAAAGTATGGGGCAGACCATCCAGAGAAATTCAGGTCTTTGTATTTTGTTTGGGGTCAGAGCGGTGTTGGTGTTGGGAGAGGGGCGGAAGTGGAACAGGTCAGAGTGGTGTTGGTGTTGGGAGAGGGGCGGAAGTGGGGGCGGGTCACAGAGTGGTGTTGGTGTTGGGAGAGGGGCGGAAGTGGGGGCGGGTCACAGAGTGGTGTTGGTGTTGGGAGAGGGGCGGAAGTGGGGGCGGGTCACAGAGTGGTGTTGGGAGAGGGGCGGAAGTGGGGGCGGGTCACAGAGTGGTGTTGGTGTTGGGAGAGGGGCGGAAGTGGGGGCGGGTCACAGAGTGGTGTTGGTGTTGGGAGAGGGGCGGAAGTGGGGGCGGGTCAAAGCGGCCGTCGCTCCAAGTCATCAGCGTCGCGCTGTCACATCACAACATCCCTCCTGTTCAGTTAAAGGGGCGAGCCGCTGCGAACTCTGCAGAGTTTTCAGTTCGGTCTACTGGGCTATCAGGGAGGGTTTTGGCTGAGCCAGCGGCCTGCCACACAAGAGGGGGGCTGCCAGGCAGCCTGTTGGCGGCCCAGCCGAACCCGGGGGCGTAATTGTCGGCACGTGCAGGAAAACGGACAGAGCGGAAACCCGTTCCCGGCGCTTCCGGCCTGGGGGCAATTTCGGATCGGCCGGCCCATCCATCCACCCCCGATCGGTGAGGCCTCTCCGCTCCACTCCTGCCTCTTAGAGGCGGTATGGAGTGGGCAGTTTTGGCCCCTGAGAGTTTTATTGTACTCTCACGGAGTGTGCTTATCGTTATCCGGGTCTCTGTCCGTTGCGGCGAAAGTTACTTTTTCGCGTTTGGGACCTGACATTTACGCGCAGGATGCTTCTGAGCAGCTTCCTGTTCGTTGGCAGCAGTCACTCCGACAAAACATTGGCGAGGCCCACCTCGGGTACCGTGCGCAATTTTGAAAGCCATACTACAGAAAGAATGGAGGCTGAGCTTCAAAAAATAAGCTATTAAGATGAGAATTCAGAGATTAAAAATTGAGGATAGACTCAAGGCTCTGACACTCTCACTGGAATGGAGAAGACTGAGGGGGTTATGATTGAGTGTTCAAACTAATAAGGCTCAGAGATGCCGAGGTTGGCAGAACGTGGGGATGTGAGTTTACGCTGAGGAGACGGAGATTCAGATGTAAGTGAGCTCTATTTTACTGAGTGGGTGGTTGGTTATTTGAACAGCTTAGCTTACTTAAGACACAAGTAACTTTGATGTTTACAGGACATGATTGGACAAATATCTCGAAGAGAAAGACATTATTGGATATTACTGACAGAAGAGCAGGAAGGTGAACAAGATGGATCTGCAGTCTTTCCCAGCCTTGGGCTTATCAACGTATCTAACATTCATTCAATCTGACGATCAGCTTCCCAAACTATTTCTATTGCAAGGCTCCCTCTATTCACTGAATATGCTTTGATGAGCCCTTGCTTTTGACAGGTTTGAAACCCATAGCTTACAGCTTCAAACTCTGGAGCCTAAACACTGAATTACAACCGATTCAGTTCGAGCGTCGTAAGAACTTACTACATTTAAATCTTTCAATTATAATCTTAACCACATTAAAAAGAAAGAAAAGACTTACATTTATATAATGCCTTTCACAATAGCCGTCCCAAAGCGCTTTACAGCCAATGAAGCAGTTTTGGAGTGCAGTCACTGTTGTAATGTAGGAAACGCAGCAGCCAATTGCGTACAGCAAGCTCCCACAAACATGTGATAATGACCAGATAATCTATATTTTTAATGATGTTGAATGAGGGATAAATATTGGCCTCAGGACACCGGGGATAACTCCCCTGCTCTTCTTCAAAATAGTGCCATGGGATCTTTTACGTCCACCTGAGAGGGCAGACTGGGCCTCGGTTTAACGTCGCATCTGAAAGATGCCACCTCCAACAGTGTAGCATTCCCTCAGCACTGCACTGGGAGCATCAGCCTAGATTTTTGTGCTTAAGTCTCTGGAGTGGGACTCGAACCCACAACCTTCTGACTCAGAGGCAAGTGTGCTGCCCACTGAGCCACGGCTGATACTTTCCAAAATGCAATTGAACCCGGTCCACCCACCTGACAGGCGGGGTCACTCACCACCATACCGAGCTAAACACATGTCATCTTGTGCACAGCTGCCTGTGGAGGGTGGAAAATTAGATTTTTAAAAATTGGAGCATAATGCACACAGTTGTCAGATCCACTTGTCCTGTCCCATTGCAACCTGTGAATAAATCGTCCATGCCTCGGATCCATACAGGAGGGCGGATATTACTACAGCCCTGTTGACCATGAGCTTGGTGGTAGATTTGAGGGCCTGGTCTTCAAACACTTTTTTCCTCAGACAGCCGAAGGCTGCACAGGTGCACTGGAGGCGATGTTGAATCTCCGCATCAATGTCTGCCTTTGTTGATAAGAGGCTCCCGAGATATGGGAAATGGTCCATGCTGTCGAGGGCCGTGCCATAAGATCCTGCAAATCCCCTGGGAGGACAGGCGCACCAACATCGGTGTCCTTGACCAGGCTAACATCCCCAGTATTGAAGCATTGACCACACTCGATCAGCTTCGCTGGGCAGGCCACATAGTTCGCAGGCCAGATACGAGACTCCCGAAGTAAATGCTTTATGCGGAGCTCCTTCATGGTAAATGAGCCAAAGGAGGACAGCGGAAACATTATAAGGACACCCTCAAAGCCTCCCTGGTAAAGTGCGACATCACCACTGACACCTGGGAGACCCTGGCCGAGGACCACCTGAGGTGGAGAAAGTCCATCCGGGTGGGCGTTGAGCTCTTTGAGCCTCAACGCAAAGAACGTGAAGAGGCCAAGCGCAGGCAGCGGAAGGAACGCACGACAAACCAGCCCCACCGACCCCTTCCCTCGACGAATGTCTGTCCCACCTGTGACAGAGTCTGTGGCTCTCGTATCGGACTGTTCAGCCATCAAAGAACTCACTTTGGGAGTGGAAGCAAGTCTTCGATTCCGAGGGACTGCGAATGATGATGATGTGAGCAAATACCTTGGGCCAAAGTGTCGGTGTCACAGGTTGCTCCAGGTGGGTTTTTTTAAATACAGTATGGCACTCGATAATTACACTTGTTGAAGAAAATTGCTCTGCGTGAGTTAATGGGATTTCTTTTATTTAATGTCTCCCCTGCAGTCAGTCTGTCTGTTGCCAGACCATGGATGGTATGTAAATGACTGCAGTTGGCTGAGCAATGAATTCTTTGAGTGCGAACGAGTGCCTTCAGTGACTGCAGCCAAAAGCTGCCTGTTCTGCAGGAGGAGTAACAAGGGAAGAGTCTGCTGAAGCGGTGACCGGAAGTTTTAATAAAGATTGTAGCGCAAAATGCTCAGGCAGGGATGTTCTTGGCTGAAAATCACTGTAATTGAAGTATTTTATTAATATTAATAATAATACGTGCGTTCTCATGGCACCTGATTACAATGAAACATCTCAAGGCACTTCACACAATGGATTACTTTTGAAGTGCACTGACTTGGTTTTAATTTAAATTATTGTAGGATTTGAATAAAGAAGATTGCTTGCTGATTCCCGTTACTCATCTATGCTCGATTCAAAAGACTTTTATTGCCATGAATTTTAAAATGAAGCCAATTCAGCTTGGGGATTGTAATGTATTTGCTTCATGGGTTCTTTGCTTAAGAATTCATATTAAGAAATGGTTGCTTTATCAGCAAAAGGTTTAACAATCACACTACACATTACCAGTTCATCCACCAGGCTCACAACGATCTGCCTCATCATGGATGACCTCAACCCAACTGACTGGGGTTTTATTGAGTCTCGTGAACATCACGTGACTGGCTAAGCCAATCACAACTCAACAGGTCAACCAACCTGTGAGCATGCTCACAGGTGCATATATTACAGAGATGATACCACTGGTGCACACTGCAGTTTGTGAGCTGTTGATTCAAGCTGGTGACTTGTTCTGTGTTCATTCTCAGGATGGGGCCATCGCTGGGAAGGCCAGCATTTATTGCCCATTCCTTAGTTGCCCTTGTGCAACTGAGTGGGCTTGCTGGGCCACTTCAGAGGGTAGTTAAGGGTAAACCATGTTTTTGTTTACCCACAATTACTAATAGCTACCACAACTTGTATTTATATAGCACCTTTAACGCAGTAAAATATCCCAAGGCGTTTCACAGAAACGTAATGATACAAAATTTGACATTGAGCCACATCGAGGGGAGCATGTCGAGGAGAAATAAGAGGGGGCCAAGGACTGCCAATCATTGCACAAAGGTGCACGGCTGCACCCAGGCTCTACCATGACTCCTTCCAGATGCTTACGCAGGGAGTCAGAGCACACAGGGATATTCTCTTCTATTCCAATTGGCCGAAGATACCTGTCCAGGGCACCAATGCAGCCCGGTTGCACGTTGCACAGAGGGTACAAGCAGGGATGTCGCCAGGAGGACCCGGCTGCAGTGACGCAAACCTTTCAATGATCTCAGTGGATCACGAAGCGTTAGTGCAAAGCCACACTCAACCTCATCCTGCTGTGCCACTCACCACATCCCCATCATTCTGCCTTCCCTACCTTACTCCTGCACATCCTTACTCACACCAACTTACCTTGCACCTCCATCCGTCCCTCTCTCTCTGTCTACATTATCACATCACATCTCACTAGCCACCCCTCATACTCACCCTCATCCCAGTCCAATCATACCAACTGACAACATGCAAGGGTAGGCACTTGGCTTTTAGCCAATGTTTCTGTTAATGTTTTGTCATACATTGAAATCTTTATTTTGAACACTTTGTGTTCTCAGACAGATTTGTGTGCACCTTTGGAAGTGGCTTAGTGAGTTGCAGTGAATGATCAGAAATAAGGATACCCTGCACAATGGTGATGAGTATGAAAGGAATGGGTTGGACATTGTAGGAGTGCTTTATGGAGCTGGTGCGGGGTGGTGCATCATGTGGCAGCCAGGGTGCACAGAATCAAGTGAAGTAAATGTAACCATGGTGAGGCCATCCCTGGCCTCCCAGGCAGCAATGTGGTCGGGCGCTGATGCCCTGTGTCCTGTGCAGCATCAGGTGATTGCAGAGAAAGTTGGTGGTGTTGTTGGTGCTGCTGGTATGCCTGGTGATGTTGGTTTTTGGGGCTGATCGTGGTGGGATTCTGAGGACCAAGGTAAGATTTTTTTCAAGGGCACAGATGCTGCTGGAATAGACGGCAGGTGAGGTTGAAATGATTGAAGCGACCTGTCACTGGTGAGAAAGATTGCTCCAAGGAGGTGACAGTGAATAGAGAGTGCACTGCAAACACTTCCAAACTGCATGCAGCTCAAAAGTTTCTTCCAAATCCTGAAGGCTTCAGCTTCTGACATTGGAAAGTGAACAGCTGTGAAATGGTAGTGTTTATACCACTTCTGCAGCTGTCAACTTGCCAAAGCAATCGAGAGTCACTGAGAACCCGACTCCACTTACCTGGCATGTTCCCCGAGGGACGGAAAACTCGTCAAAAGTTTGGTAAAATTGTACGTGCCTGCTTGTAACCCGCGTAAGTAGCTTTTAACTATCTCTTAACGACCTTAATTCACTGGCCCGCCGCTTGCTGCCAAGTTTGCAATCCGCACACACACACGTGACAGGTGAGAAATTCACACGGAGATGGATTAGAGTGGGATCCTGGCAAATTTGGGCCATTTTGACAGCGGGCCCACCTCCGAACCCACACTCGCAGGGCTGAGAAGATTCCGGCCACTGTGTGTGTTTAATTGCACGGAACTGTAATGGTAAATGTATAAGCCTTTAAAGCCAGTCCCATCATATCCGTTTGAACGTGGGTATTTATAGGCACTCACTTAATGATCGATAGCTGACAATTTATTAATGAGGCAGAAGGAGCTGAGTCTGCGTTGGACCAGTGAAACTGTGTGCAAGGTGGAGTTTGTGAGTGAGCTCATTATCGCTGCATGTAAAGTTGTTATAAACCTTGATAATTCTATTCCTGCTCTGATGATTCAGTCTTCAATTTTAATATGCCCAAAAAACCAGTTCAGTACAAGAATGGTGCAGGGGTGCCATTAGATGCTCGAGATGTGACTTTGGGGAAGAGCGAAAGAGATTTCAGTGTTGTACTCTGTGAGTCTCCTCCTTCACCACAACGTGACATTCCAAAATCCCATCAATAATAGCATGTGATCCAAAGGCTTCCTTCGTCATAAGATTGTGAACCGGAGGCTGGGGCGGTGGGGGGGGGGGGTTTGGAGCGAGGTCCGGGCAAGGGAGATCCACAAGGAAATCTAAAATAATATTTAAAAACTTACCTGCCCAGGACCACGATCCAGGTTCTAGCGGTTTTGGCCTGGCGGGGAAAGTCGCTACTGCTTCCCACCCATCAGGCCTCCAGTTAAAACAGCAGATCAGGTGGGAAAGGAGTGGGTAAGTTCGCCGCTCCATTTTAGGTGCTCCCCATCCCCCGCCTCCCCCCACTGCCTTGTGGCCTGCAGATTGTGTGTTGTGACACTGCCCCCACACCCACCTCACAAACTGGTTTATCTGGCTTATATATGCTTCACTGCCTGAGTTATTAAGCTTTTGTGAATTCACTTTGTTTTAAAACATATCTCAATTCCCAAAATCCTTTCTCTGAAGAGAACGCTATCAACAATCCCAAAACAGTCTGAAACATTCCTGGAATAAGATGGCTATCTTATCATAGAATCATATATATTTACAGCATGGAAGGAGACCATGTCGGTCCATCATGTCCGCACCGGCCAACCAAGAGTTAGCCAGCCTAATCCCACTTTCCAGCTCTTGGTCCGTAGCCCTGTGTCTGGAGTGTAATTTTTCCTGGAGCATGATGTTGTGAAAAGGACAGCTCGGGCTGTGGCCTGGTGATGGAGATCCACACCCGTCTCTATATATTCGACAGGAACAACAGGGAAATGCGGACCTAATAAAGGTACAGTGCAGAGGACTGAACATCTGCCAAATTGTTTGAAACCATTCTTTGACTGGTGGCTTGTTACATATTAACACATAAGTGCTTGCAAGTTCATACTTAGAATCATAGGGGTCAAGTTTTGGCCTGAGTTGCTCCTATTTTTTTGGAGCAACTGGTTTAGAATGGAGTATCTCAGAAAGTGCAATTCACTGCATTTAGTTTGCTCCAGTTCTGGTCAGTTAGAACAGTTTCATTTTGGAACAGATTTTTTTTTTCAAAAGGGGGCGTGACCGACCACTTACGCCTGTTTTGAAAGTTTAGGCAGTGAAAACTTACTCCAAACTAACTTAGAATGGAGTAAGTGTAAATTTTTGTGTGCTCAGAAAAACTTTGCCTACATTTTACAAATCAGGCGTAGGTTACAAATCAGGCGTAGGGAACGAGGTGGGGGGGGGGGCGGGGGGGGGGGGAGGGAAGTAATTAAATTCTACAAGCATTCAACAATCTTACTTAGACAAATAAAGAGCCATCCTGACTAAAAAATTATAAACAAAGCAAATACAAAATATTGAATATTCCTACCTGTGTGAAGCAGCAGCAAGCAGCCTTCGAGCTGCGGTGCTTCAGGCAGGCCTTCCTTCCATGTAGGAGACAGGGGCGGTGTCAGTGGCTCGACGGCAGCCGAAGACACAGCAAGCAAGCAGCCTTCGAGCTGCGAGGGAAGCTGAGGCCATTCGGACACAGGATAGGGCGTCGGCAGTGGCTGACGGTGGCTGAAGACACAGCAAGCAGCCTTCGAGCTGTGAGGGAAGCTGAGGCCATTTGGCCACGGGATAGGGGTCCATGAGACAATTCAACACTTTACTTTAAGTCCCTTTAAAAATGGCAGAGCGCCAATGTTTCTGGGCTACTGCGCGTGCACGCGCGCTCCAACGCGCACACGCAGGGCTGCCGGCATGACGTTGCCTCATTTAACTTAGCCCCGCCCTCCTCCACTTGCAGAATCGGCGCGACTCTGTGGCTCCGCCTCCCGCTGCTGTGTCCGTGCCGAGCTCCCAGGGACCAGCAAGGAGCTGGAGAATTAAAAGGTATTTTTCTGTCGCACTTTTAGGTGTGAAAAACGGCCCGAAACTTGACCCCATAGAAAGTTACAGCATGGAAGGAGACCATTTTGGCCCGTCTTGTCCGCGCCGGCCGACCAAGAACTATCCAGCCTGTAGGTTACGGCACTTTAAGTGCACATTCAAGTGTCTTTTAAATGTGGTGAGAGTTCATGCCTTTCTTATGAGGAGAGATTGAATAGTTATCTGCATTCTCTAAAGTTTAGAAGAATAAGAGGTAAACTCAGTGAAACATATAAGATTCTGAGGGGGAATTGACAGGGTAGATGCTGAGAGGTTGTTTCCCCTGGATGGAGAGTCTAGAACTAGGGGGTGTGGTCTCGGGATAAGAGGTCAGCCATTTAAGGGTGAGATGAGGAGGAATGTTTTCCTCGGAGGATTGTGAATCTTTGGAATTCTCTGCCCGAAAGGGCTGTGGATGCTGAGTCTGTGAGTACACTCAAGACTGAGATTGATAGATTTTTGAACTTTAAGGGAATCATGGGATATGGGAATAGTGCGAGAAAGTGGAGTTGAGGTCGATGATCAGTCATGATCTGATTGAATGGCGGGGTAGGCTCGAAGGGCCGTAGGGCCTACTCCTGCTCCAAATTCTTATCTTCTTATTGTCAGTGATGGAAAGGTCCTACTGTGGACAATCTCTTTGATTAGTATTGATAACGGAAACAATGTACTGAACTGCCGATCGATTGGACACCCATATCCAGAATGCAGGTTTCGGCCCTGCAGATACCTCGGCCCTGATATTCACCAGGAGGGTGTGGGCCAGGCCGAACCCAGCAAGGTCTTAACGGCAGGGGCTCATTTGCATCTTGTAGCTCAGCTTCCTGCCTAGCAGCCGGCCACATGGAGTAGTGGGCGAGAGGGCTGGGGGGAGGAGACCTGCAATTGTGAAGGCTGGGGGGAGTGGAGTTTGGTGATTGGGGCTGAGGTCGACCGGAGGCTTCCTTGAGGGGCCTGACGGGGGGAGAGGAGGAAGCACAGGAGGAGCCTTATTTACATATGTTAATCAGCTTCCCATCTGTCCACGGCAGGACATTCTGGCACCCCGACATCTACTGCCATAAAAATGGCGCCAGAAACGAGCGCGTTGGGGTCGGGTTACAGCGATTTCACATTTTACCCCTGATCCTCTTCCACCCATTGTGGGAGGGTTAATATCAACGCCCTTGAAGCCAATTGTGGACCCGAACTTCAAACTAAGTTTAGTGATGAAGTAAAGTGAGTGAATGTGGTTGGATATCGGTAAGAAAGTACAACTTGTATTTATATCGCGTCATTAACGTAGTGAAACGTCCCAATGAAATAAAACATTTGACACCGAGCCGCATAAGGAGAAATTAGGGCAGATGACCAAAAACTTGGTCAAAGAGGTAGGTTTTAAGGAGCGTCTTCAAGGAAGCGAGAGAGATAGAGAGGCGGAGATGTTTAGGGAGGGAATTCTAGAGCTTATGGCCGAGGCAACAGAAGGCACGGCCACCGATGGTTGAGCGATTATAATCAGGGATGTGCATGAGGGCAGAATTAGAGGAGCGCAGAGATCTCGGGGGGTTGTGGGGATGGAGGAGATTACAGAGATAGGGAGGGGCGAGGCCATGGAGGGCCAGTATTTGTGCGACTATGTTGGGAGATAGATGGGCTATAAGAAGGGACACCTGTCTCTGACTCTGTTCCTCTTGAGCTAGTTTGTGACAGTTGGTACTAATATGCTGCAGTGAAGCCTAAGTCAAGGCCCTAAGGACAGAGCCAGTGCTGAGAATATGAATCTGTGACCTGTAGTCCGCGTGTGGTGTTGTATAAAGAAGCAATTACCTGTAGAATGCATGTATCTGGTGTTAAGTGAGCTGTTTGCTTCCTCTAGCTGTGTTCTGCATTCTGTCCAGACCTAGATATAAAGGTTACATTCAACATGAACCCTCTTATTTCAAGAAGAAATATATTCTGATGAATGCCACAACAACCTGAACCTGAATGAGATGATTGTCCACTAATGAATCCCTCAGTCAGCATGTGTTAACGCTTATATTCTAAAATTGTTGGTTAAGCACAGCCTGGGAACAAATATTTTGTACAGAAATTGCCCTGATGGAAGAATATCAGCGGTGAATGTGGCTTCAGGTCATCAGCCCTCCTTGCTCACCGTGGAGTCTTCAGGAATCAAAGATTAATCTCCAAGAGACTGCTGCAAGAAAAATCATGAGCGCCACTCTGTAATGGCAAGAAAATGGCAGCAAGTAACTGGCACCGCCCTGAAACAAAAAATGGCGGCGTGGTGACATCAATTGACATGCAACGGTGGCTTACCGTCACCACGCCGAACTTCGAGCCTAGCAGCGCTGGATCCTAAGCATGCCAGAATAATTTGGCCCGCGTGCGTGCTGACAGTGGTGACGTCTGCAGCTCTTAAAGGGACACACACATCCTCCAGTTAAGTTTGCAATTAAGCTTTTGGACTGGGTTTTTTTGTTGTTGATTTTATTGAAGTAGTGGCTTGCTGCAATAGATGTTAAAAGTTTTTTTTTTAAGTGTGTAGGGAGTGCAACTGGATGCTTGCAAGGCCTCGGATGGTAAACAAAGGCCTCTGAGAAGACAGAAAATGCTGCAAATACTCAGCAGGTCAGGCAACATCCGTGGAGAGAGAAATAGAGTTCACGTCTCAGGTCTAGATGCTGCCTGACCAGCTGAGTATTTCCAGCCATTTTATGCTGTAGTTTCAGATTTAAAGCATCCGCTTGCAGAGGATCGAGTAAGAAGCCGAAGAGGAAGAAGCAGAAGGAAGGATGCAACCCAGACAGTCCCTTTGTGGCCGGGATATCTGGAATAGAATCACCCACCTGTGGTTCCAGTGGCCACATCCCCAATTCCCCTTTTAGCCTTTGTCCCTCACCTTACCTTCCCTCCGTTACTGACCATCACAGTATCCTCTGGACCACAATGCTGAAATAAAAGCCACCACAAAACAAACTTTCCAATCCAACTTTCCATCTGTCTATCCATCCAATACGACATCAAGAAATCAACTCATCGCGCTTATGCATTCTCTTAGTGACTGCCTTGTGTGTGCCTTTGCCTATCCTACTGATGTCACGCAGTGCTACCTCAGTGGCTGCAGCATGGAAAGCAAGAGATGATTGCCAGAGGAGGATCAAGTATGAGGTTACCAGCATCTTTTATCCTTCAGCCCTGCTAATGGCCAAGGGCTCATCCATGCCCTTGCCAAGAATGTCCTGCACCGTCTCCTCCAAAGTTGTGAGGTGAGGCTAGGAATGGGATATGTGCCTTGTGATTGGTACAGACCATTGGTAGGTGAGTGATTGGGGGTTGTGCATTGAGCGGCGTGTGAGGCTAGTGGTGCAGTTGTTGGCAGACGGCTTTTGAAGATGCATTCACTGACCTTAATCAATGGTCTGAGGTCATGAAACTTCTTTGGGCACTGGAGCCAGGTGGTGGGGGTGACACTGCTGGCAGTGATGGCGTTAGTGATGTACGCCCACATCATTTTTTCTGGAGGGTCTCCTGGCCCCTGTGGGTAGAGGGCCACTCTTGCAGTGTTGACCCCCCCAGTACAAAGCTGGAGTGCTGTGTGCTGAACCACTTGTGTTCGTACTGAGGCAGTTTTCCCATTTGTTGAGGCAAGGAAGGTAATTCAGCTTTAACAGCTGAGTATTCACATTTGCAACTTCTTTTAACTATTGAATATTTTATTAAAAGGCAGAAAGGGCTCAAAAATGTATTGATTCACTGCATTTTAATTTGTACTACTTCAGTGTGCATGGTCCCTTTAATTCTCAGACCTCTTCATTGCCCACAATTCCTTGCGAGCTCCACAGCTTTGCTCACTGAGGCTGTCGGAAGCTGCAATGCCGGACCTGGACACAAACTTCATCCTGGATTCCTCCAGCAACGCCACCAGGACATCGTTGCATGGAAGGTCAGCGCTGTGCCACCTACTTCCATGCCCCCCCCCACCCAGACCAATTTTACTCACTTAGCGTTGTGACCATTTCCAGCGGCCGTTAACTCCAGTTGCCAAACACAGATTTTTCCTCCTTTGATTTATTAGTTATACTGGGAAAAAAAAGCTGAGAGACTGACAGTCAAGAATCGTTCAACCAGGTAATAGAAGAATCTATTCATTTTCCAATTGAATTAAAGAAGAAAGAAAGACTTGCATTTATGTAGCGCCTTTCACGATCACCAGATGTCCCAAAGCGCTTTATAGCTAATGAAGTACTTTTTGAGGTGTAGTCAGCGTTGTAATGTAAGAAACGCGGCAGGCAATTTGCGCACAGCAAGTTCCCACAAAAATGTGATCATGACCAGATAATCTGTTTCAGTGATGTTGATTGAAGAATAAATATTGGACATTGGGGAGAACTCCTCTGCTCTTCTTCGAAATAGTGCCATAGAAGAATCTATTACGTCCACCTGAGAGACCAGACGGGGCCTCGGTTTAATATCTCATTCGAAAAACGGCACTTCTGACAGTGCAGCACTCCCTCAGCACTGCACTGAAGTGTCAGCCTAGATTTTTGTGCTCAAGTCTCTGGAGTGGGACTCGAACCCACAATGTTCGTGACTCAGAGGCGAGAGTGTTGGGAAGATGGTGCTCAGCAAGGATGGACGTGTGGGGCAGTTGGAGGCAGGAAGTCATGTGATGATAACTCTAAGAATACTCCAACCAGTGTTGGCGACCCGAATGCAGTTCACAGCCCGTCAATCCCGTTCATAGGGACAGTGAGGCAGAACCTCATTGTGTGCTACATTGGGGAAGTAATACACAAAATGCCTGCTCCCACGCTGGTTCTAACTAGCAATTTAAGACACATTAACAAGGAGTGCCTGAGAGACACTCATAAGTGTACAGATATCTCCCTCACAACAGTCAGGATTATATTTAATATATCATATCTCCCCTGTAATATAACACACTTAGCTATTTGTCGTTGGTTTGTAATTCCAGACTGAGGGGTCCAGACAGAATAGATAGAGAGAAACTGTTCCCATTGGCAGAAGGGTTGAGAACCAGAGGACACAGATTTAAGGTGATTGGCAAAAAAACCAAAGGCGATGTAAGAAAAAGCTTTTTTACGCAGCGAGTGGCTAGGATCTGGAATGTGCTGCCTGAAAGGGTGGCGGAGGCAGACTCAATTTTATCTTTCAAAAGGGAGTTGGATAAGTATCTGAAGGAAAAATATTTGCAGGGCGACGGGGAAAGGGCCGGAGAGTGGGACTAGCTGAAAGTCGGCACGGGCTCGACGGGCCGAATGGCCTTCTTCCGTGCTGTAACCATTCTCTGATTCCATGAAAGATAGATTTGCATTTCTATACTGTTTTATGATATGTCTGAAGACACCCCACTTTTAATTGCTGTGAACTGCAGTCACTGTTGCACAGAGGTGAACATGGCAGCCATTTTGCACACAGCAAGTTCCAGTAAACAGTAAAAACAGACAAACGACTGGATTTTTTTGGTGGTACAGGTTGAGAGGGGGGGGGGAACCATTGGCGTGAACAGCAGGAGAACTTCAAATCATGGCACAGGATCGTTAATGTCCCTGTATGTGCGGAGCATTTCTTTAACGTCTCATCTGAAGGACATCACCAGCACCAATGCGTTACTGCACGGAAACATCAGTCTCGACTATGTGCTTGTGTCCTGGAGTGAGTCTTGAGCCCACAGCTTTCTGGCCCTGAGTGTGACCAACTGCGCCAAACCTGACACAACTGAATAGATTGGAGGAAAACCCTGAGCAGGATACTCAACATCTGTTGCGAGAAATTGGCCAGAGTGGTTGCCACCTGCTGCGGACTGCAGGTGGAACTGCGTATCAGCAGACGTCAGGTGAAGATGAGTTTGCACTAGACTATAATCACCCCCGCAATTAATGAGTCTCTCCTATGGGCAATGCCAATACTCATACACAAAGACTGGGCACTTGGGCAACACAACAAAGGGCCAACCATCACCCATGGATCTGAATACTAGCACGGGTATGCACCTTGATGGGGGGATGGGGAAAGAGGGAGGAACACTAAAGAAGAAAGCAAATAAGCCAGAAGGACACAGTTGAAATAGCTCCTGAGAACCATCTGAACCCCTCGATTTAACAATTCACTGAAACATGGGCATTTATATGTATAATTTGCAATAGCACAGAAAAGATTTCTGAGAGAGAAATTTGGATGCAGTTGAACTAACAGGCAATAAGACATGGACTTGAAGTGAAATGACACTCCAAAGGATATTCATATATTTTCATCTCAGAAGATGGATAAACTGGGGATCTAATGATCCCTATCGTCTATTCTGTTTGCACGGCTCAAGAGGCAAACATGGTTAGCAATTTTTGTTGTGTTTTTATATACTGTTTGGTCCAGGGGCTACTCAGAGTTTGAGAAGGTTCTGAAACAGTGCCGTGGGATCTTTTACGTCCACCTCAGAGGGCAGACGGGGGCCTCGGTTTAATGCCTCATCCGAAAAACGGCACCTCCGACAGTGCAGCGCTCCCTCAGCATTGCACTGGGAGTGTCAGCCTAGACTTTTGTGCTCAATCTCTGGAGTGGGACTTGAACCCACAACCTTCTGACTCAGAGGCAAGAGTGCTACCCACTAATCCATCATAGATAAAAGAGAGATTAATATCGCACTTCTCAATGCATATCATTCTGTTTATTGTGTGTTCATGAATAAAAGGCAAATTTTAAAAAACATATTTTTGGGAGGAATGTGTTAAGGTAAGCAATGGATAACTTGCTCTGTTGAGATGTACTGTACTTGTACTATCTCTGTTTCCTTGAATGGATACAGATAAGTCATAGATTATGCTTCAAAACTGAATTCTTTATATACAATAATATCATTACTGACTCACTTGATTCTTCTGCCCTTACAATAGCTGGTGCTACACATGTACAAATGTGTAGGTAATAGGCCAGCCTGTGCTCCACATGGCTCTGGATGTAGTCACTATCTCAGCTAGCTGCAGAGCAATTCACCTTGATTCAGTACGAGATGCATTTAGGGGGAAGCTAGATAAGTACGTGAGGAAAAAAGGAATAGAAGGATATGGTGATAGGGATTAGATGAAGAAGGGTGGGAGGAGACTCGTGTAGAGCATAAACACCGGCACAGACCCGTTGGGCCGAATGACCTGTGCTGTAAAATTCTCTGTAGTTTAGCTCGTCAGTGCAATAGCACAACATGTTTGGTGCCAATTAGTAGAATCTAAATCTACTTTGGAAATTACACTCTGCGATGTAGTGTGGAAGCCATCATGGGCCGCCCCGACCTGTGTGAGAACACTACCGCAGGCCGGGCCCTGGAACATTGTGGGCAACAGTGCGGCGATTGAGGGTACGGGGCCCAGAAGAGCCGAGGGTCCAGGGGCAGCATGAACCTGCCCACACTGCGATATGTGTGCGCACTAGGTCCGTGCAACAGAGCAGGTCTCCAGTCATCCTGGTTAACCCTTGCCACTGGATAAAGGCCTAGCTCTGTCAAGCCTGTGTGGTGGCTGATGTGCAATGTTCGCCACACCTTAAAAAAATCCACCCACAGGCATCTTCCACCCCCTCAATTGGAGTTCAGGACTGGAACATCGGGTCCTTCATTGAAACATCTGTGAACTTATGGAAGCAAGTCATCCTCGTTCGAGGGACTGCCTATGATGTAGTGGGGAAGGGACTGAAGGAGGCTGGGTGAATCTCACTCGGATAGAAGAAGGTAAGGAGGGCTGGAATACGAGTTAGACATTACATAGAAACACCTCATAGCAGCAACCATCTGAGAGCAGCGATGACATAAGCCATAGGGCCTTTGCTTCCACAGTGACAGGATTGAAATCTGGAACCTGATGCGAGTCACACCACTCGGTGGTGTCTCTGTATAATATCATTGTTACTTTTACTGTGCTGTGACAACAACGGTGTAATCGGTCTCGATGAAACAAAGCATAATCAGCATCATTTCAGTGTGCAGTGCTAAGTTAGAATGCAGTGAAGAAAGGTTGAGCAGGTTGGGCCTATACTCATTGGAGTTTAGAAGAATGAGAGGTGATCTTATTGAAATGTATAAGATTCTGAGAGGGCTTGACAGGGTAGCTGCTGAGAGGGTGTTTTCCTCTAATGGGGGAATCTAGAACTGGGGGTACAGTTTCAGAATAAGGGGTTGCCCATTTAAGACGGAAATGAGGAGGCATTTCTTCTCAGAGGGTCATGAATCTTTGGAATTCTCTACCCCCGAGAGCTGTGGAGGCTGGGTCATTGAATATATTTAAGGTGGGGATAACAGATTTTTGAACGATAAGGGAGTCAAGGGTTATGGGGAACGGGCGGGAAGTGGAGTTGAGTCCATGATCAGATCTTATTAAATGTCGGAGCAGGCTCGAGGGGCCAGATAGCCCACTCCTGCTTCTATTTCTTATGTTTTTATATAATACAATCGAGTGTTGACAGTAGTATTGCGAGGATGAAGGTGAAATTGTTGATATATTGCGGTAATACTGTCTCTACCCTCGCTGGTGAATGTACTGGATTCTTTGTCCTTCCGATTGAGGTGATCTCCTGTCGGCATTGACCCTTGTTGAGTTCAATGTCCATTGGTACCAGTGGTCCTCTGGTAGTTTGCCCATGGTGGTTACGTGAGAGCTGAGATAACGAGTGTTGGTACGCTATTCAAGTATAGGTGGAGGGATAGGATATCACAGCCAAGCCAGATACTGCCCTTACCCAACATAAAGAAAGACTTGCATTTATATAGCTTGAGACCTCCCAAAGCACTTTACAGCCAAGGAACTACTTATGAACTGTAATCACTGTTGTAATGTAAGAAACAGAGCAGCACATGCACACAGCAAGCTCCCACAAACAACAATTAAATAAATGACCAGATCATCTTTACGTAGGATTACATGGGAGATACGGCACAGAAACTGGCCATTCGGCCCAACCAGTCCATGCCGGCATTTATGCTCCACTCGAGCCTCCTCCCGTCTTTCCTCATCTAACTCTATCAGCATAGCCCTCTATTCCCTTTTCCCTCATATGCTTGTCTAGCCTCCCCTTAAATGCATCTATACTATTTGCTCAGCCATTCCCTGGGTAAAGACATTTCTTCTGAATTCCCTATTGGATTTCTTGGTTATTATCTTATATTGATGGCCTCTAGCTATGCTCTTCCCCATAAGTGGAAACATTCTCTCAGTATCCATTCCATCAAAACCTTTCATAATGTTGAAGACCTCGATTAGGTCACCCCTCAGCCTTCTTTTTTCAAGAGAAAAGAGACTCAGCCTGTTCATCCTTTCCTGACAGGTGTACCCTCGCAATTCTGGTACCATCTTTGTAAATTAGTGGTGGATTTCTGCTGTTCTGAATGACCTTAGAATAGTGGGTGGTTTTAGTGATGGAGAGCAGGAAGAATTCAATTTGACAATTATGACTTGATATGCATAGCCTCGCATTTCTGGTATCATCTGTGTTATGTGTTGGTTGAGGGACAAATATTGGAATATTCGCATTATCGAGCAGAAATCATTGAACAGTGATCGGGACTGGGAACCCTGGGTTATTTCCAAACCCCCCCTCCCTCCAATCGCTAGCCCCTTCGACGCAGCCAGCTCTACATCTTAACATAAGAACATAAGAACATAAGAAATAGGAACAGGAGTAGGCCATACAGCCCCTCGAGCCTGCTCCGCCATTCAATAAGATCATGGCTGATCTGATCATGGACTCAGCTCCACTTCCCCGCCTGCTCCCCATAACCCCTTATCCCCTTATTGTTTAAGAAATTGTCTATTTCTGTCTTAAATTTATTCAAAGTCCCAGCTTCCACAGCTCTCTGAGGCAGCGAATTCCACAGATTTACAACGCTCTGATGGAAGAAATTTCTCCTCATCTCTGTTTTAAATGGGCGGCCCCTTATTCTAAGATCATGCCCTCTAGTTCTAGTCTCCCCTATCAGTGGAAACATCCTCTCTGCATCCACCTTGTCAAGCCCCCTCATAATCTTATACGTTTCGATAAGATCACCTCTCATTCTTCTGAACTCCAATGAGTAGAGGCCCAACCTACTCAACCTTTCCTCATAAGTCAACCCCCTCATCTCCGGAATCTGAACTGCTTCCAAAACAAGTGTATCCTTTTGTTCAGATCAGTTCACACAACAGGATCTAGCTATCCTGTATGGTGCAGTACCACACTGAACCCATTGTTGTAAAAACCCATCTGGTTCACTAATGTCCTTTAGGGAAGGAAATCTACCGCCCTTACCCGGTCTGGCCTATATGTGACTCCAGACCTGCAGCAATGTGGTTGACTCTTAACTGCCCTCTGAAATGACCCAGCAAGTCACTCAGTTTTACCAAACCCCTACAAAGAAGTATCGTGGACTGCAGTGGTTCAAGAAGGCGGCTCACCACCACCTTCTTAAGGGCAATTAGGGATGGGGAATAAATGCCAGCCTTGCCGAGGAGCAGTTGTTTTCAATTAGCAATTAGTAAAACATTTTGTGAAGTGCGGAATGATTCCAGCTGGCTGAAATATTGAGGTCCACCAGGTTTAATCCTTCCAGTGCTGGATTTCAGCCAACCTGCTGTGGGGAGGGGCAGTGAGTGAAGCCCTTCACCTCCCAACGGGGGCGGGTTTGGAAGAAAAACAATGGCATGAGCATCTTCGTTGGATGGCATTTGCGCTGGTCAGGTTGTTACAGACTTGACCAAAACTCAGCTGCCCGTGTCCTAACTCGCACCGAGTCCCGCTCATCCATCATCCCCTGTGCCCGCTGCCCGTGTCCTAACTCGCACCGAGTCCCGCTCATCCATCATCCCCTGTGCCCGCTGCCCGTGTCCTAACTCGCACCAAGTCCCGCTCACCCATCACCCCTGTGCCTGCTGCCCGTGTCCTAACTCGCACCAAGTCCCGCTCACCCATCACCCCTGTGCCCACTGCCCGTGTCCTAATTCGCACCAAGTCCCGCTCACCCATCACTCCTGTGCCCGCTGCCCATGTCCTAACTCGCACCGAGTTCCACTCATCCATCATCCCCTGTGCCCGCTGCCCGTGTCCTAATTCGCACCAAGTCCCGCTCACCCATCACTCCTGTGCTTGCTGATCCACATTGGCTTCCGGCGAAGCAACACCTCGATTTCAAAATTCTCATCCTTGTTTTCAAATCCCTCCATGGCCTCACCCCTCCCTATCTCTGTAATGTCTTTCAGCCCCACAACCTCCCAAGATGTCTGTGCTCCTCTAATTCTGCCCTCTTGAGCATCCCTGATTATAATCGCTCAACCATTGGTGGCCATGCCTTCAGCTGCCTGAGCCTCAAGCTCTGGAACTCGTTCCCTAAACCTCTCCGCCTCTCTACCTCTCTTTCCTCCTTCAGGACGCTCCTTAAAACCTACCTCTTTGACCAAGCTTCCTGCCCTAATTTCTCCTTATGCGGATTGGTATCAAATTTTTATCTCATAATACTCCTGTGAAGGATCTTGGCACGTTTCACTACGTTAAAGGCGCGATATAAATGCAAGTTGTTGTTGTTGACCAAGAGGCCTACTTCACCCTCTTGGCTGCTGGAAGTAGATGGCTGGGGAATTAGCTGATAGTGAGAGAAAAGCTCGAGGGTGGGGGCTGGGTGGCAGTCAGATAAATTAAGGGATAATTGCAGAATGACGAGCAATGTCCTCAAATGGGACGAGGAAAGCTCTCTATCAGGTTTTCAATTCCTAAAGTGGTGTGATACAGCTACAATTGCCCGACCTGATAACACTGTGGGCCATAAATTGTCAAAATGAGTCAGTTGAACAGCTCATTATTCAATAGCACCAGAGGTGGTTTTCTATAAATGTCACATTTGCAACTTAATGCAGTCGCTTTTGTTCCACATTCAGTCTCAGCATCCTGTATACACTGGAAAATCATTCATATCGCGGGTTAACAGACAGCATGATGCTTGTCTCATTGATGGGACCATCCACCAGCTAATGCAGTCAGAAAAATCACAACAAGTACCATTCGAGACACACTTCAACCACTTAGATTTTAAGACCAGCGCTTCTTTATATCTCTTTGTTTTAATTCATTTCCAATTGGTTGTAAACACACGCATTAAGTTCTGAGGGTAGAGTAAGTGATACTCTTGGAGATGCCGCCCTTACAGAGGATATGCTAAATCCAAGCTCTGTCAGGCAGACGTTAAAGATCCCATTAAAGCACTGACCACACTTGATCAGCTCCGCTGGGTGGGCCACATACTTTGCATGCCAGACGCAAGGCTCCCAAAGCAAGCGCTCTACTCGGAACTCCTTCACGGCAAACGAGCCAAAGGTAGGCAGCGGAAACGTTACAAGGACACCCTCAAAGCCTCCCTGATAAAGTGCAGCATCCCCATCGACACCTGGGAGTCCCTGGCCAAAGACCGCCCCAAGTGGAGGAAGTGCATCCGGGAGGGCGCTGAGCAGCTCGAGTCTCATCGCCGAGAGCATGCAGAAATCAAGCGCAGGCAGCAGAAGGAGCGTGCGGCAAACCTGTCCCACCCAACCTTTCCCTCACCGACTATCTGACCCACCTGTGGCAGAGTCGTGGCTCTTGTATTGGACTGTTCAGCCACCTAAGGACTGATTTTTAGAGTGGAAGCAAGTCTTCCTCGATTCCGAGGGATTGCCTATGATGATGATGGATGAAGAGGAGGGAGATGTCCTGGGCAACCACCTTCTCCTCGGTCAAGTAACTGTTCATTCCGCCTCACTGATGTTTGGGGACCTTCTCTTTCTGATGGCCGCATTCCGAGAGTGTTAAAACCTGCAAGGGGGCAGCAATGTTACTGTCGCCTTTGTGAAACTGGTATTTAGTAACTCATTTTACTAATCGCGGGATGATTACGCAGCATGGCTCGTTGAAGTATTGACACAAAGTGGGAGCAAGGTTCAATCCCCCCTTCCCCGCCCCCACACGGCTCACTTGTTTGATCTCAGCTGCACTGCCATGAGAGTGGGCGTGCGGCCTAGAGACCCAATGCTATTTATCGATTGCGTGTTAACTAAAGGGCTGATTCCACGCTTTGGCCCTCTCACAGAGAGCGCAACCGGGGCGGGGGGGAGGAGGGGTAATCATGGGCCCATAGCGCTTGATTTTCCGTCTGGTAAAATGAAATGAATTAAGAATCACAGGCTCTGGTCCTGCATTTTCCCGTCTTGTTGTCCGATCTATGAATTGGTCCGACATTTTCGACTAAGTCATTTGAGTTAAAATGCCATTACATCCAGGAAAATGGTCTCAAAGAAAGAAAGACTTGCATTTATATAGCACCTTTCACGATCACCGGACATCTCAAAGTGCATTGCAGCCAATGAAGTACCTTTGGAGTGTAGTCACTGTTGTAATGTAGGAAACACAGCAGCCAATTTGCGCACAGCAAGCTTCCACAAACTGTAATGTGATAATGACCAGGTAATTAGTTTTTTGTTATGTTGATTGAGGGATAAATATTGGCCAGGACACCGGGGATAACTCCCCCTGCTCTTCGAAATAGTGCCATGGGATCTTTTACATCCACCTGAGAGGGCAAACAGGGCCTTGGTTTAACGTCTCATCAGAAAGACGGCACCTCTGACAGTGCAGCACTCCCTCAGCACTGCACCGGGAGTGTCAGCCTACATTTATGTGTTCAAGTTCCTGGAATGGGACTTGAACCCACAACCTTCTGAGTTAGAGACGAGTGTGCTACCCACTGAGCCACAGCTGACACAAAAAAGTAAATTCCATTTTGTTGGAGTACACCAAACTGTTGTGAAACAACAATTGTTTCGATACAGAACAGGTTGAGGCAGAGATTTAGTGCCTTCACTTTTGTTCCACATTCAACACCATGTTTATAAAGAGAGATCCTAGGAGGCCAATGTGGTCATCAAATGTCTGTATTTGCCTTGATTTATTGCCGTACCAACAGACTGATGGAATGAAAGTCTCCTTTTTCTTTTGTCTGTAATCCAGTGGGGCACTATCACCCTAGTTCCTCATGAGCATAACATAAGAATTAGGAGCAGGAGTAGGCCATACGGCCCCTCGAGCCCGCTCTGCCATTCAATGAAATCATGGCTGATTTTCGACCTCAACTCCACTTTCCCGCCCAATCCCCATATCCTTTATTTCCTCTGGAGTCCAAAAATCTATCTCTCTCAACCTTAAATATACTCAATAACTGAGCATCCACAGCCCTCTGGGGCAGAGAATTCCTAAGATTTACAACCCTCTGAGTGAAGAAATTCCTCCTCAAGTCAGTCTTAAAAGACCAACCCCTAGTTCTAGACTCTCCAGCCAGGGGAAACAGCCTCTCAGCATCTACCCTGTCAATCCCCCTCAGAATCTTATATGTTTCAATAAGATCACCCCTCATTCTTCTAAACTCCAGAGAGTATAAGCCCAATCGACTCGATATCTCCTCACAAGACAACCCTCTCATCCCAGGAATCAATCTGGTGAACATAACTGGTTTGATGCTTCTGTGAGACATGGTAAGGCACTATTATAAACGCAGCCCTAGCTTCCTTCTGCTATTGGCATTAAATTGTTAATCTCATTTGAAGAGGTTTTGAAATGCTTTGTCCAGGAAGGAGAAAATGTACACTTGGTATAATAGAAGGGGGCCTTTCTTCTGAGGTTGGGTGTAAGTATGTATTATGGCAGTAGAAGGAGCTTTATTCTGCATCTGGCTTTGCTATACTCGACCTGAGTGTGCTCAATACAGACATTTGCTAGAAAAATATGAGGAAAACAATAATTTCCAGCACTGACCTTACCCTGAGTCAGAGCAAAAATTCATCAAATTCTATAAGTGGCTTCCCACGGGAGCTGCTTTTCACTTATGTCAAATTTGTATTCGGTGATGAAACATAACATTTTACTATGGAACTTTCCCCTTTAAGATCTTAAATCACCAACCTTACACGCTAGCAGTTTCTCCTGTACAGTTATCTTTCCGTCAGCCTTTCAGTGCCTGGTAAATGCTGTAACCCAGGGCACAAAGTGGAACAGTTTGATGGATGCTGGCACTGAACAGTTGCACCATTCGCCATGGATATTTTTTTCAAGGTTCCCGAACTGGCCTTGGAGCCGCAGTAAAGTTCTCAGGCCACGACTGCCTTGCGCACATGTCAGAAAATTGTGAAATGTTTTCAGCTTAACTGCATCCAGATCTGACTCAGCACTAGGAATCTATCCAGGGAATAGCTGAGCCCCACAGGCCAGAAAGGACCCGGGTTGAATTCCAACTCAGCGTTGGGTTGGTTGACCTTCACTGGGGGATGGTGGAAGCAATGCATTTGGCCTCTGGGTTAGGGAGAGGACAGTCTTCCCAGTCTTCTGATCACTATCTGGTGAACACAGGCCCACATCCCTCCCCCCCGTGCTCCCCCCCCGCCCCACCCCCCTCACCACCCTTGCTGGAAGTGAGCAAGCATGGATTTCATAGAACATAGAAATTTACAGCGCAGAAGGAGGCCATTTTGGCCCATTGTGCTGGCCGACAAAGAGCCCCACGGCCCTCGGTCAGCAGCCCCCTGAAGGTTACATATAAACCTATGAACAATGAACAATGGCGGAAAGGTAAAGAGCACCCAGTCCGCCCCACACAACTGCGACACCCCTTACACCGCAACATTCTACACTCCACCCCAACCAGAGCCACGTGATCTCCTGGGAGAGGCAAAAACTAGATAAAAACACAGGCCAATTGGGGAAAATAAATCTGGGAAAATTCCTCTCTGACTCATCCAGGCGATCAAAAACTAGTCCAAGAGATCACCCTGGCCGTATTCGATTCGCTGCGGTACTTACCATCATATCTGCGCCAGCCAACAGGTAGTTATCCAGTCCAATCCCAATTACCAGCTCTAGGTCCGTAACCCTGCAGGTTACGGCACTTTAAGTGCCCATCCCACCATCTTTTAAATATGGTGAGGGTTTCTGCATCCACCACCTTTCCAGGCAGTGAGTTTCGTCTGCGTTCATGTCGAGTGAGGACAGACTCAAACACGTCAATAATACCCGCCGAGGTTGAAAATTCTCTTGTTGCCCACACGTGACTATTGCCCACTTGGGTGAGGTATAAGAGCATAAGAAATAGGAGCAGGACTAGGCCATAGGCCATCGAGCCTGCTCCGCCATTCAATAAGATCATGGCTGATCTCTAATTTTGGCCTCAACTCCACTTCCCTGCCTGCTCCCCATAACCCTTGACTCCCCTGTCGTTCAAAAATCTGTCTATCTCCGCCTTGAATATATTCAATGATCCAGCTTCCACAGCTGTCTGGGGTAGAGAATTCCAAAGATTCACGACCCTGCGAGAGAAGAAATTTCTCCTCATCTCCGTCTTAAGTGGGCGACCCCTTATTCTGAATCTGTGCCCCCTAGTTCTAGATTCCGCCACGAGGGGAACCATCCTCTCTGCATCTACCCTGTCAAGCCCCCTCAGAATCTTAGACGTTTCAATAAGATCTCCTCTCATTCTTCTAAACTCCAATGAGTATAGGTCCAAGCTTTCTTCATACGACAACCTCTTCATCTCAGGAATCAACCTTGGGAACCTTCTCTGAACTGCCTCCACCACAAGTGTATCCCTCATTAAATAAGGAGACAAAAACGGTATGCAGTACTCCAGGAATACTGAGCATGTACAGAGACCATAAGAGCAAGGGCTGGGTCATAGGATTGTACGACGTTACGAGGTCATAAAATGACTCGGAGAAATGATTCCCCCACGAGGGAGCATAGCAAGGCAGCTGGTGCTCATGATACCATGGGGCAAGGAAGGGGAGGCAAGAGAGCACATGTCAGAGACAAAAGACCAAATAAACACCGTTTTCAGTTCATAGGGTCAGCTCGGATTAGTGGCAGCACTCCCAGCTCAGAGTTAGAAGGTTGTGGATTCGACCTCCACTTTAGGGACTTGAGGACAGTACTGAGGGAGTAAAAACAAAGAATGCTGAGAATCTCAGCGGGTCAGGCAGCATCAATGGAGAGAGAAACAGTGTTAACGTTTCAGGTCGATGACCCTTCGTCAGAACTGCCGAATGTCCAAAATGTAACAGAGATTTAAGGAGCACTGAAAGGGGGAGGGGGGGAAAGAACAAAAGTGAAGGTCTGTGATAGAATGGAAGACAGGAGAGATTTGAGGGACAAAAGGGATGATGGGCCGATTTGAGATGGTAATAGCAGAAGTTAGAAAAATTTTAGTTTAGGTGAGGTGTGAATGGCAGGATAATTATCAGCTGCCATGGGAAACACACAAAGAAAGAAAAAATACATCAGAGCAAAATGTGTCTCTTTTACCTTGTTAAAGCTATGAAGTACTGAAGGAGTGTTACATTGCTCGAAGTGTCATCTTTTCAATGATATGCTAAACTGTGGCTTCGCCTGCCTGTTCAGGTGGGTATAAAGTCCCGTGACACTATGAAGAGAATGGGGAGTTCTCCTGGTTCCAACGTCCCCCTGTAAGCTGCACTACCTCTTGCCACGGCCTGCCTCCCCCAATGCGTGACTCATGCAAACTTCTGCGCATGCGCGATATCTGCACTGTAAAAGCTGGTGAGCGGCCTGCGTGGGACCTCTCAGACCACTGCGTGGCCACAGCAGGAGCACACCTTAAAGAAAGACTTGGATTTATATAGCGCCTTTCACGACCACCGGACGTCTCAAAGCGCTTTACGGCCAATGAAATACTTTTGGAGTGTAGTCACTGTTGTAATGTAGGAAACGCGCCAGCCAACTTGCGTGCAGCAAACTCCCACAAACAGCAATGTGATAATGACCAGATCATCCGATATTGTTATGTTGATTGTGGGATAAATATTGGCCAGGACACCGGGGATAGCTCCCTTAATCTTTTTCGAAATAGTGCCATGGGATCTGTTACGTCCATCTGAGAGGGCAGACAGGGCCTCGGTTTAAAGTCTCATCTGAAAGACGGCACCTCCGACAGTGCAGCACTCACTCAGCAGTGCCCTGGGGTGTCAGCCTTAGCTGGAACTCTGCCTGGTTCCCCTGCCAACACAGATGGAGACCCATCGTGTTTGTGCCGGCACTTTGTAAGACCTATCCAATTATTCCCACTTACCTGTTCTTATCCCAGAGCCCTGCACATTGTCCCTTTACAAGCATTATTCCTCAAATCATTAAAAAATTTATTTAAAAAAATCTCAGTATCGTTGTAGAACCTTGCTGTGCAGAGATTGACAGCAACAACAAGGACTACACTTCAAAAAGGGCTAAAGAATGAAAGTAAATGTCCTCCTTTTATCATTTGTGCATAAATAAATATATTAACCATGCATTTCAGATAAAGTAATATTTTAACATAACATCAACAACAGCAATTTGCATTTATATAGCACCTTTAATGAAGTGAAACGTCCCATGATGCTTCGCAGGAGTATTATGAAATAAAAAATTTGACACTGAGCCACATAAGTAGAAATTAGCCCAGGTGTCCAAAAGCTTGGACCAAGAGTAGGTTTTAAGGAGTGTAGTGAAGGAGGAAAGAGAGGTAGAGAGGGGGTAGGGTTTAGGGAGGGAGTTCCAGAGCTTGGGGACCAGGCAACAGAAGGCACGGCCACCGATGGTTGAGCGATTATAATCAGGGATGCTCAAGAGGGCAGAATTAGGGGGACATCTCGGGGGGTGGAGGCGGGGGGGAGGGGAGGGTGGTGGAATAAAGCAGGAATAGTATTGTGATTTTACTTGAAAGTGTCTCGTAATTTTTTTCAATCTTGAGAGTCGTGAATATTTTATATCATAAAATCCAATTCTTCTGCGGCTAATAAAATGAAAAATATAATTTTTCAGCTAATCACATAATACTTATTGGTAATAGCAGTATTGGTTCTACAGCACAGCCAGTAAGTCACGGCACTAAGCTTGAATGTCGTGCTCTTCCCATTGCAAACTGAACACTGTGATAAAGGGCTTCTGGAGAAAAAACCCAAATGTAATGTATCTCCGCTTCAAAGCCAATTGGTGAGGCGTCAATTCATTTGGACAGGCCTGCTATTAGTGGGTCACTGATGAAGAGGTTGCATTCAATCACTCTCTGCCATAATTCTATACCAGAAGCAAATCCAACATCCTGCTGGCCCAATCAGTTGGCCCTCTCGCTTTCTGGCCAGAGATGCGGTGAGCTTTGAGCTGGTGGACTGCCTGTCACTCAGAAAGGCCGGGTAGTTGGGTGAGTCTCATCGGCACTTCAGAGGTGGTGCTCGAGAGCTGAGAGGGCATGAGGTTCTTCGTATCCTACTTTTCTGGGGGCTTGAGGAGGCTCAGAGCTTGGCCTGTTGGAGGAAAGCATTGGGGATTTATGAGGTCTTGGCAGGAGCAGGCAGGACCCAGACAGCTCCTTCTGGAGCAGCATTACCTTCCGTGTGACTGAAGCACACATAGAATTAGAGCACAGAAACAGGACTTGTGGCCCAACTGGTCAATGCACCTCATGAGCCTCCTCCCACCTATAATGTATTTGCTTCGTGGGATCTTTGCTTTAGAATTCATAGCAACACATTGCTATTAAGAACTAGTTGGTTTATTAACAAAGGTTTAACAATTACACTGCACATTACCAGTTCATCCACTAGGCTCACAACTACCTGCTACATCATGGATCCCCCTGAACCCAACTGGCTGGGATTTTATTGAGTCTTGTGAACATCACGTGACTGGCTAAGCCATTCCCAACTCAACAGCTCTACAACTATTTTGTGTAGGACAGTAAATCAAGTGCCCCCTGATTAAAGGGCGGGGCACTAAAACCGACAATTAAACTAATTAACATTTAACCAGAACCATAAATCAACTTAAAATTTGGTTGCCGGGGGTGATGATGCACTCCAGTCCCTCCGGTGCCCACCTCCATCTCCAGGGACACCCTGGCTCGGATGTAACCACGGAAGAGAGGCAGGCAGTTGGGCTGAACGGCCCCCTCGACCA
This sequence comes from Pristiophorus japonicus, assembly GCF_044704955.1. Taxonomy (NCBI): domain Eukaryota; kingdom Metazoa; phylum Chordata; class Chondrichthyes; family Pristiophoridae; genus Pristiophorus; species Pristiophorus japonicus. The sequence continues at coordinate 247,664,287 of NC_091979.1, forward strand.
CCCGCTGCCTGGACCGGCTGATGGCCCCCTTGGCCGTGCCCAGGAGCAGTCCTACGAAGAGGCCTTCTGACCTGCCCGCTCCCCTCCGCACATGGTGCCCAAAGATCATGAGTGTGGGACTGAAGTACAACCAGAATTTGAGGAGCCGCCCCTTCAAATATTGGAATAGGGGTTGCAACCTCACACATACAACATAAATATGGAACATGGACTCCTCCAGACCGCAGAAATTGCAGGAGGCCTGGGAGCCCATGAACCGAGTTAAAAACCTATTGCACGGGACTGCTCCATGCAGCACCCGCCAGACCAAGTCTTCAATAAATAAAGGGAGGACTCCCACATAGAGTGCACTCCATTGGGTCCCCCGCCTCCTCCCGATTCCCAGATGGTGTCAACAGCTCTACAACTCTTTTTACTTGAAGACGAAATAAACAATTAAATCAAGTGCCCCCTGATTAAAAGGGGTGGGGGACACTCCAAACACTTTTCAAGTGCCTTTTTTTGTTTTTTGATTTTTTTATTTTTTTTTATTTTTGGGGGGTTTTGTTGGGCACGAAAACCTCAAATTATACAAGTGCCCCCTGGCTAAAAGGGGAGGGGGACACTAAAACCCGGCACAATAAACCACTTAAACTTAAAACATATAAAATCAAATTAAAATTTAGATGCCGGTAGTGATGATACACTCCAGTCCCTCCGGCACCCACCTCTCGCGGAAGGTCATGAGCGTACCGGTGGACACCGCGTGCTCCATCTCCAGGGACACCCTGGCTCAGATGTAACCGCGGAAGAGAGGCAGGCAGTCGGGCTGAATGACTCCCTGAACCGCCCGCTGCCTGGACCGGCTGATGGCCCCCTTGGCCGTTCCCAGGAGCAGTTCTACGGGGAGGCCCTCGGACCTACCTGATCGCCTCCGCACAGGGTGCCCAAAGATCAGGAGTGTGGGACTGAAGTGCAACCAGAATTTGAGGAGCAGCTCCTTCAAATATTGGAAGAGGGGCTGCAACCTCACACATACAACATAAATATGGAACACGGACTCCTCCAGACCGCAGAAATTGCAGGAGGCCTGAGAGTCCGTGAACCGACTTAAAAACCTCTAGCACGGGACTGCTCCATGCAATACCCTCCAGGCCAATTCCCCAATAAATAAAGGGAGGACTCTCCCACGTAGAGTGCACTCCATTGGGTCTGATAGTCTGCATCCCAGAGTACTTAAGTAAGTGGCCCAAGAAATAGTGGATGCATTGGTGATCATTTTCCAACAGTCTATCGACTTTGGATCAGTTCTTATGGACTGGAGGGTAGCTAATGTAACACCACTTTTTAAAAAAGGAGGGAGAGAGAAAACGGGTAATTATAGACCGGTTAGCCTGACATCAGTAGTGCGAAAAATGTTGGAATCAATCATTAAGGATGAAATAGCAGTGCATTTATAAAGCAGTGACAGGATCGGTCCAAGTCAGCATGAATTTATGAAAGGGAAATCATGCTTGACAAATCTTCTGGAATTTTTTGAGGATGTAACTAGCAGAGTGGACAAGGGAGAACCAGTGGATGTGGCGTATTTGGACTTATAAAAGGCTTTTGACAAGGTCCCGCACAAGAGATTGGTGTGCAAAATCAAAGCACATGGTATTGGGAATAATGTACTGACGTGGATCGAGAACTGGTTGGCAGACAAACAGGAAACAGAGAATCGGGATAAACGGGTCCTTTTCAGAATGGCAGGTAGTGACTAGTGGAGTGCCGCAGGGCTTAGTGCTGGGATCCCAGCTCTTTACAATATACATTAACGATTTAGATGAAGGAATTGAGTGTAATATCTCCAAGATTGCAGATGACACTAAACTGGGTGGCGGTGTGAGCTGTGAGGAGGACGCTAAGAGGCTGCAGGGTGACTTGGACAGGTTAGGTGAGTGGGCAACTGCATGGCAGATGCAGTATAATATGGATAAATGTGAGGTTATCCATTTTGGGGGAAAAAACACGAAGGCAGAATATTATCTGAATGGCGGCAGATTAGGAAAAGGGGAGGTGCAACGAGACCTGGGTGTCATGGTTCATCAGTCATTGAAAGTTGACATGCAGGTACACCAGGCGGTGAAGAAGGCAAATAATATGTTGGCCTTCATAGCTAGGGGATTTGAGTATAGGAGCAGAGAGGTCTTGCTGCAGTTGTACAGGGCCTTGGTGAGGCCTCACCTGGAATATTGTGTTCAGTTTTGGTCTCCTAATCTGAGGAAGGATGTTCTTGCTATTCATGGAGTGCAGCGAAGGTTCACCAGACTGATTCCAGGGATGGCTGGACTGACATATAAGGAGAGACTGGGTCAACTGGGCCTTTATTCACTGGAGTTTAGAAGGATGAGAGGGGATCTCATAGAAACGTATAAGATTCTGACCGGACTGGACAAGTTAGATGCGGGAAGAATGTTCCCGATGTTGGGGAAGTCCAGAACCAGGGGACATAGTCTTAGGATAAGGGGTAGGCCATTTAGGACTGAGATGAGGAGAAACTTCTTCACTCAGAGAGTTGTTAACCTGTGGAATTCCCTGCCACAGAGAGTTGTTGATGCCAGTTCATTGGATATATTCAAGAGGGAGTTAGATATGGCCCTTACGGCTAAGGGGATCAAGGGGTATGGAGAGAAAGCAGGAAAGTGGTACAGAGGGAATGATCAGCCATGATCTTATTGAATGGTGGTGCAGGCTCGAAGGGCCGAATGGCCTACTCCTGTACCTATTTTCTATGTTTCTATGTCCCCCGCCTCCTTCGGATGGCAAGATGGTGTCAACAGCTTTACAAACCCATGAGCATGCTCACAGGTGCATACATTGCACTCGGGCTTGCTCTTGTCTTTTAGCAAGTACCTGTACCAGAAAAACTCAAATGGCCAGTTGCAAAAAATAACCATATCTTTCATCAGTAAGAGATCTCAAATCAGTTAGACTATTGTAGTCTATTGCTGCGTCAAATGGTTCTTTCCCAGTGAAGTCACTGGGGTGCAGTTATCCTCAAAATTATCGCTGGGGAAACAGTTTTTTCATGCTTCCTCTTAAGACTTAGCACTTGTCCATTTCTGCACTCTCTCTGTAACCTCCTTCTGCCCTACAACTCTCCGAGATCTCTGCATTCCTCCAGTTCTGGCCTCTAGCGCATTCCCGATATTCTTCGCTCCACCTTTGGTGTCCGTGCCTTCAGCTGCCTACGCTCTTAGTTTTGGAACTCCCTCCTAAACCTCTCCGCCTCTCTAACTTTCTCTCATCCTATAAAGACGCTCCTTAAAACTGACCTCTTTGACCAAGCTTTTGGTGACCTGTCCTATTACCTCCTTACGTGGCTCAGTGTCAAATTTTTACTGTGTGAAAGGCATTATATATGTTGTTGCTGCTGACTTTTTAAGTTTAAGTCTGGCCACTGGAGAGTGCACATACTCTTGATATGTTAATATTTCCAATTGGTACATTTGCTACGTGATTGGTCCTTGCCTCTCTGATCTATAGGGGCCAGTCAAGTTACAGATACCTGTCTCAGATGGGTACTTGTACAGTGCAATGTGAAGATAGCAGATGCTGATTATATGGCCAAGTCCCAGGTTTCTGCCAGCTCAGCAGCAATGAGCAACTTAATGCCAGTTAAATCTTAATGTTGGCAAAAAGCCGATGGTAACATCAGCGCTTTGCTAAAATCCTGTTGGTTTAAAACAAAGAGTGTAAGGTTTACAGGCCACACAGTGGCCTGGCTGAGTTATATTGGAATGCATTTGAGGCTCAAACTGCATGATCAACTGGACTTTTCTCAGAAACATCTCCGAGTGTTTCACATTTGTAGGCAAGCATTGTGACCGTTTTTCACCCAGGCAGAGCCCATAAACAGCAAGGACCAATTCATCCATTTTTCATGGTGTTGGTGCGTGAGGTATAATGGCCAGGACAACTGCAAAACTCTCTGCTCTTCTTCGAATAGTGCCATGGGAACTTCAACATGCACCTCAACAGGAGTCTTAATTCAACCCTTCATCCAAATGAAGCCATTTTTGAATTGGGTTCCCTCTCGATTCTAATCACGTACACAGCAAGCTGCAGTTTTCATCGGCACATCTGTACCTCCTGCAATCTATACCTTTATCCGTGAATGTGAGTTGCGTGCGACAGAATTATCCATTATTTTTTTTAACCAAGATATTTTGGACTTGGGATTGCACAGGCTTCCTACCATGCACTGCTGCTCTCTCCGAAAGGTGGGTAATGCTATGCTATGTAATCTCACCAACTTACCTTGCACCTCCACCCATCCTTCTCTCTGGGCCCAAGTTTCCACACGATAAAAAACGGGCGCCCCGCTGAGCTGGGCGCCTGTTTTTCGCGCCTAAAACGGCGCCTAAAAAAAGAAATCGCGATTCATGAACGCCCTGCAGCTCCTTGTCTGCCTGGCGCGACGCCCGGGGGGGGCGGAGCCTACACTCACGCCGATTTTGTAAGTGGGAGGGGGCGGGTACTATTTAAATTAGTTTTTTTCCTGCCGGCAACGCTGCGCGTGCGCGTTGGAGCGTTCGCGCATGCTCAGTGTGAAAAAAACATTGGCACTCGGCCATTTTTGTAGTTCTTTGTAGCTGTTTAATTTTTGAACATTTTTTTAATAAAAGCACATTGACATCAGCACTGCAGCCTTCTCACTGTCTCCTTCCCCCCCCCCCCCGCGGGAAGAACGGGCGCCTCCACTCCCCTCTCCCCCCCCCGCGGGCAGAACGGGCGCCTCCTACCCCCCCCGCGGGAAGAACGGGCGCCTCCTCTCCCCCCCCCGCGGGAAAGCACGGGTGCCTCCTCTCCCTTCCCCCCCCGCGGGCAGAACGGGCGCCTTCTACCCCCCGCGGGAAGAACGGGCGCCTCCCCCCCACCCCGCGGGAAGAACGGGCGCCTCCTACCCACCCTGCGGGAAGAACGTGCGCCTCCCCCTCCCCCCACGGGAAAGAACGGGCGCCTCCCCCTCCCCCCACGGGAAAGAACGTGCGCCTCCCCCTCCCCCCACGGGAAAGAACGGGCGCCACCCCCCCCGCGGGAAAGAACGGGCGCCTCCCCCCCCCCGCGGGAAAGAACGGGCGCCTCCCCCCCACCCCGCAGGAAGAACGGGTGCCTCCCCCCCCCGCGGGAAAGAACGGGCGCCTCCCCCCCACCCCGCAGGAAGAACGGGTGCCTCCCCCCCCCCGCGGGAAAGAACGGGCGCCTCCCCCCCCCCGCGGGAAAGAACGGGCGCCACCCCCCCCGCGGGAAAGAACGGGCGCCTCCCCCCCCCCGCGGGAAAGAACGGGCGCCTCCCCCCCACCCCGCAGGAAGAACGGGCGCCTTCTACCCCCCCCACGGGAAGAATGGAAGCCTCCCCCCCACCCCGCGGGAAGAACGGGTGCCTCCTCTCCCCTACCCCCCCCCCCACCCCTCTGCGGTCAGAACGGGCGCATCCCCCTCCCCGTGGGAAAGAACGGGTGCCTCCCTCCCCCCCGCGGGAAAGAACGGGCGCCTCCTCTCCCCTCTCCCCCCCACCCCCCGCGGGAAGAACGGGCGCCTCAGGCTGACTGCAGAATTCTCCGTGCCTGAAGCACTTTCACACAGGTAGGAAGATGGTTTATTTAATCTTTTCTTTGCTTATAAATGTTTATTCAGGTTGGATTTATTTGTATAATATTTGTAGAAGTATAAATAAGGATTTATTGTAGAATTTAATGACTTCCCTTCCCCCCCCCCTCCCCCCCCACCTCGTTCTGGACGCCTAATTTGTAACCTGCGCCTGATTTTTTAATGTGTAGAACAGGTTTTTTCATTTCTACAAAAATCTTCACTTGCTCCATTCTACTTTAGTTTGGAGTACGTTTTCACTGTGGAAACTTTGAAATCAGGCGTCAGTGGCCGGACACGCCCCCTTTTGAAGAAAAAATTCTGTTCCAAACTAGAACTGTTCTACCTGACTAGAACTGCAGAAAAAAAAATGTGGAGAATTGCGATTTCTAAGATAGTCCGTTCTCCACCAGTTGCTCCTAAAAATCAGGCGCAAATCATGTGGAAACTTGGGCCCTCTATATTTACATTATCGCATCCCCATCTCATGAACCACCCCTCACACTCAACTTTATCCTTGTCCAATCATATCAACTATCAACACACAAGGGTAGGCACTTGGGTCTTTTAGCCAATGTCCATGTAAAGTTTCTGTTAGTGTGTTGTCAAACATTGCATTTTTTTCCCAACACTGTGCCTTCTTGGGCAGATTTGTGCTCTTTTGGAAGTGGCTTAGTGAGTTGTAGTGAATGGTGAGACACAACAGTATCCCCAGCAATGGTGCTGAGTGTGAAAGGAATGGCTTGGGCATTGCAGGGATGCTTCATGATGTTGGTGTGGGGTGGTGCCAACCTGGCACATCATGTGGCAGCCAGGGTGTACAGTATCAAGTGAAGTAAATCTGGCCATGGTGAAGCCATCCCTAGCCTCCCGGGCAGCAATGTGGTCAGGTGCCGATGCCCTGTGTCCTGTGCAGCATCAGGTGATTGCGGAGAAGGTTGGTGTTGTTGTTGGTGCTACTGGTGTGCCTAGTGCTGCTGGTGTTGGGGCTGATAATGGTGGGATTCTGAGGACCAAGGTGAGATTTTTTCAAGGGCACTGATGCTGCTGGAATAGATGGCAGCTGAAGTTGAGATGACGGAAGCAATCTGTCAATGGTGAGAGAGGTTGCTCCAAGGAGGTGACAGTGGATAGAGAATTCACTGCAGACACTTCCAATGAATGAAGCTCAAAAGTATACTCCAAATCCTGAAGGCACCAGCTTCTAACATTGGAAAGTAAACAGCTGTGAAATGGTAGCTTTTATACCACTTTTGCAGCTGTCACCTATTCAGAGCAACAGAGAGTCATTGAAAACCCGATCTACTGACCTGACATGATCCCCGAGCATCGTGAAACTCGTCAAAAGCTGGAAAAATGGTAAGTCGCTGGAAAGATGCTGTTTGCATACCTTTTAACAACCTCTTAACTATTTCAATTGGCTCATCCACTGCTTAGTGTCGGGTCTGTAAAGCGCAGGCAGACCCGACACTTGGGAAACCATTTGGCCCCTCGAGCCTGCGCTGCCATTTAATAAGATCATGTCTGATCTGATCATGGACTCAGCTCCACTTCCCTGCCCGCTCCCCATAACCCTTTTCTCCCTTATCGCTCAAAAATCTGTCTATCTCCGCCTTAAATATATTCAATGACCCGCCTCCACAGCTCTCTGGGGCAGGGAATTCTACAGATTTCCAACCCTATGAGAGAAGAAATTCCTCCTCATCTCAGTTTTAATTGGGAGGCCCCTTATTCTGAGACTTTGCCCCCGAGTTTTAGTTTCCCCTAGGAGTGGAAATATCTTTTCTGCATCCAACTTGTCGAGCCCCCTCATTATCTTATAATTTTCAATAAGATTACCTCTCATTCTTCTGAACTCCAGTGAGTATAGGCCCAACCTACTCAACCTATCTCTATAAGTCAACCCCCTCATCTCTGGAATCAATCTAGTGAAACTTCTCTGAACAGCCTTTTATGTTTTAGTTCTACTGTCTATGTAACAAGTTGACCAACTAACAATTGCTGCTCACTTCACAGCCTGCTAAAAGGGAGGTGTGAGTTATCATCTTTTTATCAATGGAAACTGAAGTAGAAGCAGGTAGTGCCAATAGTTTCACTTTAACATCTTGGTTCTGATATGCTGCTAGTTTATTGAAAACAGGACTCCACTAGCTACAAAACAGATTAGCCATTGATTTTTAATGATTTATTTCTGTTGCGACTGGTTAATGCAGTGTTGATAATCTCCGAACACATCAGCAGTAAAGTACCTACGGAAAACAGAGACATTTATTTCATGAACGCTGGGACCTCATTTTGCTGAGCGATGCCTGTGTTGAAAAGAAAGACTTGCATTTGTATGTCGAGCCTTGCATGACCTCCGGATGTCCCAAAGTGCTTTGCAGCCAATTAAGTACTTTTGAGATGCAGTCACTGTTGTAATGTTGGAAACGCGGCAGCCGATATGCCCACAGCAAGCTCCCACAAACAGCAACACGGTAATGACCAGATCATCTGTTTTAGTGATGTTGGTTGAGGGATAAATATGGAGAACTCCCCATCCCATCTTCGGAATAGTGCCGTGTGATCTTTTTCCTCCACCTGAATGCAGAGGGCAACTATGATTTTGTGTGATGGTGTAAAATGCGTGACAGCGAGGCAGCAGTCCACTTTACATCATTCCCAATTTTTATTTTCGCTGACCTGAATAGAACTGAAAATCGGGAGGGATGTGAAAGGGGCTGTCGATTCACCCATTTCACACTATCGGCCAAAGTCAAAGTGACCCCTGTTGTGTATAATTGCCAGTTTAATGCTTGGTAATGTCAGTTCTATGCATACGACTTATATACATTGAAACTGGGCCAATACTAACCTAATGTGGTTCACGTCAAACCGTCGAATCCAAAGCCCTAACCAGGGGTGGATTAACCACGGGACGGATGGGGCTGCAGCCCTAGGCCCAACAAAGAGCATAGGCCCACCAAATAAATGTAGGAAACAAAATAGAAGGCTCCCCAAATAGGCTGAATTGAATAGACAATAAGAGAGGAAAAACAAGACAGAGGAAAATATTGTTTATTGGCCTAATGTGTACATACCTATTTTTGCAGAGTACCTATGTACACTAATGTACCTATATACAGAATATGTACTAGCCTGTTTTATTTCACATGTTATTCAGAGAAATTTGCATATATGTATAGGAATCTAGTATTGTAATGTTGTCAGAACCAGAATATATACCTACTTGATATAGAATATATGCTTTCATTGTTGAATATACTGGCCTATGTTTCCCTACTCAGAATCAGAATCATATACGTAATGTAATGAACATGAACAAACATAACTATCGGCCCATTTGGATCAGTTTGCCCCAGGCCCATCAGGCCCTTAACCCGACCCTGGCCTTAACTAACGGTGTTTCCCTCCTCCTCTCAGTGCCAGTGCAGATTTTGATGTTACTCCTTATGTCGAATCCCTGACATTGCATTTTATTTCTGCAATTCACAATAGCACAATCTGACATTAAAATCAATATTATTGAAATGTGTCTGTTGTAAACTTGTACTTCCATGCGAATGCCTGTGAAACCTCTGCTGCCAAGGTTTGCTGAGGGGGAAGGTCTTCAAATGGGGCTGGATACTGAAGTGGTCTTTCAAACCCTGTCTTCTCCATCTGAGTTATGTTTCAAATATAATTAAGAAGGCAAGGGCTATTGGCCAGCCAGTGTCAGCCTGTGGCTCAGTGGGTAGCACACTCGCTTCTGAGTCAGAAGGTTGTGGGTTTAATTCCCACTCCAGGGACTTAAGCACAAAAATCTAGGCTGACACTCCAGTGCAGTACTGAGGGAGTACTGCACTGTCAGAGGTGACGTCTTTCGGATGAGACGTTAAACCGAGGGCCTGCCTGTTCTCGAAGGTGGATGTAAAATATCCCGTGGCACTGTTTCTAAGAAGAGCAGTGGAGTTATCCCCGGTGTCCTGGCCAATATTTATCCCTCAATCAACAGAACAAAAACAGATTATCTGGTCATTATCACATTGCTGTTTGTGGGAGCTTGCTGTGCACAAATTGGCTGCTGCGTTTCCTACATTTCAACAGTGACTACACTCCAAAAGTACTTCAGTGGCTGTAAAGCACTGTGGGACGTCCAGTGGTCATGAAAGGTGCTATATAAATGCAAATATTTCATTCAAGCCTTACACTGTTGGGATTAGGAAGCTATAAATATAGCGAGAGATTTCTGGCATAGTGCATGAGCCCGAGGTATAGTTGCCACACCTACTCAATGAATGGAGGTGAATTAGCTGTAGGAGAGGCTGAAAGAGATCTGGGAGTCACGGTCGAGTGAATACTGAGCGTATCCAGTCATGGCGAAACTGCAATTCATAATGTTGACAGAATGCTGTGCACTGTTGCAAAATAAATACAAGATTGTCACACTGGTGCTGTAAGGTGCTCCAACCAGCCTTGAAAGGAAATGAATGAGGGGGAATCTTGTAGAGATCTACAAGATACCAAGCCGCACAGAAAAGCTAAATCCACAATATGGTTTTTAAGTTAAACATTGATTGCTGGACAAGGGTCTAGATACAAACTGGTCAAATACCACTTCAGGGCTGAAGTAAATCGTTCTTCATGCCAAGAGTGATAAACATTGGGTAGGATTACAAGGGCAAAATCACTCACTGGCTGGTAGATGCTGGTTGGAGCGAGGTAGGTGGCATGGCATCTCCCATCTATCTTCATCTTTGCACCACTGCTACACACTATAACGTTTGGTTATCACCACCACGGGACTAGGGCATACATATATTTGGCTTTCCTTGAGGGCAACTCATGTCTGTATGGACATTTGGCAGAGAAAGGGGTTGAAGGATATGAGAGAGAGAGTACAGTATGGTACTTTTCAGACTTTTGATGGACCACGATGGTCTCTTTCAGTGCCGTACATTCCTGTTGAACACTAGAAACCTAGAGACATAGAAAATAGGTGCAGGAGTAGGCCATTCAGCCCTTTGAGCCTGCACCGCCATTCAATAAGATCATGGCTGATCATTCCCTCAGTACCCCTTTCCTCCTTTCTCTCCATACCCCTTGATCCCCTTAGCTGTAAGGGCCATATCTAACTCCCTCTTGAATATATCCAATGATCTGGCATCAAAAACTCTCTGCAGCAGGGAATTCCATAGGTTAACAACTCTCTGAGTGAAGAAGTTTCTCTTCATCTCAGTCCTAAATGGCCTACCCCTTATCCTAAGACTATGTCCCCTGGTTCTGGACTTCCCCAACATCGGGAACATTCTTCCCGCATCGAACCTGTCCAGTCCCGTCAGAATCTTATACGTTTCCATGAGATCCCCTCTCATCCTTCTAAACTCCAGTGAATAAAGGCCCAATTGATCTAGTCTCTCCTCATATGTCAGTCCAGCCATCCCTGGAATCAGTCTGGTGAACCTTCGCTGCACTCCCTTATTAGCAAGAACGTCCTTCCTCAGATTAGGAGACCAAAACTGTTCCAGGTGGGGCCTCACCAAGGCCCTGTACAACTGCAGTAAGACCTTCCTGCTCCTATACTCAGATCCCCTAGCTATGAAGGCCAACATACCATTTGCCTTCTTCACCGCCTGCTGTACCTACATGCCCACTTTCAGTGACTGATGAACCATGACACCCAGGTCTCGTTGCACCTCCCCTTTTCCTAATCTGCCGCCATCAAGATAATATTCTGCCTTCGTGTTTTTACCCCAAAATGGATATCCTCACATTTATCCACATTATTCTGCATCTGCCATGCAGTTGCCCGCTCACCTAACCTGTCCAAGTCACCCTGCAGCCTCTTAGTGTCCTCCTCACAGCTCACACCGCCACCCAGTTTAGTGTCATCCGCAAACTTGGAGATATTACACTCAATTCCTTCATCCAAATCGTTAATGTATATTGTAAAGAGCTGGGGTCCTAGCACTGAGTCCTGCGGCACTCCACTAGTCACTGCCTGCCATTCTGAAAAGGACCCGTTTATCCCGATTCTCTGCTTCCTGACTGCCAACCAGTTCTCTATCCACATCAGTACATTACTCCCAATACCATGCGCTTTGATTTTGTATACCAATCTCTTGTGCGGGACCTTGTCAAAAGCCTTTTGAAAGTCGAAATAGACAACATCTACTGGTTCTCTCTTGTCCACTCTGCTAGTTACATCCTCAAAATATTCCAGAAGATTCGTCAAGCATGATTTTCCTTTCATAAATCCATGCTGACTTGGTCCGATCCTGTCACTGCTTTCCAAATGTGCTGCTATTTCATCCTTAATTATTGATTCCAACATTTTCCCCACTACTGATGTCAGGCTAACCGGTCTATAATTAACCGTTTTCTCTCTCCCTCCATTTTTAAAAAGTGGTGTTACATTAGCTACCCTCCAGTCCATAGGGACTGATCTAGAGTCGATAGACTGTTGGAAAATGATCACCAATGCATCCACTATTTCTAGGGCCGCTTCCTTGAGCACTCTGGGATGCAGACTATCAGGCCCTGGGGATTTATCGGCCTTCAATCCCATCAATTTCCCTAACACAATTTCCCGCCTAAATATCCTTCAGTTCCTCCTTCTCACTAGATCCACTGTCCCCTAGTACAATCGGAAGGTTATTTGTGTCTTCCTTCATGAAGACAGAACCGAAGTATTTGTGCACTTGGTCTGCCATTTCTTTGTTCCCCATTATAACTTCACCTGAATCCGACTGCAAGGGTCCTACGTTTGTCTTCACTAACCTTTTTCTCTCCACATATTTATAAAAGCTTTTGCAGTCAGTTTTTATGTTCCCTACAAGCTTCCTCTCGTACTCTATTTTCCCCCTCTTAATTAAACACTTAGTCCTCCTCTGTTGAATTCTAAATTTCTCGCAGTCCTCAGGTTTGTTGCTTTTTCTAGCCAAATTATATGCCTCTTCCTTGGCTTTAACACTATCCTTAATTTCCCTTGTTATCCATGGTTGAGCCAACTTCCCAGCTTTATTTTTACTCTAGATAGCGATGTACAATTGCTGAAGTTCATCCATGCGATCTTTAAATATTTGGCATTGCTTATCCACCGTCAACCCTTTAAGTATCCTTTGCCAGTCTATTCTAGCTAATTCACACCTCATACCATTGAAGTTACCTTTCCTTAAGTTCAGGACCCTAGTTTCCGAATCAATTGTGTCACTCTCCATCTTAATAAAGAATTCTATCATATTATGGTCACTCTTCCCCAAGTGGCCTCACACAACAAGATTGCTAATTAGTCCCTTCTCATTACACATCACCCAGTCTAGGATGGCCAGCTCTCTAGTTGGTTCCTCGACATATTGGTCTAGAAAACCATCCCTAATACACTCCAGAAAATCCTCCTCAATCGCATTGCTCCCAGTTTGGTTAGCCCAATCAATATGAAGATTAAAGTCGCCCATGATAACTGCTGTACCTTTATTGCACACATTCCTTATTTCTTGTTTGATGCTGTCCCCAACCTCACTACTACTGTTTGGGGGTCTGTACACAACTCCCACTAGTGTTTTCTGCCCTTTGGAATTCCGCAGCTCCACACATACCGATTCCACATCATCCAGGCTTATGTCTCTCCTTACCATTGCATTAATTTCCCCTTTAACCAGCAGCGCCACCCCACCGACTTTTCCTTTCTGTCAATCCATCCTAGATGCTGAATACCCTTGGATGTTGAGTTCCCAGCCTTGGAGCCATGTCCCCGTGATGCCAATTACATCATACCCGAATGGCTGTCTGCGCAGTTAATTCGTCCACCTTATTCCGAATACTCCTCGCATTGAGGCACAGAGCCTTCAGGCTTGTCTTTTTAACGCACTTTGCCCCTTTCGAATTTTGCTGTATTGTGGCCCTTTTTGTCTTTTGCCTTGGGTTTCTCTGCCCTCCACTTTTACTATTCTCCTTTCTATCTTTTGCTTCTGACTCCATTTTATTTCCCTCTGTCTCCCTGAATAGGTTCCCATCCCCCTGCCATATTAGTTTAACTCATCCCCAACAGCACTAGCAAACACTCCCCCTAGGACATTGGTTCCGGTCCTGCCCAGGTGCATACCATCCGGTTTGTACTGGTCTCACCTCCCCCAGAACCGGTTCCAATGCCCCAGGAAATTGAATTCCTCCCTTCTGCACCAGGAGTTGCACCACAGCGGGTGTGGCCAGAGTCGGGAATCAATAATTCCCAGGCTCATTTTCATTAGAAATGATTTTGGTGAACCTCATGTTGTTTCTGTTGGACAGCATTATTCTGATCCATACAACGTGTAAGCGTTATTTTTAAAAAAGTATAATCACTGCAAAATTGGAGAATCTTACAGTGATTCCCCTCCCAAAAGGATTGAGTTAAGGACTGAGCAAAGGGAATCAATCATTGAATCTTGCTCTTGAATTTCCTCACTCCATGTGTACAAACATGCCCATATATGCTCAGGACGGATTGTACTGTTTTTTTTACATTATCTTAAATGGGTCTGCATATTTATCAGTGAGGCATAGCATTGACAGGGTAGATGCTGAGAAGATGTTTCCCCTGGCTAGAGAGTCTAGAACTAGGGGGCACAGTCTCAGGATAAGGGATCGGCCATTTAAGACTGAGATGAGGAGGGATTTCTTCAGTCAGAGGGTGGTGAATTTTTGGAATTCTCTGCCCCAGAGGGCTGTGGATGCTGAGTCTCTGAATATATTCAAGGCTGAGATCGCTAGAGTTTTGGAGTCTAGGGGAATCAAGGGTATAGGTTGGAAAAGTGGAGTTGAGGTTGATGATCAGCCATGATTTTATTGAATGGAGGAGCAGGCTCGATGGGCCATCGGGCCTACTCCTGCTCCTGTTTCTTATGTTCTTCAGTACTTCTTGTACTTTCATATTTGTACCTTATATTCATCTCGAATCTTATGACGTCCTCGAGATGCTCAGCGGCCTCCCGGATGCTCTTCCTCCACTTAGGGCGGCCTTGGGCCAGGGACTCCCAGGTGTCGGTGGGGATGTTGCATTTTATCAGGATGCCACATAAGACTCCATTCACACAACTGACAATTGGAACTCCCCCAATACTGCAGTGAAGTATCAGCCTTAATTATGGCCCTGATAATAACGGAGAGGTGGGGAGGTTGCGGGGAGCGCAGTTGCGTGGGGAAGAACCCGGAAAGGCCGGGGACGTGGAGGCTCTGCCCTTAAACCTCCTTACTTGCTTGCTAGTCAATCATCATCATCATAGGCAGTCCCTTGAAATCGCGGAAGACTTGCTTCCATTCCAAAAGTGAGTTCTCAGGTGACTGAACAGTCCAATACGGGAATTACAGTCTCTGTCACAGGTGGGGCAGTCAGTGGCTGAAGGAAAGGGTGGGTGGGACTGGTTTGCCGCACACTCCTTCCACTGCCTGCGCTTGTTTTCTGCATGCTCTCAGCGACGAGACTCGAGGCGCGCAGCGCCCTCCCCGATGCTCTTCCTCCACTTGGGCGGTCTTGGGCCAAGGACTCCCAGGTGTTGGTGGGAATGTTGCATTTTATCAAGGAGGCTTTGAGGGTGTCCTTGAAACGTTTCCTCTGCCCAGTTGGGGCTCGCTTGCCGTGTCGGAGTTCCGAGGAGAGCGCTTGCTTTGGGAGTCATGTGGACGATGTGGCCCGCCCAACGGAGCTGGTCGAGTGTGGTCAGTGCTTTGACGTTGGTGCGTCTATCCTCCCAGGGGATTTGCAGGATCTTGCAGAGTCTCTTTGCAGGATCAATGACTTCTGCTGGAAAGTGTTCATCTGGGGGGTTGGGTGAGGACTGAATTGGATTGGCTGTGATGAGCCCCCGAGCTCCCCCCTCCCCCCCATCAACACCACAGCCAGGGCTCACTCATTCGGGTCACGTGAAGAATGCCTAGTAGGGGATGAGTCCGTAACTTTGAGGGGACAAAATTGGATGGAGAGAAACAAACAAAATAAAATTATGCTGCAGCAGAGACACAGCCTCTGGAGCAGGCACTTTGCTTGAATTCCCCTGACGAGACATAATGGGGTTTTGCTCCAGTGACATCTCAAATTGGTACTATTGCCCACCGTTCCGATTTGTGTTCTTAATATTTTTTTCCTGTATGTTCAGGTTTAACAAATCCATAAATGCATTTACAAAAGAAATGCATTTATGGATTTGTTTAACGAACACACAAGGGAAAATATGTTTGTGTAAGATTCCTTGTGATGGCACATCACAAAGAGTTCCTGACAAAATGTATCCTCTCAGGTCTCCTATAACTGGTAGTTTTAAAACCCATTAACAAGGCTCAGATGCATGTACCGATATCTCGCTTTCTAACAGTTAAGATTGGGTAACAATTCTAATGAACTGTAACAGTTTGATTCATCTGTTAGTACCTGTTCACATGCTCCTTTTTGGTGTAGGGACAGTTTATCAACATAGCAAGGCTGGTTCTTTTGGTGACTGGTTTGAGAGTTCTTCTCGTGGCATTGAGCTGCTTGCTGACGTGCATGTACGAAGATACGAAAATGACGGGCGCAAAAAGACCAGCTGGTCCATCAAGCCTTTCCCACACTTACGATGCCTGGAGCGCCCTAACCTTAACCAACATTCCCTCAAAGCTGCACGGTGACACAGCTCTTTGACTCTAACCCTAATCCTACTCCCCGCCGCCAACAACAACAACAACCTGTATTTATATAGTGCCTTTAATCTACTAAAATGTCCTAAGGCACTTCACAGGAGCGTTATAAAACAAAATTTGATACCGAGCCACATAAGGAGATGCTCGGGCAGATGACCAAAAGTTTGATCAAAAAGGTAAGTTTTAAAGTGCGCTTCTAAGGAAGACGGTAGAGCCAGAGAGGTTTAAGGAGGGAATTCCGGAGCTTAGGGCCTTGGCGGCTGAAGGCACGACTGCCAATGATGGAACGATTGAAATTAGGGAAGCTCAAGAGGTCAGAATTAGAGGAGCGCAGACATCTCGGGGGGTTGTGGGGCTGGAGGAGAATACAGAGATAGGGAGTGGCGAGGCCATGGAGGGATTTGAAAATCGAGGTATTGCTGAACCGGGAGCCAATGTAGGTCAGTGAGCACAGGGGTGATGGGTGAGCGGGACTTGGTGCGAGTTAGGATACAGGCTGCCGAGTTTTGGATCACCTCAAGTTTACGGAAGTTAGAACGTGGGAGGCCGGATACAATTCATTGGAATAGTCAAGTCTAGAGCCGTGTAATTTCCTGGGGGAGGTAAAAATGTGTGTGGGGAGGGAATCTGGAAAATTCCTCTCCGATCCCCTCAAGCAATGGAAACGAGGCCAGGAGATGACATTGTGCATAGGTTAACTGTTAAACCACTTGCTTTGCCAGTTCTCTGCATCGGCCAATAACCAGTCCAGCTCCCTTTTGAAGGTAAGCAGACAATCAGCATACATAGTACCAGTCGGCAATGCATTCCAAAGGCTCATTATTCTTTTGGAAAAGAAAAACCACATAATGATTTTAATCTGATTAGATCTACGTGGTTGTATGGGTTCTTTGCCAGTTTTAAAACAAAAAATCTTACAGAAATAGCGATTAATTTAGCCTTCTTTCTAAACATCCTGATCCATGCTCAGTGAAAGGTACTAGTTGTAGCGTGTACACAGATTTCAAAAGGTTTCCAAAGATTAGGCCAAATCTATAATTGCTTTTTGGCTTTTTGTGCCTGCTTGCGATTACAATAATGAATTCTAAAGTATTATCCATTCTTGATGGATGTATGCTTCCAGGTTTAATAATAATTATCATAAGACTGCAGTTCAATGATTTATAATATCATTCATTCAGAGACTGAAAACTCAGTTTCACCGTCGCTAATGAATCGTAATAGTTTGGTTCTTGTGCTCCTTCTTGTGAGGAGTCCAATACTAGGAGCCATAAAAATAAGATGGTCACTTATGTGACATATTCTTACGACATCACTGACAAACACACTCGACACAAGATGGCTCCAATACAGAAAACTTGTCATCATGTTAAATATATTCAATGACCCAGCCTCCACAGCAACCTCATCTCCGGAATCAGCCTAGTGAACCTTCTCTGAACAGCCTCCAATGCAAGTATATCCTTCCTTAAATACGGAGACCAAAACTGTATGCAATACTCTAGGTGTACCTCACCAATACCCTGGGGCCTCACCAATACCCTGTACAGTTGTAACAGGACTTCTCTACTTTTATACTCTATTCCCCTTGCAATAAAGGCAAACATTCTATTTGCCTTCCTGATTACTCGCTGTACCTGCATACTAATTTTTTGTGTTTCATGCACAAGAACCTCCAGGTCTCCCTGTACTGCAGCACTTTGCAATTTTTCTCCATTTAAATTATAATTTGCTTTTCTATTATTTCTGCCAAAGTAGATAACCTCACATTTTTCCACATTATACTCCATCTGCCAAATTTTTACCCACTCACTCAGCCTGTCTATATCCTTTTGCAGATTTTTTGTGTCTCCCTCACAATTTGCTTTCCCACCCATCTTTGTATCATCAGCAAACTTGGCTAAATTACACTCAGTCCTTTCATCTAAGTCATTAATATAGATTGTAAATAGTTGAGACCCCAGCACTGATCCCTGCGGCACCCCACTAGTCACTGTTTGCCAACCGGAAAATGACCCATTTATCCCGACTCTCTGTTTTCTGTGAGTTAACCAATTCTCTATCCATGCTAATATATTACCCCCACCCTGTGAACTTTAATAAAAGTAAACTCCTGGGGGTAGGGGTGTGGAGAGTGGGGGAGGGGATATCTTTCACCTTCGCCGGTTGAGAGTTGAATTGGCGGAATGGTAAATTGCCCGCCCATTATAGAACCCGCCCACTTTTCCGTTTAAAAAATAATGGTCATGAAAATCAGGCGGGTTCTATAATAGATAGGCGATCAACTCCATCAGGTTATGACCCAAGCGGAGAATGACCCTCTCCGTTTTACCTGCAGAAAAATGTCAAAATCCAGTTACTCAGCACACAAGAATTGAACCTGGCACATTCCTGGTTTCTTCAGCTCCCTAAGCTATCAGGGCAGCGCAGCAATTTAATTAAACGTGACCAAGAATATGAAACAAAAACAGAGAGTACTGAAAAATGATTTGCATTCTAAAAGGTGTCTCGAGGGGAGAGTGAGCTTGGTTGACTGTATTCAATGTGATTCAGCAATACCAACAACGGGATAATTAATGAATAGTCAAGGCTTCAATCAAAGGTTTCTATTCCAATATTATTCCTTGATCAGTGATTTTGTAGAATAGGGATGAATAGGAAAGGGTTTGATCATTGGATATTAAGCAGTTTGATTCACTGGAATAACATACATCATCATCATAGGCAGTCCCTCGGGATCGAGGAAGACTTGCTTCCGCTCTTAATTTGAGTCCTTAGGTGGCTGAACAGTCCAATACAAGATCCACAGTCCCTGTCACATGTGGGACAGATAGTCGCTGAGGGAAAGGGAGGGTGGGACAGGTTTGCCGCACGCTCTTTCCGCTACCTGCGCTTGATTTCTGCATGCTCTCAATAACCTACAATAACATACAACAACAACCTGTATTTATACAGCGCCTTTAACACAGGAAAATGTCCCAAGGCGCTTCACAGGAGTGTAATCAGCCAGGAATTGACACCGAGCCAAAGGAGGAGATATTTGGACAGGGCTTGGTCAAAGAGGTAGAATTTAAGGAGGGTCTTAAAGGAGGTGGAGAGGTTTAGGTTGGGAATTCGAGAGTTTAAGGGTGCGGAAGACCCAGCCCGTGGTAGTTACTTCAGCTGCAGGAGTCAGAATCTCGAGGTCCAGGTTTTTCTAACTTTTCCCCACAACACAGCAGTCTGACACTGAAGCCCTGATTCTAACTCGGGGCGGCAAGCGGGCGGCAGACTGACCCAACCTCAGCGGCGTGAGTCCCGGCACATTTTTAACTCCTCCGCACGGCGGGCGAGACGCAGCGGCTGGCCAGTGGGCAAAGTCGGATTGTCGAGCAGCCGCATGTGGCCGCGAGGGACAGAAACAACGGTCGGTGGCACACGGGCAAGTGGCCGGGAGGATGTTCGCGACGGCTTCGTGGTTGGGGGAGGTGGAGCAGTCTGGGCCCCACGAGGAAAGTCAAAGAAAACACTTCGGGGAAGATATTCAGGGTGTGTGCATCTCCCGTTAACATCCTGCCCCACGACCGACTTCCCGAAATTCCACGTGTGTTTAGCAGCAGCTGTAACCGGTCGCGCCCCGCTCCGACTGGTCGCCCCCCCCTGCTCCGGTGCGCTGGCAATGACTACGTCATCACCGCGCGCAGCGATCTGTTTTCGCCCCGGAGCGAAAATTCGGTGGCGCCCCCCCCCCCCCGCCGACAGCTTCAGGGGGAGCGTACCAGGGCTGTAGGCCGCTCGCGGGGCGATAATTAGAGGGGAGGAGGGGAATGTAAAACAAAAAAATGGACAACTTACTTCTTCGTCCTCGATCGTGGGGGTCCGTGCCGCGATCTTGCAGCCCCGCACTCCGCTATGGCACCCCGCTCCCTGGTGGTCCGGCGATGGCCCCCTTTCTTACCTGCAGAGTCGGAAGAACATAAGAACATGAGAAATAGGAGCAGGAGTAGGCCATTTGGTCCCTCGAGCCTGCTCCGCCATTCAATAAGATCATGACTGATCTGATCATGGACAGCTCGACTTCCCTGCCCGCTCCCCATAACCCTTTACTTCCTTATTGCTTAAAAATCTGTCTCTCTCCGCCTTAAATATATTCAATGACCCAGCTTCCTCAGCTCTCTGGGGCAGAGAATTCCACAGATTTACAACCCTCTGAGAGAAGAAATTTCTCCTCATCTCAGTTTTAAATGGGCGACCCCTTATTCTGAGACTATGTCCCCTAGTTTTAGTTTCCCCTATGAGTGGAAATATCCTCTTTGCATCCACCACGTCGAGCCCCCTCATTATCTTATATGTTTCGATAAGATCACCTCTCATTCTTCTGAACTCCAATGAGTAGAGGCCCAACCTGCTCAACCTTTCGTCATAAGTCAACCCCCTCATCTCCGGAATGAACCCAGTGAACCTCCTCTGAACTGCCTCCAATGCAAGTATGTCCTTTCTTAAATAAGGAGACCAAAACTGCACACAGTACTCCAGGTGTGGCCTCACCAATACCCTGTACAGTTGTAGCAGGACTTCTCTGCTTTTATACTCTATCCCCCTTGCAATAAAGGCCAACATTACATTTGCCTTCCTGATTACTTGCTGTACCTGCATACTCACTTTTTGTGTTCCATGCACAAGGACCTCCAGGAAGCTGTGCCCTCCCCTTTAATGAAGGGAAGCACCCTATCTATGCGGCAGTGCTACGCGTCCCACAGCATAGCGATGCGCCCTTTGCATAGTATTTCCACCCCACTTCCATCCACCGAGCAAGTGCTGCGCGATATTTTTGCGCTCCACTGGCTCTCGGGGGCGGTAAGCCAAATATAGACCGTGGGGGCGGGACTTCCGCGCCAGGTGCAGGAACTCCCTTTTTGGGCCTCTTCTGGCCCCTGACCCCTTCACTGCTAGGATGGCCTGGTGGGAAAGGCACATCAGCTTCCCCGCATGGTCCTCTAGTTTAAAATAGCAGTTGGGCCCCAATTGCATTATCGGAGTGCTATCTGCACACGGAATTTCACATAATGGGAATGAATGAGAAGCGGGTTACTCCACTGAGGTTTTCTGCAATCGGAGATTATGGGAACGAGTTGTGCCCTTGAAATTCCATGCACGGATAACCTATGTATTTATCAGCAGTCAATAGCAGGGGCGTCGGGGAATTCTGCATCTGTACTTTGAATCAAATGGGTTTCCATGGAATATAAACTCTTGTAAATAGTTAGACCTACCACTGGGAAATGCCTCTCCCACTGGCAACACCATTACTTTAAAAAAATTATTGCAGCTATTTTATTTCCCCCAAAGCCCTGTCAGAGCTTTATTACAACCTGTCTGTGCACATGAAGGAAATGTAGTGGCACAGATGATTAAACTGTGTGTGCGCAGTGATCTGCAAATATATGCTCGCTCAGTGTGAATACTGCCTGTGTTTATGAACTCATTATGAGACCGAGCTTCCAAGAGGAGAATCTAGTGAAGAGGGACGGTGGCCAAAGTGTGTGGTCTGTGAATCTCTCGACCAAATATTTGACAGTCACCTGGAAACATTGGCGTCAATGGGAAAGGTAATCGGGTGGGGGTGCAAATCGCGCTGCCAATTTGCTATCGCCCCTTTTGGGCTACCACTCAAGTCAGATTTTACCCCCAATGTGCAATAGGGGGGTAATAAAAACAGAAAATGCTGGAAATCTCAGCAGGTCAGGCAGCATCTGTGGAGAGAGAAACAGAGTTAATGTTTCAGGTCTGTGACCCTTCGTCAGAACTGGAAAAAGTTCGAGATGTAACAGATTCCCCCCCCCCACCCGCCCCCTTTTTTTCTCTTTTCCATGGCAACTGGTGATTCTGGCATTCACACTCCATGTAGACTCATCTTTTGTTTCTTAACTTGCCCCATTGCCCTCTCATTTTTGCCCATCATCCCATTTGTCTCTCTAATCCCTCCTGCCTTCCACCCTATCACAGACCTTCCCTTTTGTTCATTCCTCTCCTCCCCCTTTCAGTGCCCCTGCACTTCCTTAAGAATCGGTTACATCTCGAACTTCCGTTCTGACAATGAGTTGCAGACCTGAAACATTAACTCTGTTTCTCTCGCCACAGACGCTGCCTGACCCGCTGAGTATTTCCAGCATTTTCTGTTTTTATTTCAGATTTCCAGCATCCGCAGTATTTTGCTTTGGTATTAGTTCAGTTTCTGAGCTTGAGGCTGTGTTGCACGGTTGGAGCAGAGAGGAGGGAGTTGTACATGTGTCTAACTGTGCTATACCCAACCTGCGAATACTTAATGCTGACACTTGGGTTCTTTGCTTAAGAATTCATTACTATTACGTACTAGTTGGTTTATTAGCAGAGGTTTAACAAACACACTACACATTACCAACTCATCCACCAGGCTCATAACCACCCACCTGCCTCATCATGGATCCCCTGAACCCAACTGACTGGGGCTTTATTGAGTCTTGTAATTGGCTAAGTGATTGGCTAAGCCACTCCCAACTCAACAGCTCTACAACTATTTTGGTAGAACCATAAACAAGTGCCCCCTTTTAGCACTAGAACCCACAAATTAACAATTTTAAACTGTAATGAAAAACCTTTAATCAAATAAAAATTTGGTTGCCGGGGATGATGATGCACTCCAGTCCCTCCGGCGCCCACCTCTCTCGGAAGGCCGCGAGCGTACCGGTGGACACCGCGTGCTCCATCTCCAGGGACACCCTAGCTCGGATGTAACCGCGGAAGAGAGGCAGGCAGTCGGGCTGAACGACCCCCTCGACCGCCCACTGTCTGGACCGGCTGATGGCACCCTTGGCCGTGCCCAGGAGCAGTCCTATGAGGAGGCCCTTGGACCTACCCGCTCCCCTCCGCACAGGATGCCCAAAGATCAGGAGTGTGGGACTGAAGTGCAGCCAGAATTTGAAGAGCAGCCCTTCAAATATTCCAACAGCTCTACAACTCTTTTCGTTGCAAAACAAAATAAACAATTAAATCAAGTGCCTCCTGATTAAAAGGGGGGGGACACTCCAAACATATTTCAAATGCCCCTTTTTTTGTTTTGCGGGGGGTGGGGAGTTTAGAGCAGTAAAAGCACACAAATTATACAAGTGCCCCCTGGCTAAAAGTGGGGGAGGGACACTAAAGCCTGGCATAATAAACCAATTAAACTTTAAAACATAAAAATCCAATTAAAAATTTGGTTGCCGGGGGTGATGATGCACTCCAGTCCCTCCGGCGCCCACCTCTCGCAGAAGGCCGCGAGCGTGCCGGTGGACACCGTGTGCTCCATCTCCAGGGACACCCTGGCTCCGATGTAACCACGGCAGGCAGTCAGGCTGAACGACCCTCTTGATTGCCCGCTGCCTGGACCAGCTGATGGCTCCCTTGGCCGTGCCCAGGAGCAGTCCTACGAGGAGGCCCTCGGACTTACCCACTCCCCTCCTCACAGGGTGCCCAAAGATCAGGAGTGTGGGACTGAATTGCAACCAGAATTTGAAGAGCAGCCCCTTCAAATATTCCAATAGCTCTACAAACCTGTGAGCATACTAGACTCGAGTTGCTCAGCACCCTCCCGGATACACTTCCTCCACTTAGGGCAGTCTTTGGCCAGGGACTCCCAGGTGTCAGTGGGGTCAGATGCTCCATTATCAGCTGTATAACTGTCGGCACACTTACAACCCCTTGTCCAAACCCGGAGGCCCAAGGCTCGATGAAAATTGGGCCTCAGAGTAGTAATCGGAGCGAGACGCAGGTGCCTCGGCTCAGCTGCCGTGGAACGGTAAAAGCTAGTCGGAGCCTGCAGAAAACACAAATCCTGTTTAGGTCTGTTCCTGGCAGCAGAACGAAAACACTTGCCTCCATCTGGGTTGGACAGCCCTCAGAAGTGAAAAGGACATTGGGTCCGTGCTCTTAATGGAGTATGACATCCAGTTCCAACCCATCCACCTGCACAGAGTATCAAGTTATATTCATCAAAGGAAAATGTTATCCCACTTCGCAAGCACCAATTAAAACACAGCTTCGGTGCTGAAGCTTCGTCGAGCCAGTGTCATTGAAAAGTTACACTGTGCATTTGTTAGAACTCAAAGTTATTTTAAATTGGCATGATAAACTGATCGGGCTTTCAGAGTCACCCCTACAACATGATAAAATTAACTCAGTTCATAGCCTAAGTATAAAATGTTCATTGATTATAATCTCTCCAGCTGGAACTAATTAACCAGAATAAAATACAAGTGTGGTATTAATTGTCAGTTTTCACAAAATCCTTTTTTTAAAAATCTTGAATCAAGAGGCCAAAGGACCGATGGAAATTGGTCCTCAGGCCCCATCTGACTAACTGGGGTGAGCTGCCGACACTCGTCCCACCTCGCAGGCCCCTCCCCTGATGGGAGTAGGCAATTTTGTGCCACCTGACTTGCCAACAGATGTCCTCGGGTAAGTCCCAGAGGTGGCGGGTTTTGACCTCGTTTATTTAATCAGTTTAGTGACTGTCAGCTCTGGCTCAGTGGTTTATACACTCGCCTCTGAGTCAAAAGGTTGTGGGTTCAAGTTTCACACCAGGAACTTGAGCAGATAAATCTAGGCTGATACTCCCAGTGCAGTGCTGAGGGAGTGCTGCACTGTCAGAGGTGCCGTCGTTTAACCGAGGCCCCATCTGCTCTGTCACGTGGACGTAAAAGATCCCATGGTGCTATTTTGAAGAAGAGTAGGGCAGTTATCCCCAGTGTCCTGCCAATATTTATTCCTCAAACAACATAACAAAAACAGATTATCGGGTCATTATCTATCGCTGTTTGTGGGAGGTTGCTGTGTGCAAATAACTCACATTACAACAGTGACTACACTCTAAAAGTACTTAATTTGCTGTAAAGCGCTTTGAGACATCCGTTGATTATATAGCAAAAGGCGCTATATAAATCCAAGTCTTTCTTAAATCCACAGACATTCCAGTTCACACGTGTTGTACCTTCAGATATGCTGCCTTGCGGTGGACTGTTGGGCCCACCAAAAAACATTGGCCCTTATCATAAGGGACAGGCGGGGCGAAGAACAAGAACTTCCGACATTGGAAGTTCCTATGCCCCGGGGCCTTCTGTGCAACCAGGCATGTGGTTGGCAGAGATACCTCCTGACCATCAATGGTTGTTGTGAAAATATGGGTTTCAGGCTGGGATCATAGTCTGGTCCCTTTCCCAACAAAAAAGAGGAAAGTCATTTTTAAATGCAGACCTCCTATCCCCCCCCCCACCCCCCAGAAGTTGGCAGCCAGAATGGAGGCCATATTTGGGGAAACATATATCGGGGTTGAAATTGCTCCCCAACTAAGAGTAGGCTCACTTACCAATATTTAAGATTTTTCTCCGCCCCAATCCATGGGGCAGATCTTGCGCCGATGTTTCTGACTTGTGCCTTGTAGGTGGTGGAAAGGCTTTGGGAAGGCTGGAGGTGGGACACTTGCCGCAAAATACCCAGCCTCTGACCCGCTCTTGTAGCCACAGTATTTATGTGGCTGGTCCAGTTAAGTTTCTGGTCAATAGTGACCCCCCAGGATATTGATGGTGGAGGATTCAGTGATGGTAATCCGTTGAATGTCAAGGGATGGTGGTTAGACTCTTGCTTGTTGGAGATAGTCATTACCTGGCACTTATGTGGTGCTAATGTTACTTGCCACTTAGTAACCTAAGTTTGAATGTCGTCCAGGTCTTGCTGCATGCGGGCATGGACTGCTTTATTATCTGAGGCTGCAGGGTGACTTGGACAGGTTAGGTGAGTGGGCAAATGCATGGCAGATGCAGTATAACGTGGATAAATGTGAGGTTATCCACTTTGAGGGCAAAAACACGAAGGCAGAATATTATCTGAATGGCGACAGATTGGGAAAAGGGGAGGTGCAACGAGACCTGGGTGTCATGGTTCATCAGTCATTGAAAGTTGGCATGCAGGTACAGCAGGCGATGAAGAAGGCAAATGGTATGTTGGCCTTCATAGCTAGGGGATTTGAGTATAGGAGCAGGGAGGTCTTACTGCAGTTGTACAGGGGCTTGGTGAGACCTCACCTGGAATATTGTGTTCGGTTTTGATCTCCTAATCTGAGGAAGGACATTCTTGCTATTGAGGGAGTGCAGTGAGGGTTCGCCAGACTGATTCCTGGGATGGCTGGACTAGCATATGAGGAGAGACTGGATCAACTGGGCTTTTGTACGCTGGAGTTTGGAGGGATGAGAGGGGATCTCATGGAGACGTGTAAGATTCTGACGGGACTGGACAGGTTAGATGCGGGAGGAATGTTCCCGATGTTGGGGAAGTCTAGAACCAGGCGACACGGTCTTAGAATGGGGGGAGGGCCATTTGGGACTGGGATGGGGAGAGACGTCTTCACTCAGAGAGTTGTTAACCTGTGGAATTCCCTGCCGCAGAGAATTGCTGATGCCAGTTCATTGGATATATTCAAGAGGGAGTTAGATATGGTCCTTACGGCTAAGGGGATCAAGGGGTATGGAGAGAAAGCAGGAAAGGGGTACTGAGGGAATGATCAGCCATGGTCTTATTGAATGGCGGTGCAGGCTCGAAGGGCCGAATGGCCTACTCCTGCAGCTATTTTCTATGTTTCTATGTTTCTATGTTTGCACTGGTCGGGGCAGTGCTGAGGGGCGGAAATGCCCTTCGGTCAGATTGTCCGCCCCAACGAATCATCGGCGTCTTGCTGCCATATCACGTTTCCGCCGTCCCACCCCCCCCCCCTTCAATTAAACGGGAGATCCACAGCGAGCTCTGCTTGGGGTTTAGTTGGGCCTACTATGCCACCAGGGAGGGTTTCAGCCAGGTCAGTGGCCTGGTACCCAAGAGGGGGCGCCGGGCTGCCTGTTGGCGGCCCAGCCGAACCCGTGGCCACCACTGCCGAGTCGACCTTGGAGTCGGCCCGACGATTAAAATAAAATGGAGGCGCGAGCGGGGCATCCTCCCGCAAGGGGAAGCGGTCACTGGCACTGACCGGTGGTGCCGTCGTTTCCGCGGGGCAATTTCCCACAGGGGTCGGTAAAGGGGTCGCTGCCGCTTGGGTGTGGGGTTGGCGCATGCCCGATGTGGTGGCAACGTACCGAATGGAGCTTAAGGAGGGGTTCAATTTCAGCCTCATCTTGTTTTGGAGAAGAACATGTGACCTGCTCTTTCATTGTCGCAGTGCCCATTAATTGCCTTTCTCAGTGAAAGAGAGGGGGTCGGTGCCACCCCCAGCAGTTTAGTGTTGCCTGGTTATGTCTTGCTGCTGCTGCTGTGCCATCAATTGACCCAGTGGACTTCCGTGGCCTTGATCACAAGCCTCATTGTAGGTGCTCTAATAGCTTAAAGATCAGTACTATGCAGCCAGAATAGCAATAACTCAACCAGTTTCTCAAACAGAGCTGCAAAAAGTGACTGCCTTGAAAGAACTGCCTCCACTGTTGCTGTATTGATCCAGTGTAAGGGCTGTAATATAACTCCACGCTCCCTCCCACCCACATTCAACCAAGAGTTCATATCCTTTAGATTGCCTTCTACATGCTTCCATCTTTAGGTCATCAGTCTTAACATGCTTCTGCATTGCTTTTTAGCAATCCTCAGTGCATCCGTCACCAAGACCACCGACTTCCACCTCTATAACATCGTTCAACTCTGTACATGCCTCAGCTTATTTGTGTCTGGCTGCGTAGCACTGATCTTTAAGCTATATGGAGATAATCTACAATGAGGCTTGTGATCAAGGCCACTTTATTACCTCTAGACTTGAATATTGCAACACTCTCCTGGCCGGCCTCCCATCTTCCACCCTCCATAAATTTGAGCTCATCCAAAACTTTCCCATGTCCTAATTCACGCCAAATCCCGCTCACCCATCACCCCTGTACTCGCTGATCATCATTGGCTCCCAGTCTGGCAAAGCCTCAATTTTAAAACTGTCATCCTTGTTTTCAGATCCCTCCATGGCCTCGCCCCTTCCTATCTCTGTAACCTCCTCCAGCCCAAAACTCACTGCGATCTCTACGCTCCTCCAATCCTGATCGTTAACCGCTCCACCATTGGTGGCTGTGACTTCTGTTGCCTAGGCCCTAAGCTCTGGAACTCCCTGCCTAAACCTCTCCGTCCCTCTACCTCTCTCTTCTCCTTTAAGACCCTCCTTAAAACCTACCTCTTTGACCAAGCTTTTGATCATCTGTGCTAATACCTCGTATGTATCTGACACGGTTCCTGTGAAGTATCTTGGGACGCTTTACTGTGTTAAAGGCGCTAGAAAATACAACAGGTTCCCACCGGTTCTGTAGTTTAGTTCCACTCCAGCGGGGAGCTTGTCGACTGTCAGGTGGAGCATGACAGCGAGGAAGATTGAGAAGAGGGTTGGGGCGATGACGCAACCCTGCTTGACCCCAGTCCGGACGTGGATTGGGTCTGTGATGGATCCGTTGGTAAGAATCACGGGGTCATCGTGGAACAGGCGGAAGATGGTGGCGAACATTTGGGGGCATCCGAAACATCCATGGACCCTCGCAGTTGACAGTATCAAAGGCCTTTGTAAGGTCGAAGGCCATGTATAAGGGCTGGTGCTGTTCCCTACATTTTTCCTGCAGCTGTCGCGCTGCAAAGATCATGTCCGTTGTGCCCGTAGGTGACAAAATCCGCACTGTGACTTGGGAGGAGCTCCTCGGTCACAGGGAGAAGACTGTTGAGGAGGACTCGAGCGACGACTTTCCCAGTTGCTGATAGGGAGATTCCTCTATAGTTGCCGCAGTCGGACTTGTTCCCTTTTATAAAGATGGTCACGAACACTGCATCTCACAGATCTCCCGGCATGCTCTCATTCCTCTAGAGAGAGCTGAGGTCATGTATTCACGCCAACAGTGCCCCTTCGCCATACTTCAGTGCCTCAGCAGGGATTCCATCTGCACCCGTAGCCTTGTTGTTTTTAAGCTGACTTGTGGCTTTTTCTACCTCGTGCAGTGTTGGGGTCTCACTGAGGTGGTGGCGGGTAGCATGCTGCGGGATGGACTCAAGAACACTTGGGTCAAAGGCAGAGTCTCAATTGAGGAGATCTTCGAAGTACTCCTTCCAGCGGGCCCTGATTGCCTCGGTGTCCTTGATGAGTGTTTCCCCGTTCTTGGCTAGCAGTGGGTTGGGGCCTTGGGTGTTTGGACCGTAGGTGGCCTTGACTGCGCTGGAGTGAAACTAAACTACAGAACCAGTGGGAACCTAATCAACATTCGCCATCTCCGGGCCAGGTCCAAGACCACCCCAACCTCTGTTGTCGAGCTACAGTACGCGGATGATGCCTGCGTCTGCGCACATTCTGAGGCTGAACTTCAGGACATAGTCGACGTATTTACTGAGGTGTACGAAAGCATGGGCCTTATGCTAAACATCCTTAAGACAAAGGTCCTCCACCAGCCTGTACTCGCCGCACAGCACTGCCCCCCAGGCGCGGCCCTGGACAACGTGGACCACGTCCCTTATCTCAGGAGCACTCCTATCAACAAGTGCAGGCATTGACGACGAGATCCAACACCGCCTCCAGTGCGCCAGTGCAGCCTTCGGCCGCCTGAGAAAAAGAGTGTTTGAAGACCAGGCCCTCAAAACTGCCACCAAGCTCATGGTCTACAGGGCTGTAGTAATACCCGCCCTCCTGTATGGCTCAGAAACATGAATCATGTACAGTAGACACCTCAAGTCACTGGAGAAATACCACCAACGATGTCGCCGCAAGATCCTACAAATCCCCTGGGAGGACAGAGGCACCAATGTTGGCGTTCTCATCCAGGCCAACATCCCCAGCATTGAAGCACTGACCACACTTGATCAGCTCCGCTGGGCAGGCCACATAGTTCGCATGCCGGACACGAGACTCCCAAAGCAAGCGTTCTACTCGGCAAATGAGCCAAAAGAGGGCAGTGGAAACATTACAAGGACACCATCAAAGCCTCCCTGATAAAGTGCAATAACCCCACTGACACCTGGGAGTCCCTGGCCAAAGACCGCCCTAAGTGGAGGAAGTGCATCCTGGAGAGCGCTGAGCACCTTGAGTCTCGTCGTCGAGAGCATGCAGAAATCAAGCGCAGGCAGCAGAAAGAGCGTGCGGCAAACCTGTCCCACCCGCCCTTTCCCTCGATGACTGTTTGTCCCACCTGCGACAGAGACTGTGGTTCTCGTATTGGACTGTACAACCACTTAAGAACTCATGCTAAGAGTGGAAGCAAGTCTTCCACGATTCCGAGGGATTGCCTATAGCGATATAACTACAAGTTGTTGGGAGTCCCGCAACACCTACCAAATTAACTGGATGATCTATTCCTGTCGATCTATCAATTTCCTGTCCACCCTCATTATAATACAATCCTCAAAAAACAGGCATTTAATGTAATAAGTACGATATAGTGGTTTTGCTGGAATCATAGAATCATAGAAATTTACGGCACAGAAGGAGGCCATTCGGCCCATTTTGTCTGTGCCAGCTGAAAAAGAGCTACCCAGCCTAATCCCATATCCCAGCTCTGGTTACAGCACCTCAAGTGCACATCTAAGTACTTTTTAAATGCAATGAGGGTTTTTGTGTCTCCCACCCTTTCAGGCAATGCGTTCCTGACTGATAATGGTGTAGATTTTCTGATCGACGACATAAAACTGTCATGGGCATTAGGACCCTGTGGGAGCTATTCACAGTTGCTGTATTCATTCTGGTTCATGCCAGTTTGGGGACTCCATTTTGGGTTGTATAAAAGCACAGTTACCGTATATACTCGCGTATCATGCGACTTTTGAAGACCTAAATTGTAACCTAAATTTGGGGGGTCGCATGATACGCGAGATACAAAATTTGCGGGTGTGAAGTGCTGGCCAAGATTAGGCTGTTAGGCTGTTAAGCAGACCGTATCCACGCTAATCTCGGCATGCTCCAACAATCCTCTATGTAAAGACATTTCTCTTGGTTTCTCCTCTCACTCTCCATGATGATTGTAAATCGAATATCCCTGGTTGATATTAGTTCCACGATACTCATGACCAAATCATTAGTTTATGTGGAAAACAAGCCAAGTTCCTGCAGCACACCACTAACTACATCCTCCCAATGCAAAAAAAAATCCATTTGACTCCTGCTGAAATTCTTCTCTTCAGGGGGAGAGAGAGTCGCGGAGGTCGGGGGGGAGAGAGAGTCGCGGAGGTCGGGGGGGGGAGAGAGTCGCGGAGGTCGGGGGGGGAGAGAGAGTCGCGGAGGTCGGGGGGGGGAGAGAGTCGCGGAGGTCGGGGGGGGGAGAGAGAGTCGCGGAGGTCGGGGGGGGAGAGTCGCGGAGGTCGGGGGGGAGAGAGAGTCGCGGAGGTCGGGGGGGGAGAGAGAGTCGCGGAGGTCGGGGGGGGGGGAGAGAGTCGCGGAGGTCGGGGGGGGGAGAGTCGCGGAGGTCGGGGGGGGGGAGAGAGAGTCGCGGAGGTCGGGGGGGGAGAGAGAGTCGCGGAGGTCGGGGGGGGAGAGAGAGTCGCGGAGGTCGGGGGGAGAGAGAGTCGCGGAGGTCGGCGGGGAGAGAGAGTCGCGGAGGTCGGGGGGGAGAGAGAGAGTCGCGGAGGTCGGGGGGGAGAGAGTCGCGGAGGTCGGGGGGGAGAGAGAGTCGCGGAGGTCGGGGGGGGGAGAGAGAGTCGCGGAGGTCGGGGGGGAGAGAGTCGCGGAGGTCGGGGGGGAGAGAGAGTCGCGGAGGTCGGGGGGGGGAGAGAGAGTCGCGGAGGTCGGGGGGGAGAGAGAGTCGCGGAGGTCGGGGGGGAGAGAGAGTCGCGGAGGTCGGGGGGGGAGAGAGTCGCGGAGGTCGGGGGGGAGAGAGAGTCGCGGAGGTCGGGGGGGGAGAGAGTCGCGGAGGTCGGGGGGGGGGAGAGTCGCGGAGGTCGGGGGGGGAGAGAGAGTCGCGGAGGTCGGGGGGGGGGGAGAGTCGCGGAGGTCGGGGGGAGAGAGTCGCGGAGGTCGGGGGGAGAGAGAGTCGCGGAGGTCGGGGGGGGGGGAGAGTCGCGGAGGTCGGGGGGGAGAGAGTCGCGGAGGTCGGGGGGGAGAGAGAGTCGCGGAGGTCGGGGGGGGAGAGAGTCGCGGAGGTCGGGGGGAGAGAGTCGCGGAGGTCGGGGGGGAGAGAGAGTCGCGGAGGTCGGGGGGGGAGAGAGAGTCGCGGAGGTCGGGGGGGAGAGAGAGTCGCGGAGGTCGGGGGGGAGGAGAGAGTCGCGGAGGTCGGGGGGGGGGGGAGAGAGTCGCGGAGGTCGGGGGGGGAGAGAGAGTCGCGGAGGTCGGGGGGGAGAGAGAGTCGCGGAGGTCGGGGGGGAGAGAGAGTCGCGGAGGTCGGGGGGGAGAGAGAGTCGCGGAGGTCGGGGGGGGAGAGAGAGTCGCGGAGGTCGGGGGGGAGAGAGAGTCGCGGAGGTCGGGGGGGGAGAGAGAGTCGCGGAGGTCGGGGGGGGAGAGAGAGTCGCGGAGGTCGGGGGGGAGAGAGAGTCGCGGAGGTCGGGGGGGAGAGAGAGTCGCGGAGGTCGGGGGGGAGAGAGAGTTGCGGAGGTCGGGGGGGAGAGAGAGTCGCGGAGGTCGGGGGGGGGGGGAGAGAGTCGCGGAGGTCGGGGGGGGAGAGAGTCGCGGAGGTCGGGGGGGGGGGAGAGTCGCGGAGGTCGGGGGGGAGAGAGTCGCGGAGGTCGGGGGGGAGAGAGAGTCGCGGAGGTCGGGGGGGGGAGAGAGTCGCGGAGGTCGGGGGGGAGAGAGTCGCGGAGGTCGGGGGGGGAGAGAGAGTCGCGGAGGTCGGGGGGGGAGAGAGAGTCGCGGAGGTCGGGGGGGAGAGAGAGTCGCGGAGGTCGGGGGGGGAGAGAGAGTCGCGGAGGTCGGGGGGGGGGGGAGAGAGTCGCGGAGGTCGGGGGGGGAGAGAGAGTCGCGGAGGTCGGGGGGGAGAGAGAGTCGCGGAGGTCGGGGGGGAGAGAGAGTCGCGGAGGTCGGGGGGGAGAGAGAGTTGCGGAGGTCGGGGGGGGAGAGAGAGTCGCGGAGGTCGGGGGGGGGGGGGAGAGAGTCGCGGAGGTCGGGGGGGGAGAGAGAGTCGCGGAGGTCGGGGGGGGAGAGAGTCGCGGAGGTCGGGGGGGAGAGAGAGTCGCGGAGGTCGGAGGGGGAGAGAGTCGCGGAGGTCGGGGGGGAGAGAGAGTCGCGGAGGTCGGGGGGGAGAGAGAGTCGCGGAGGTCGGGGGAGAGAGAGAGTCGCGGAGGTCGGGGGGGAGAGAGAGTCGCGGAGGTCGGGGGGGAGAGAGAGTCGCGGAGGTCGGGGGGGAGAGAGAGTCGCGGAGGTCGGGGGGGAGAGAGAGTCGCGGAGGTCGGGGGGGAGAGAGTCGCGGAGGTCGGGGGGGGGAGAGAGAGTTGCGGAGGTCGGGGGGGGAGAGAGAGTCGCGGAGGTCGGGGGGGGAGAGAGAGTCGCGGAGGTCGGGGGGGGAGAGAGAGTCGCGGAGGTCGGGGGGGGAGAGAGAGTCGCGGAGGTCGGGGGGGAGAGAGAGTCGCGGAGGTCGGGGGGGAGAGAGAGTCGCGGAGGTCGGGGGGGAGAGAGTCGCGGAGGTCGGGGGGGGAGAGAGAGAGTCACGGAGGTGGGGGGGGAGAGAGAGTCGCGGAGGTCGGGGGGGAGAGAGTCGCGGAGGTCGGGGGGGGAGAGAGAGTCGCGGAGGTCGGGGGGGGAGAGAGAGTCGCGGAGGTCGGGGGGGGAGAGAGAGTCGCGGAGGTCGGGGGGGAGAGAGAGTCGCGGAGGTCGGGGGGGAGAGAGAGTCGCGGAGGTCGTGGGGGGAGAGAAAGTCGCGGAGGTCGGGGGGGGAGAGTACGGAGAGAGAGCACGGAGAGAGAGTACGGGGAGAGAGTACGGAGAGAGAGCACGGAGAAAGAGCACGGAGAGAGAGTACGGAGAGAGAGCACGGAGAGAGAGCAGAATCCACTCGATGTTTCATGTTAAGGTCTGTATTCGATCTCAAAAAAGTGACTCGCATGATACATGAGATATATGGTAAAATCATGTTTTGGGGACGAAAATTTAGGGGTCGCATGATACGCGAGATCGCAGGATACGCGAGTATATACGGTAAGTTAAGTTACTTTACTCTTGGCTCAGTTTGTCAGTTATTTACATGTACACAACATAATTTGGCGATTAGGATGATTCAAATTAACCTTCCTACCCCCTCGCCTTTCCTCTCCACACCTGGGGACTCTCCAGTTCCATGGCCGAGATGGATAAAAAGTATTTCTACATACATCATGGCAAGTGGGAGAGTTGGCGACAACGTAACACTGGCTCGCCGCCGTGCAATACTTATCCACTGCCTTGGTACCGAAGGCCAATGCATCTTTGGCCAAATCGAAGACACGGAGTCCTACGACAAAATGGTAAGCGCCCTAGAGAACTATTTTGGGCCAAAGAAAAGCATGGTGATGGAGAGATACCAATTTTGTAAAAGGGGGCAAGGGAACGGTGAACGAATCAAACAGTACATCATTTCATTAACTGAACTGGTCGCTACGTGTAACTTTGGAGCACTCACAGTGGAAATGATCAGGGATCAAATGATTGAGAAAACAACGATCCCCTGCATTCGGGAATGCTTGCGAATGGAGGATGATGAATTGACATTAGACAAAGCAATTAATTTGGCCATCCAAATCGAATCAGCGCTTTCCGATTCAAAAGCGATCAGATCCCCTGCTCCCCGTGTGCAGCAGACTGCAGCTACAGCCCATGTGCAAGGTGTTCGTCCAAAGCGGAAATCACAGCAGAGACCCAGGGCTAGTAATAAGCCACCCGCTACGGATCACGGGCTTTAACTGGGGAATCACACTCAGCAAAGAGTCCTAACTGCCCTGCACATGGGAAGAAATGCTCTGCATGTGGTAAAATGAACCATTTTTCTAGTGTCTGTCGCTCATTGCAGCATATTCGACGTGGACAACAGCGATAGTGATGAACCCAGTATGGTTTACACCATGAGTGATATTTTGTACATCATTTCTGGCAAATTCAAGGACTGTGATGTAAAAATTGACAGCACGCCCATCTGCCTCCTCATTGGCCTTAGAACCAAAGTCTCCATATTAAGCGAGGCTGTATACAAAACCCACTTCATGCACTGTCAACTGCAGCCCGCAACTTACACTCTACATGCGTACTCCGACTCCAAAATTGAGGTACTTGGGGTCAAATCTGACCCGATATACTACAAGGACATAACATTGGAGAACGTTTCCTTTCATGTCACAAAGGGATGACGCCTCATGGGTGTTGACCTTTTTGACAAGCTTGGGTTCAAAGTTTACGACCCAACTGGCGCACCTGTGTACACGGTGGACTTTGACAAGCAGTATCCCTCAATCTTCACAGGGTTTGGAGTGACATAAAAATTCTGCCATTGTCCCCGCGTTGACCCTTCCGTCAAAACGGTTACGCAGCGACTTTGCCGTCTCCCATTCGCGGTTCGCGACCAGGTATCCGCAGAATTAACGTGACTCGAATCTCAGGGCATCATTTAGAGCATTGAGCATGGATTGGGGCAGAGAGTAGAGCGATATTAGGACTTAAAAAAATATATAATCCCCGGACGGTGTTCGGGTTGGCTGCGGGACGGAAGTGCGTGAGGAACGGGTCGGACGCCGGTATGTGCCTCAGTTCAAGGGGAGGGCCGCTGCGAGCTCTGCATTAACTTCAGTGGTGCCCACTGGGCCACCAGGGAGGGTTTCGGCTGGGCCAGCGTTCCGACACCCAAGAGGGGTTGCCGGGCCGAATGGTTTGGCCCGGCCGAATCCGCGACCGCCATTGTCGGGCCGACCTCGGAGTCGGCCTGACATTTAAAATAAAATGCCGACCGCGGCAGCGCCCCCTCCCCTTTAAGGGCGGACGTGCCGCCCAGCCACATACAACTTCCCGACCGGGGAAAGCTGTTGGCCGCACTGACTCCGCGGAGCCAGCAGCGCCGTTCCCGCGGGGGACGGTAAGGGGGTCGCCGCCTGTTGGTGTGGGGTCGGCACATGCCCGACGGGGTGGCAGCATAGGGGGGGCGTGGAAACCTGTTCCCGCCGCTCCCGGCCCGGGGGTAATTTCAGACAGGACGGCCCATCCGTCTGCTCACCCCGTCGGTGAGGCTCATCTGCTTAAGGAGGGGGGAAATTTCGGCCCCGAGGTCATCCAAAAGGGCTTAGCCTCGATTCCATTTGTATTACTGCGACATGGATTGACTGCAACGCTGAATTTGACCCTCGTCAGCATTGCTGCGTATTGCCGTCTCTCGCGTATGCGCTTCAGTGCAGCTGCTAGGAATGTCCATGGACACTTGCTGTATCCAGCTGTGGATTCTTGTCACCATGATGGATGGCAGGTGACCGACTGCTGTCTGTGACTGGGCGTCTGTCCAAGCAGAAATGCTTAGGGCGACAGTAGGAGAGTGTGATTTGCTTATGAGTGCACTTCAAGCTCTCCAACCTATTCACTCCAGACTGCCCTTACTGATGTATCCGTTGAGAACAAAGAACCTCTGTATTATGAAGGTGCTTCTCTCCATTTGATAAGCATCACACTTTTCCATGTGCTTTTAGAGTTTCAAGGAGTTCCAAGCAATGCCATTTTTTAAGTAGACTATGTAGAAATGTTGGATGTTGTTGAAGTTGTTATTGAAGGGTAATCATGTAGTGGAATTAATGTTTTGACTGTCTGAAGTCGAAACAAGAGATTGTCAGCTCTTAACCCTCCCACCACCTCCCTCGATCCCTCTGTGCCTGCAGATGCTTATCCGACATCCAATCTAAGACGATCCATAATTTCCTTTCCGCTAAAGATTGGGAAGAGCGAAACCGCCCTCTTCGGTCCCCACCACAAACTCCAGACTCTTGACACCGATTCAAACCCCCTCCCGGCCACTGTGCACAACCTTGGCATCCCATTCGATCACGAGCTGAGCGGTTGACCCCCGCATCCTCTCCAGCAAAAAGATCACCTACTCACACCTCGATGAAATCGCACACCTCCGCCCTTGCCTTAGCCCACCTGCTGCTGAAACCCTCATCCATACCTTTGTCACCAAGACTCGACTGTTCCGAAACTTTCCCGGCCAGCATCCCGTATCACGCTCTGTAAACCTCAGCTCATGCAAAACTCTGCTGCCCACATTCTGTCCTGCAACAGATCCTGCTCACTCATCACTCCTGGCCTTGCGGATTTACATTGATTCCTAGTTCCACGACATCTCCAATTTAGAAGATTCAGCCTCGGGTTTAAGTCCCTTCATGGCCTTGCCCCTCTCTATCTCTGACCTTTTCCAGCCCCACTATCCTCCCAGAACTCTCCATTCTTCAGCCTCAGGCCTCTTCTGCAACCACCCCGTCCTTCCCCCACCCTACTATTGGCCGATGTGTTTCCGGTCATCTAGGCGGGAGTCCCACATGGAAAAAAGGCTCAGGTTAAAATGGCCCAGGATCCTCAACGAATCAACCATGCCAACTTGACCATGCGAGCTTGACTCTCCCTCCCTGCAAGCCCCTCCCCCCCCCCCATCCCCACTCCCACCCACGCCACACTGGTGGCTTAAGTTAAAATCGGAGTTTAAGTATTCTTTTCCCCATTGTGTGGTGGATACGTGGTACTGTTATTGATGTATTCCTAAGGTCCTTTAAAAAGGAGCTGTGTAGGTATCTGGGTAACAATGGGATGAAGTTTACAGTGCCAGTATTGATATGGATGATTAAATATAGTATGGAATATGATCATTGTGCCAGTGTCAGAGACAGACTGGCCAAAAATGTCCTTAGAAGTTTTACCAACAGATGTTCAACTCCTGGACAGCATTAAATAAGTCGGATAGATCAGTGTGGTGTTAGCTGCAAAAAGACACTAGAGAGACTGAACAACTCTGAAATGGAAGCAAGATATGAACGGGAGCAACTGGTGGGAAAAGGAGGCAAAGGGTGACGGCAACTCGTCACCACAAGTGTGAGATGACATTTGTACATCGTCACCCGACACTTTCTACTTCTTTCAAGCTGATTTCAACAAAAATGTTCACATCATTGTCAAACAAAAAACTAGGCCAAGGCTTTTCGGTTTCAAGCAGACTTATTAGCGAAAAGACATTCATAGCGATTTTACAGAGACAGCTTTTACAGAAACTGCTTCGAGGAGATTCCTCAGCACCCTGCTTTCTCCATTGCCCGGTTCTCTCTCTTAAAAGAATAAGCGTGATAATTGACAGCAACTTCTCACTATGGCTGTGGACCCCAAAAGAAATAAAAAACAAAAATTGGAACTGAACTAAAGATGGAGAATTCTGGTGGTGCATCTCCGGTCCTTTAGAATTGTAAAGAGAAGGATGGGTGAGCATATCAGATGTAGAGATTTTGCAGAACTAAGTGTCCACACGCAAAGAAATTAACTCACCTAATCAGTGCTGCTTCTTTATGGTACCTGACTCTCATTACAACAGTGACTACACTCCAAAAGTACTTCATTGGCTGTAAAGCGCTTTGAGGCGTCTGGTGGTCGTGAAAGGCACTGTATAAATCCAAGTCTTTCTATCTCGACTGTTACCTGTTGTTCTGCACTTGACCAGGCCAACCTCCCCAGCATCGAAGCACTGACCACACTCGACCAGCTCTGCTGGGTGGGCCACATTGTTCGCATGCCTGACACAAGACTCCCAAAGCAAATGCTCTACTCGGAACTCCTACACGGCAAGCGAGCCCAAGGTGGGCAGAGGAAATGTTACAAGGACACCATTAAAGCCTCCTTGATAAAGTGCAACATCCCCACCGCCACCTGGGAATCCCTGGCCCAAGACCGCCCTAAGTGGAGGAAGTACATCTGGGAGAGCGCTGAGCACCTCAAGTCTCGTCGCCGACAGCATGCAGAAACCAAGCGCTGGCAGCGGAAGGAGCGTGCGGCAAAACAGTCCCACCCACTCTTTCCTTCAACCACTGCCTGTCACCTGTGACAGAGACTGTAATTCTCGTATTGGACTGTCTAGTCACCTGAGAACTCATTTTTAGAATGGAAGCAAATCTTCCTCGATATTGAGGGACTGCCTATGATGATGACTCTCCCTATTGATTTACTCAATCCCGTAAAAAACTCGCCTGTTGCTCCATTTCCAGTTCTGATGAAGGATTTCCAGCCAAAGGAACAATAACCCGAATCTTGTCTTTTCAGATGCCAATGGCCTTACTGTGTATTTCCAACTTTTTGCAGGTTTCATTTCAAAGTTTTTGGTTTGCTTAATTCTTCTCTTATACTTTTCAGTATGTGTTCCGGGCTCCTTACACCAGAGCTTTGCGAATACAGGAGGTTGCAAGAGTTTGAGTGGAAGGCAATTACCTTATAAGTATTCCTATGAAAATCAATAGCTTGAATAATAGATGGTGTTAGATGTTTTCAAGAAAGTAAAAAAAAACGTCTTTAAACAATTGGATACCCAACTTTTATTGTCTGCAATGCAAAGGGTTTCGATGGTGCATGGGCATTTTAATAACCTTCAGCACATAACTGCACTGTAACTGACATATAGGGCCCAAGTTTCGGCCTCACTTGCTCCTGATTTTTTGGAGCAACTGGTGTAGAACGGAGTATCTTAGAAATTTAAATTCTCAGCATTTAGTTTGCTCCAGTTCGAGTCAGTTAGAACAGTTTCACTTTAGAACAGAATTTTTTTTCCAAAAGGGGGCGTGTCCGGACACTTACGCCTGTTTTCAAAGTTTCGGCAGTGAAAACTTACTCCAAACTAACTTAGAATGGAGTAAGTGAAGATTTTTGTACGCTCGAAAAAACCTTG
The DNA here is from genome assembly GCF_044704955.1 of Pristiophorus japonicus. Lineage (NCBI taxonomy): Eukaryota > Metazoa > Chordata > Chondrichthyes > Pristiophoridae > Pristiophorus > Pristiophorus japonicus. The sequence goes on from NC_091979.1 coordinate 247,704,348, forward strand.
CCTACATTTTAGAAAATCAGGCGTAGGTTACAAATTAGGTGTAGGGAACGAGGTGGGGGGGAGGGAAGTCATAAATTCTACAATCAATCCTTAGTTATACTTATACAAATATTATACAAATAAATCCAACCTGAATAAAAATTTATAAGCAAAGAAAAGATTAAATAAATCATGTTCCTACCTGTGTGAAAGTGCTTCAGGCAGGCCTTTCATGTTGGAGACAGGCAGGGGTGTGGCGTCAGTGTCTCGATGGCAGCCCCAACAGCGGCAGCAAGCAGCCTTCGAGCTGAGCTGCTGTGCTGCAGGCAGGCCTTCATTCCGTCAGTGGCTGGCCGGCAGCCGAAGGATCAACACCGGACGCACGCAGCTTTTCAAGGGGGTTGAGGCCGTTCGGCCACGCTTAACGGGCGGCGTCAGTGGCTCGACGGCAGCCGAAGATACAGCACCGGACCGACGTGAGGCCATTCGGCCATGGGATAGCAGCGGCGTCAGTGGCTGGCTAGCAGCCGAAGAATCAACACAAGACACACGCAGCTTTTCAAGGGGGTTGAGGCCATTCGGCCACGCTTTAGGGGCAGCGTCAGTGGCTCGACGGCAGCCGAAGATACAGCAGCAGCCGTCAAGCTGTGAGGGGGACTGAGGCCATTTGGACAGGGAGAGGCAGCCACATAGACAGTTTTATACTTAAATTTGCAGAATGGGTGCTGCATTGTCAACACCACGTATTATGCAATGGTTCGCCATCAATTCACTGCATAGAAGAGCTGGCTACTGGGTGACAAAGGGTACGGCCTGACCACCTGGCTCATGATGCCCCTACGTGTGACACGGACAGAAGCTGACCGTCAATACAACATGGCGCACATTGCGATGCGCAGCATCATTGAGAGGACCATTGGCATATTGAAACAGCGATTTCGATGCCTGGACCATTCCAGAGGCCACTTGCAATACTCTCCTCAGATTGTCGGTCACTTCACTGTTGTGTGTTGCATGCTTCATAACTTAGCCATCATGAGGCAGCAGGAGCTGGTAGTGGAACCAGAAGACCTACGTGAGGGTCCAGTGCATGATAATATTACTGAAGAGCAGGATGTGGATGATGGTGACGATCAGGAAAGCATGCAAGTGCCTGATGCCGGAGCACGCGGTCGGAGGAGGGCCGTCCATCGTGCCCCTTTAACGATTGCTCGAGCCTTGCGCCAGCAGCTCATCCGTGAACGCTTCAAATACTGATGCCGGAGGGCTTTGCGACCACTTTTGTGTCTGGACATGTTTATTCTTTGCAGTTGTTCCTACGTTGTGTTGTGTTAATGGAACATGAAACAGTTTTAATGAAAAAATATTTTATTGAAAAGTTAACATCACTCTAATAAAATATTTGTTGTATCAAACTATACTTTTTAATATGACTCTTGAAGATCACTTATAAACTTGTAAAGTTACAAAAGTTACAAAACACTTTCTATGTGAAAAATTTTACACTCTAAGATCGCTTACACTTCAAGATCACTTTTTAGATGCAAAATTAAATAATTTACAGAATGTGAGAGCATTTACACTATAAGATCACTTGAAAACCCTGAGATCACTTATATGTTGTAAAGTTACAAAACTTACAAAACAGTTTCATTGTGAAAAATCTTACACTCTGAAGAACACTTAAACTTCAGGATCACTTTTTAGGTGCAAAATTAAATAAGATACAAAAAAATGTGAGAGCATTTACATTATAAAATCACTTAAAAACCATAAGATCCCTTATAAGTTGTAAAGTTACAAAACTTGAAAAACGCTACTGCAGCTACATCAAGAACAAGAACAAAAGCAGCAAAGAAAGGCTGCAACCATGTCTCATCCACATCTCAGTGAATGTTCACTTCTTCATGGGGGTGTCATTTGATTGGCTGGGCTGTGTGCCCTTATTGCAGCAGCTACCTCAACTAGGCCCTCCCTGACGGCGTGTGCTGACACTTGCATGCCGTGTCATTACTGCTATTTCTCCTGTCAGGACCGTCACCTCTTCACCCACTGCACTGACGCTACCGATGAGTGATCGGGTAAGCTCATTGGTCTCCATACCCAATGCCACAACCTGAGTCGCATTTGTTGCACGCTGCATCTCAGGAGAGCGTGTCTCCAATCTCCTTCTCCTCTGCCTGGGTCTGCCTTGTGGCAGCACTACACAGGGAGGCGCGGACTGGGACTGTGGGACGCTCTGTGTTTCAGACGGCTGAACTGGAGGGAGAGGCTCGGGCTGGAATGGTGGGATGCTCTGTGTTGCAGACGGCAGTACTAGAGAGAGAGGCTCGGGCTGGGATGGTGGGGTGCTCGGTGTTCCAGACGACAGCATTCGAGTGCGAACCGTGGGCTGGGATGTTGGACGAATGGGTGTAAACTGCTCCATGATATCAACAGCAACACTGGGACCTGAAGCGTCGGAATCAAAACCATAGTAGGTGGAACCAGAACCTATGCGAGAGGGAGGCGCAGGCTCGGATGGTAGTGCACTGACTGTAGAATGCTGCATTATACCAGCAGCACCACTGGGACCCGCAACATCGGAAGCGAAACCATGGAAGGTGGAACCAAGATCTATGCTAGGGGTTGAAACTCTGATGCCCCTTGATGGGGGCTCATAAACATTAAATTGGAAGCTCTCCCCTGCAGACATTTCAGTCATTGCTGCCATCATCCAGTCTGGATCGTCCGCATCTGGTTGCACTGGTTCTTGTTCTGTACCCTCAGGATCCTCAGGGTTGGCAGCAGCAGCATTGTCATCATCATCATCGTCATCATCATGTTCTGCAAAATACATCAGAACAGTCAAATGTTTAACAGCAAGGGAGGGGACCGCATGGGTGGCATGAGTACTCTTACACATAGCAGGTCAGGCGGCAGGTTGATTTAAAGGGCCACGATGCATTTTCAGGACTTACCCTCTTCCTCGCGTGCAGGACCAGCGTGTGCTGTACTGATTGCTTTTCTCCATGTACGACTCATCATAGCAGCTACCCTTTGTTCCAAGGGTGTCAGTGGATGCAGATTGGGTGTGCCTCCTCCTGTCTGAGTTGCCTCCCTTTTGTTGTGGACCAATTTCTTCTGCAAAGAGTAAAATATAACTTTTTACAGAGTGTGTCTTTCTGCAAGGTGGGACATACAGATAGCCAGGTTACAATTACGATTAAATTAAAAATGGGAAATATTACTTACACTAACTGTTTGACCAAGGTCATGCCATTTCTTTTTACACTGGTTTCCAGATCTCATGGTATGCACCACTGCGCAGTAATCTTCTGCAACTTGGTTCCAGCGTTTCTTCATTTCTTTTGGTGGCACTTTTATGCGACCTCTGTTGCTGGTATCTAGCTCCTGCCATCTCTGCTCAATGATATTGACTAATATCTCTACTTCCTCATGCAAGAAATTATTTGTTCTTGGTGGACATTGATCCATTGCAAAGTTGAATTGGCACTCTTAATTCTCAAAACACACAGTCCTTAATTTGCATGCATCAATGCAGCACCGGTTCTGCAAGTTTAGCAGTGAAAAGCTGAACTCACTGATTTCAGCAGGTGATTTATTCAACAGTGCTGCTAAAAGCACTCCCTCACACACAGAAATATCACAAAAATTAATTTACAAGCCTTTGTAGGGGTCCAAGAGACAAATCTTCACTTTTTCTCCAGTCCTTTTAAAAATGGCCGAGTGCCAATGTTTGTTTGACACTATGCGTGCACGCACGCTCCAACGCGCACGCGCAGGGTTGCCGGCACCACATTGGCTCATTTAAATTGGACCCGCCCCCCACTACTTACAGAATCGGTGTGAGTGTTTGGCTCCGCCCCCCCGCTGTGACGAGCGCGCCGTGCCAAGTTGAGATCGAGCTCCGAGGAGCCGGAGAATATCGAAGTTTTTTTCTAGCGCACTTTTAGACGCGAAGAACAGGCGAACAGCTCGGAGGTGCGCCGTTTTCGGCACGGGCCGAAACTTGGGGCCATAGTAACTAATTGCACATTTCCCTGTGAAAGTGATGCCACTTGGGATAATTATCACTGCTGTTTGTTTTGTTGGCTAGAGGCATCAAATGAACAAAGCTGTCAATAAAAAATTTAGATCAGAAGCAAACAAAATGGTAAAAAAAAGCTGGAAATCTAAATCGAGGATTGAACATGCTAGAGACGCTCAGTGGGTCTTTAGTAAATGTAGACTTCAGCTTGCAACTGGCCTGCCGTCAAACTAACATCAAACAGCTTCCTTCCGACTCCCCAATGTTTTCCACTATTACCTGCTCTAGCCTGGAAAAGAAATCAATAAAAGCAATAAAACTGTTCAATTAACCTGTTTACTTTAGTTCTTCTCACCCCGCCCCTCCCATCCCCCGCCCCCGCCGCCACCTTCAAAACCCTCCATGCAACAACTTCCAGTCGTGACTTCTTTCTCTTTGCTCACTTCTGGCGTTCGACCAGAGATAGAGGGATCGAAATTCCGTTTGCAACGCTGGCGCTGGAGAGGGGCGGCTAAGGACTTACCGTCGGCGGAGAGCGGGTTCTTAGGCCATGGGAAATTTAGTTGGGCAGCGCCAAGAGGTACCGCTGCGTGCTCTAGCGCCATCGAGCGTTTGTTATCGAACGTGCAATGCCCCCTTTCCGTGGCGGCTGTGAAATTAGGTCAGTTCGGTGGTCTTACCGGCAAGCGTCCGTACATCCTGAAAAAACTGTCAGTACGTCGGGGATCCCCTGGCGGAATTGTCCAGGGCTGAAGGTAAGTTGTTAACTTTAAGTTTTTCAGCATTTATGTACTGATGGCACCAGTGGGGAAGTGTGGATCAGAGAAGTTTTCTGAAACTTTTTTTTTCAGTTTTTTCAACTCGCATGCCGGCAGCTTATCGGATGAGTGTGCGACACCACTTTTAGCACTGCTCTCTGATCTTTGGGCGGTTTGAGCCGGTAAATTCACCGTTCAGGCGGTGTCACCGCCTCCAAAGCGGTGGTACTGAATGTCGAACCCTGTCACTCCATCCCTGCCAGATTTTCTCACCTCCTCTCCTGAAGGTCCAGGCTCATGTTACAGTACGTGCTGCCCTCTCGTACCTCATTTGCGGGTCCATTCTTTGTGTGAGTCTACAGACCGCCAGTGTTGCTAGGCAATTTGACTGCATAGAGGATCACAACCAAGATGGATGCTGTCCTTATCTGATGTCCCCACAGCCACATTTACCAGCTGTGTTAGGAATAGGGATACACAGAAAGAAAGAATATTTATATAGCGCCTTTGACGTACTCAGGATGTCCCATGGTGACTCCCAGCCAATGCAGCACTTTTGAAAAGAAAGACCGGTATTTATATAGCGCCTTTCACGACCACCGGACGTCTCAAGCTTTACAACCAATGAAGTACTTTTGGAGTGTAGTCACTGTTGTAATGTGGGAAATGCAGCGGCCAATTTGCGCCCAGCAAGCAGTAATGTGATAATGTCCAGATAATCTGTTTTTGTTATGTTGATTGAGGGATAAATATTGGCGAAGACACCAAGGATAACTCCCCTGCTCCTCTTTGAAATATTGCCATGGGATCTTTTATGCCCAACTGAGAGAGCAGACGGGGCCTCAGTTTAATGTCTCATCTGAAAGATGACACCTCCGACAATGCAGGACTCCCTCAGCACTGCACTGGATTGTCAGCCTCGATTTTTGTGCTCAAATTCCTGAAGTGGGACTTGAACCCACAGCCTTTTGACTCAGTGGTGAGGGTGCTATCCACTGAGCCACGGCTGAAATGTTGTAATGTAGGGAAACACAGCAGCCTGTTTGTGCACAGCAAGGTCCCATAAACAGCAGTGAGGGAAATGACCAGATAATCTGTTTCAATGGTGTCGGTTGAGGGATAAATGTTGGCTAGGACAGCTGGAGGGTTCTCTGCACTTTTTTTCGAGCCATGCCATGGGATTATTCAGCCCCGGTTTTATCTTAGGGTGGATCAAGGTTTGGAATGTGACTGGCTCACCACAAGCAGGCCCCTAAGCCTCTTTTCCCAGGGGTATTCTCCAACACTGGTGCCTACAGGGTGTTAAGTGAGGGAAATGTGACTCTGTAACAGATCCTGCCCACCCTCCAATGTTTGCAGGGTGGAGGACGGGGAGGGTGATGCCATAGCCGTGGGTGTACAATGCCCAACAGGGCCGGAGCAAAATATGTTTTTATTTTATTTATTTGTTCACGGGATGTGGGCATCGCTGGCATGGCCAGCATTTATTGCTTATCCCTATTTGTCCTGGAGAACCTTCTTGAATCGCTGCAATCCTTGTGGTGAAGGTATTCCCACAGTGCCTGCTTTGTCACAGCGGTTTGGTACAACTGAGTGGCTTGATAGACCATTTCAGAGGACAGTTAAGAATCAACCACATAGCTGTGGATCTGAAGCCACATGTAGGCCAGACCGGGTAAGGACGGCAGATTTCCTTTCCCAAAGACAATTAGTGAACCAGTTGGGTTTTTATGACAATCCTGAGTTTCATGGTCACCACTACAGATGCAAGCTTTTGAATTCCAGATTTATTTAATCAACTGAATTTAAATCCCCCCAGCTGCTGTAGTGGGATTTGAACTCATGTATCCAAGTTAATAGTCCAGGCCTCTGGATTACTAGCCCGGTAACATAATGACTATGCCGTAGTACCCCATGTGTCCCATAAGATCTTATAGCAGAGATCCAGTTTGGGGATTTTCTGCCCAATTGTCCTCTGTTGGCTGCCCCGGGTACACCTATAAAATGGGCAGCCTATCAGAATAAAACTAGCCCTCTTCGTTGTGTGGATCTTCGAAAATAGAACTGTGCATCCCATTACTTGCAGATCATCATCATAGGCTCGAAATCGAGGAAGACTTGCTTCCATTCTAAAAGTGAGTTCTCAGGTGGCTGTACAGTCCAATACAGGAATTACAGTCTCTGTCACAGGTGGGACAGACAGTGGTTGGAGGAAAGGGTGGATGGGGAGTCTGGTTTGCCTTCTGGCTCTGGTCTGGTCTGGTCTGACTCCTTCCGCTGTCTGCACTTGTTTTCTGCATGCTCTCGGCGATGAGGCTCGAGGTGCTAAGCACCCAATGGTGCAGAATGGGTGTGTCAGGAAGACATTAATAAACTTGCAGTATAATAGGCAAATGAACTTTATTATAAATAAGTGTGAGGTAGTACATTTTGGTAGGAAGAATAAAGAGGCGCCTTGCTTGACCAACCTCATTGAATTTTTGAAGAGGTAGCAGAGAGAGTAGACAAAGTTAATATAGAAGAAATAATTTATCTAGATTTTCGACAGGTCTTCGATAAGGTACCATGTAATAGACCAATGAATAAGGTCAGAGAATGCGGAGTCAGAGGACAAGTAACAGAATGGATAGCGAGTTAGTTTCACGACAGAAAGGGGCAAAGGGTAGCTATTCAGAGTGGCAGAAGGTAGGAAGTGGTGTTCCACAAGGATCAGTGCTGGGATCACTACTGTTCACAATTCATATTAACGATTTAGATTTTGCAAACAAAATGACAATTTCTAAATTTGTGGATGACACCAAATAGTCAGTACTGAGGGGAACTGCAACAAATTACAGGAACACGTCACTAAACTTACAGTTTGGGCAGATAATTGGCAAATTCATTGCAACACAGATAAATGCGAGGTATTTTGCTAAGAAAATTATGGAAATCACACATTGCTTGGAAAATACTAAATAGGGTAGAAGAGCAAAGGGATCTGGGAGTACAAATCACTAAAAGTAGTGACACCGGTTAACAAGGCCATGAAAAAAAAAGCAAACCAAACACTAGGGTTTGATTCTAGAAGGATAGAATTGAAAAGTAGAGAAGTTATGCTAAACTTGTATCGAACCTTGATTTGACTACACTTGGAATACTGCATACAATTCTGGTTGCCATATTATCAAAAGGATATAGAGGCACTGGAGAGGGTGCAGAGAAGATTTACAAGGATGATACCAGAATGCGAGGAGATACCTATCAGAAAAGGATGAACAGGCTGGGTATCTTTTCTCTTGAAAAGAGAAGGCTAAGGGGTGACCTAATTGAGGTCTTTAAAATGATGAAAGGTTGTGATTGAGTGGATACAGAGAGAGTGTTTCCACTTGTGGGGAAGAGCATAACTAGAGGCCATCAATATAAGATAGTCACCAAGAAATCCAATAGGGAATTCAGGAGAAACTTATTTACCCAGATAGTGATGAGAATGTGGAACTTGCTACCACAGGGAGTGGTTGAAACGAATAGTATAGGTGTATTTACGGGGAAGCTGGACAAGTATATGAGGGAGAAGGAAATAGAGGATTATGCTGATAGATTTAGATGAAGAAAGACAGGAGGAGGCTCAAGTGGAGCATAAACACTGGTCTGGGCCAAATGCCCTGTTTCTGTGCTATAATTATTTTGAACTACTTAGTAATTACATATAAACAGGAGTATCCAACCTTGTGGCTTTATGGGTCACCAAGGAGCTTTGGGGGCTCCATATAATGTTTACAAGCATGATCCAATTAGTCTGCATCTATCCCAAGTTGCTGATCAGATCTGGGTATTTTGATTCAGGTTTATCCACTAATGAGGTGACTGCACTAAAAGCAGCTTTTTGCAAAGCTGAAGACTGGCAAAATGATAACAAGACAAATCAGGAAATGAGAAATAAAAAAGCAAATAGCACTGGGCTTTATGAGCTGGCATGCTCATGCTTGGGAGGCTGTGTGCAGCCCGCAGGCCACAATTGTGGATGTTGGAGGCCAATCAACCCAGCCCCAGGACATAGCTGCAGGAGTTCCTCAGGACAGTGTCCTCGGCCCAAACATCTTCAGCTGCTTCATCAATGACCTTTGCTCCATCATAAGGTCAGAAGTGGGGATATTTGCTGATGATCGCAACTCCTCAGTTAATGAAGCAGTCCGTGCCCGCATGCAGCAGTACCTGGCTGACATTCAGGCTTAGGTTGATGAGTGGTAAGTAACATTCGCGCCGCACAAGTGCCAGGCAATGACTATCTCCAACAAGAGAGAGTCTAGCCACCTCCCCTTGACATTCAACGGGATTACCATCGCTGAATCCTCCACCATCAACATCCTGGGGGTCACCATTGACCAGAAACTTAACTAGACCAGCCACATAAATAGTGTGGCAACAAGAGCAGATCAGAGGCTGGGTATTCTGTGGTGAGTGTCTCACCTCATGACCCCCCCAAAGCATTTCCATCATCTACAAGGCACAAGTCAGGAGTGTGATAGAATACTCCTCACTTGCCTGGATGAGTGCAGCTCCAACAACACACAAGAAGCTCGACACCATCCAGGACAAAGCAGCCCGCTTGATTGGCACCCCATCCAGCACCTTAAACATTCGCTTACTCTACCACCGGCACACTATGGCTGCAGTGTGTACCATCTACAAGATGCACTGCAGCAACTCGCCAAGATTTCTTCGGCAGCACCTCCCAAACCCACGACCCGTACTGCCTAGAAGGACAAGGGCAGCAGGTGCATGGGAACACCACCGCCTCCAAGTTCCTCTCTAAGTCACACACCATCCTGACTTGGAAATATATTGTCATTCCTTCATCGTCACTGGGTCAAAATCCTGGAACTCCCTCCCTAACAGGACTTTGGGAGTACCTTCATCACATGGACTGCAGCGGATCAGGAAGGCGGCTCACCACCACCTTCTCCAGGGCAATTAGGGACGGCCAATAAAAGATGGCCTTGCCAACGACACCCACATCCCATGAATTAATAAAATAAAAGTTTGCAAACCCCTAATGTACAGAATAATGGAGCATAATTTGCCGTAACCTCCAGTTTTGGATGAGCAGAAATGTTTTCTAATTGAATATTGCAAAGACCGAAGCCATTGTTTTCAATCGCCACCACAAACACTGTTCCAGAGACACTGACTCCATCCCTCTCCCCAACTCCTGTCTGAGGCTGAACCAGGCTGTTCGCAACCTTGGTGTCATATTTGATCCTGAAATGAGCTTTCAACCACATATCCGCAACATAATTAATACTGCCTATTTCACCTTCGTAACATCGCCCGTCTCCGCCCTTGCCTCAGCTCACCCACTGCTGAAGTCCTTATCCATGCCTTTGTTACCTCTAGACTTGACTATTCCAACGCACTCCTGGCTGGCCTCCCACATTCTACCTTATGTAAACTAGAGTTTGCCCAAAATTCGGCTGGCCGTGTCCTATCTCGCACCAAGTCCCGCTCACCCGTCACCCCTGTACTTACTGAGCTATATTCGCTTCCAGTTAAGCAACGCCTTGATTTCAAAATTCTTATCTTTGTTTTCAAATCCTTCAGTTCAGTCCTTCCAACAGGCAAGGAGCATTCGCATCAGTTCTCAAAATTCTCATCCTTATTTTCAAATCCCTCCATGGCCTCGCCGCTCCCTATCTCTGTAATCTCCTCCAGCTCCACAACCCCCCGAGATATCTGCGCTCCTCCACTTCTGCCCTCTTGAGCATCCCTGATTATAATCACTCAACCATTGATGACCATGCTTTCTGTTGCCTAGGCCCCAAGCTCTGGAACTCCCTGCCTAAACCTCTCCACCTCTCTACCTCTCTTTCCTCCTTCAAGACGCTCCTTAAAACGTACCTCTTTGACCACCTGCTCTAATTTCTACTTATGCGGCTCGTAGTCAAATTTTTATCACGTAATACCCCTGTCAAGCACCTTGGGACGTTTCACTATGTTAGTGGTGCTATATAAGTACAAGTTGTTGTTGTTGCAGGAGTGAATCTAACAGTGCCTGCCATTAGTTAGACTTTCCGTTGCACGTTTAGGTTTTTACACATTTTTTGCGTGGCAATTTGCTGAAAGTGTGAGCTGATAACATTGCAGTGAGGGAAACAGGGCATCTGAGACCTCAGCGAACAGGACAAGCAAGTGTCCCCTCCAAGTCACGCAACATCCCGACTTGGAAATATATCTCCATTCCTTCATTGTCGTTGGGTCAAAATCCTAGAACTCCCTCCCTAACAGCACTGTGGGAGTACCTTCACCACACGGATTGCAGCGGTTCAAGAAGGCGGCTCACCACCACCTATTCAAGGACAATGAGGGATGGGCAATAAATGCCGGCCTTGCCAGCGATGGCCACATCCCGTGACTGAATAAGTTAAAAAAAAGCACCGTGTACCTCCTTTGCTAATCAGATTGAAGGATTGAGAAATAAAACAGTGCACGTACTGGGAAGGAAGTGTAAATTAGAGCGGGTGGATTCAGTCTCCAACCAGGTACAGAAAAGGAGATAAAGAGAGGGAAAAAAGGATTGGATTGGGAGAGACAGAAAAGAAAGAGAGAGAAGGCAAAAGTTTTTTTTTTAATTACATTTTTAAAATCTCCAACAATTAAAACCTGAAGGAATGAGACTCCACACTTGTAATAGTTCATTTTCAGTGCCAGAGAGGTTGACTAGCAATACTGAACATTTATCATGTTGTTAAAAGAGTACTTAGTCTGAAATGGACAAGACTTAACTTTCTAGTTCATATGTGCCATGCAAGTGCAGGAACCTCACGTCCATGAATGTATTTGAATAGGGAACTAGTCGGCGAGATGTCATTTTCGCAAAGCAAATGGTGGAGCGGCGCATCGTGGGCAGCAACTGTTGGATTTCCACGTTTAACCGCACGTCTGCCCTCACCTGATGTTGCTGCAGTATTTGTGCATAAATAATTGGAGAAGGGCGACTGGATTGGTCGTCACCAAAATCAAGGTCGCTGATTGGAGCATAAGCTGGGGCAACAGGAGAGGCAGCAAGCAGCAGAGGAGCGGCGAGGTCGGGGCGAAGGAGCGGCGAGAGATTGTAGAGCGACGTGATCGGAGGCCCAGGAGAGGCGTGAGTTTGGGGCCCAGAAGAGGCGAGGGCCCAGGGGCAGCACGGGCCAGCCCATACTGTAAATATGTGTGCGCACTAGGTCCGTGCAGCAGAGCTGGTCTCTAGTCATCTGGACCAAGACCAAGCTCTGTCAAGCCCGTGTGGTGGCTGGTGTGCAACGGCCATCACACGTTAAAAAAAATCCACGCACAGGCATCTTCCACCCTTCAATATGCAGTTCGGGTCCTGGAATGTCAGGTCCTTCATTGAAACACCTGTGAACTCACCCCTCTTTGGTGTGGAAGCAAGTCATCCTCGATACGAGGGACCGCCTAAGAAGAAGGAGAAGAAGCATAAATAACGGCTATCTCGATTAATCTCACCATCACTTTGACAGCAAATTATGGAGCTCTGCATCACACCTCTGAGTGTGATACAAGGCAGCAACACATCAGTGGGTTTAGGGCTAACTTTTCAGGCTTTTGTTCATGTATAACATCAGCTGTACACAAAGACATATAACTAACTGCCTTCAAATGCACTCCTCCACATTTGTTTTTGATGAAGCACCCAATAGAAATAGAAATACTGGAACAAGATGTTTGAAGGCCGAAGAGAGGATGGAGCTGAGTGTTAGTAAATGGAGTTAGAAGTAAACAATGTGGATGAACAACAACAACTTGCATCTGTATTGTGCTTTTAATGTAATTAAAAATGGCAGCAAGGAGCGGAATCAGACCAAAATTGGCACCGGAGGGGACATTGAGACGGGTGACCAAACATTTTGTCAAAGAGGTAGGTTTTAAGCAGAGTCTCAAAGAAGGAGAGAGGCTTGGGGAGAGAATCTGAGATCTTGGGGTCCAGACGGCTGAAGGCCCGGCCGCCAATGATGGGGCAAAGGGAGTGGATGATGCACAAGAGGCCAGAAGCAGCATGAGGTTTCATTTTATTACTTTTTCTTCAGCTGTGAGAATGCCATGACTGACTCGAACCCGACTGAATCTTCAACTATTTCCCCCCCACTGCATACTTGCCAGTCATTCTGCTTTCAACAACATGGAAAGAAAATATTGTGAGCTATTTGAAATCTCTGAGGGTTCATGCAAATGTCACAGTTTTCTTGACGATGTCGAGTTAGTTTGTGGTGAAAGACAAAACTTTTGCCAAAGAAGTCTGGAAGGTGCTCAGCATCATAAATGTTTTAATGTTGCAAGCCATTTACAACCTTAACTGTGTATACAAGAGCGAGCTTAATATAAATTTTGTATTTAATATGAAATTTTTATTACTTGATGGTATGACTTTTGCTGACTGCTCGAGATGGGGAGCAATTTTCTTCTCATTACATCAATGATTTAAGAAAAAAATGTCTCTGAAACAAATCTAGTTGTTTTTTTCTGATCCACTATGTTTGGGAAAGCAGGGTATGTTCAACATAGCCCGCTTGTTAACCCTTACATTATTCCTCTCAAGTTTCCCCCCTTTGCTTCCCTCCTTTTCTGACGGGACAAAATCAGAGGAAAATAGGAACAGGAGGCCATTCATCCCCTCGAGCCTGTTCCGCCATCAAGTGAGATCGTGACTGTCGTGTATGGAGCAAGAGTCAGGCTGAACACTGTGAGCTCAAAGTAAAGTGTGACCTTAGTCTTTTATTGCAGGTCTCCAGAGTGTCTCTCCAACCTGTGAAGCCTCCTTAAATGCCTGTGCTCCCAAGGGATTAAAGGATCCCTTGGGACTCCAGGGGATGAGCCCCCTGGTGGCTGTACAGAATAAATACAAGTTTACATATATAACAGTGACTGATTTGTATCTCAACTCCATCCACCAGCCTTGGCTCCATATCTTTTATTCCCGTGTTTATCAAAAATCTATCGATCTCAGATTTAAAATTATTAATTCATTTTTCTGGGAGAGAGTTCACACTTCGACCACCCTTTACGTCAAAGAAGTGTTTCCTAACTTCTCTCTGGAATGGCCTGGCTCTGACACCAGCGGAAAAATTTTCTCTCTATCTACCCTGTGAATCCCTTTCAAAATCCTAAAAACCTCAAACAAATCATCCCTTAACCTCAAGTTGTACTGAGATACAGTTTCATTGGCCTCTACACGTGAACCTCAGATGGATTATTCAACTTGGGTGGTGGGGGGGTTGGGTGGAGGTCACAGCTGAATCCAATCCTGCCATCACGTGAGGGTCACACCTTTACACATTTTCCGGCAGAGGTGACTGAATAGCAATCACGACTAGAAACATTGGTTATTTCTCCCCCCACTTCCCAAACCTGAGATAAATTGTAACGTTTTTGTTACTTTCCTCACACAATGAGCGCTATCCAATGTAACTGAAGGGGAAGCAAATTGTCTCTCGAGAATCAGAATGTGGTTGACTCTTAACTGCTCTCTGAAGTGGCCTAGCAAGCCACTCAGTTGTACCCAACTGCTACGACAAAGTCAGCACTGTATGAGCACCTTCACCACATGGGCTGCAGCGGTTCAAGAAGGTGGCTCGCTACCTCCTTCTCGAGGGCAATTAGAGATGGGCGATAAGGAGTCGAAATTCGGTATTGCTATTTCTGAGGCGTTGTCACCACCAGAGTGCTGATTTTACCGCCAGGCATCAGGTGCAGCCTCAAAATGCCAAATTCAGTTTTACCGCTCAAAGAAGAGAAAGGAGCGCCAAAAATGGCGTTGTACACTCATCCTCGGGCGGGAGCTCAGGAGGCCGACCGAATTTCCCGACGGGAGGCTGCTGCCATGCGAGTTGGAAAAAACAGGGAGAAAAAGAAAAGCCCCCCAAATCTTCTCCGACCCGCACGCACACACACACACCTCCCCACTGGTACAGCGAATGAATAAAAGATTAAAGAAAGAAAAAAAACTCACCTTGATCTCTGGCCAATTCCGCCCGAGATCCACTATGTTGACATTTTTTCCTGACCGTACGGACACCTGCCCGTTTGGCCTTGGTACAAACCAAATATGGCAGCGGGGGGGGGGGGGGGGGGCGCTGCATGCTGGATGAGATAACCACGTGGGCGGCATTAGAGGGCGCAACGTTACCTCTTGGCACCTCCACCAACGAGCAACTCAATTTCCACGGAAGTGTGGACGCCGCTCACCGTCGACAGCAAGCCTTTGCCGCCCATTAGCCGCCCATCGCCGGCGTTAATGGGTGGCGTTACCAAGGGAATTTTGCCGCCTAAATGCTCGATGTCCACATCCTGTGAATGAATTTTAAAGAAAAAGGATTCAATCTATACCCAACCTGTTGCTTACCACCAGCAAAGTGTCAGGTGTAATTGCACGAGTTCAAATACCGAGATCCAATCTCACTGCTATGAATCCAGTGGTCCTTCATTCTATCCACATTAGTACCCCCTACCCACTATTTATTCAGGTTGGGTAGGGTATGACCTAATGGTGATGCTGGATCCTGCTAACCCTACAACGAATATACCCTGAATCCGAAATATAGTTCATGATATAATTAATGTTCACACAGCAGTTACAGATTACTGGGGTATTATAATCCAATTAAGACTATTAGGTTATGAATAGACTTATTGGATATTAACCAGTACTTGTTTATTTAGAGATTTGAGACCCATAACGCTCTCAGTAATTTCAGACACTTTACCGCTTCTGATCATTTTTTTTTGTGGATCATGATTTCTCATTTCCAGAAGTCTCTGCTTTGTGCTTTCTGTGTCTGGAGTGTAATTTTTCCTAGAGCATGATATTGAGAAAAGGACAGCTCAGGCTGTGGCCTGGTGTTGGAGATCTGCACCCGTCTCTTTATATTCGACAGGAACAACAGGGAAATGCAGACCTAATAAAGGTACAGTGCAGAGGACTGAACATCTGCCAAATTGGTTGAAACCATTCTTTGACTGGTCGCTTGTTACATATTGACGCACAAGTGCTTGCAAGTTCATACATAGAATCATAGAAAGTTACAGCACGGAGGCTATTTCGGCCCATCCGTGTCCACGCCAGCTGACCAAGAACTACCCAGCCTAATCCCACTTTCCAGCTCTTGGTCCATAACCCTGTAGATTATGGCGCTTCAAGTTCACGTCCAAGTATTCTTTAAATGTGGTGACGGTTCCTGCCTCTACGACCCTTTCAGGCAGTGAGTTCCAGACCTCCAGCACCCTCTGGGTGAAAAAATTTCCCCACATATCTCCTCTAAACATCCCCCCAATTACTTTAAATCTATGCCCCCTGGCTGTTGACCTCTCTGCCAAGGAAACAGGTATGCTCTATCCAGGCCCCTCATAATTTTACACGCCTCAATCAGGTCTCCCCTAAGCCTTCTCTGTTCCAAAGAAAACAGACCCAACATCTCCAATCTTTCCTCATAGCCAAAATTCTCCAGTCCAGGCAACATTCCTGTAAATCTCTTCTGCACCCTTTCCAGTGCAATCACATCTTTCCTGTAATGTGGTGACCAGAACTGCACACAGTACTCCAGCTGTGGCCTAACCAGTGCTTTATACAGTTCAAGCATAAGCTCCTTGCTCTTGTATTCCATGCCTCAACTAATAAATGCAAGTATTACATATGCCTTCTTAACCATCTTATCTAACTGGCCTGCTACCTTCAGGGATCTGTGGACCTGCACTCCAAGGTCCCTTTGTTCCTCTACACTTTTCAGTGTCGTACCATTTAATGTGTATTCCCTTGCCCTGTTAGACCTACCCAAATGCATTACCTTGCACGTATCCGGATTTAATTCCATTTGCCACTGTTCTACCCATCTGACCAGTACATTGATATCTTCCTGCAGTCCGCAGCTTTCTTCTTCATTATCAACCACACAGCCTATTTTAGTGTCATCTGCAAACTTCTTAATCATACCCCCAACATTTAAGTCCAAGTCAATGATATGTACCGATGGTTTGGAGTTCGGCCTCTGAGTGTGCGCAGATGCAAGCGTCGTCTGCGTACTGTAATTCAATGACGGGATGGGACGACCTTGGATCTGGACTGGAGGCGATGGAGTTTGAACAGTTTCCCATTTGTTCTGTAGATTAGCTCCACTCCAGTGGGGAGCTTACTGAGGGTGAGATGGAGCATTACAGCAAGGAAAATCGAGAAGAGCGTTGGTGCGATGATACAACCTTGCTTGACCCCGGTCCATACGTGAATTGGGTCTGTGTGGATCCATGGGTCAGGATCACGGCTTGCGTATCGTCGTGAAGCAAGTGGACGATGGTGACAAACTTTTGTGGGCAGCCGAACTTGAGGAGGACACTCCATAATCCCTCACGGTTGACAGTGTCGAAGGCTTTTGTGAGGTCAAAAAAGGCCATGTACAGAGACTGGTGCTGCTCCCTGCATTTCTCTTGAATTTGACGCACGCTGAAGATCATGTCCATTGTGCCACTTAGTGGGCGGAATCCACATTGTGACTCTGGGAACATCTTCACAGAAACATACGAGAGCATGGGCCTCTCACTAAACATATGTAAGACAAAGGTCCTCTACCAACCTGCCCCCATTACACAGTACTGCCCCCCCATTATCAAGATCCATGACAAGGCCTTGGACAATGTGGACCATTTTCCATACCCCAGGAGCCTACTGTCAACAAGGGCAGACGCTGATGACGAAGTCCAACACCGCCTTCAGTGTGCCAGTGCAGCCTTTCGTCGCCTGAGGAAGAGAGTGTTTGAAGACCAGGTCCTCAAACCCGGCACCAAGCTCATGGTCTATAGAGTAGTAGTGATACCCGCTATGCCTCAGAGGCATGGACTATGTACAGCAGGCACCTCAAAACACTGGAGAAGTACCACCAACGTTGCCTCCGCAAGATCCTGCAAATCCATTGGCAGGATAGACGCACCTACATTAGTGTTCTCGCTCAGGCCAACATCCCTAGAATCGAAGCATTGACCACACTCGATCAGCTCTGATGGATGGATCACATTGTCCGCATGCCCGATACTAGACTCCCAAAACAAGCTCTCTAACCGGAGCTCCAACACGGCAAGCGAGCCCCAGGTGGGCAGAGGAAACGCTTCAAGGAAACCCTCAAAGCCTCCTCGAAAAGGTACAGCTTCCCCACTGACACCCGGGAATCCCTGGTCCAAGACCGCCCAAAGTGGAGGAAGAGCAGCCGGGAAAGCACCAAACACCTCGAGTATCTTTGCCGGGAGCAAGCTAAAACAAAGTGTAAACTGCAGAAGGAGTGCACGACAATCCAAGCACCCCACCCACCCTTCCCTTCAACCGTCTGCCCCACCTGTGACAGAGACTGTCATGCAGAAATCAAGCGCTGGCAGCGGAAGGAGCATGCGGCAAATCTGTCCCACCCTCCCTTACCCTCAACGACTATCTGTCCCACCTGTGACAGAGACTGTAATTCCTGTGTTGGACTGTTCAGCCACCTAAGGACTCATTTTAAGAGTGGAAGCAAGTCTGCCTCGATTCCGAGGGACTGCCTATGATGATGATGACGGGGTCCCGCATTGGACACGTAAGTCACCTGAGAACTCATATTAGTGTGGAAGCAAGTCATCCTCGACTCCGGGGGACTGCCTAAGATGAAGAAGACAAATGTGACTGCACTCCAAAAGTACTTCATTGGCTGTAAAGGTGGTCGTGAAAAGCGCTATATAAATCCAATTTTTTTTTTACGTCTTTCTTTAAATAATGCCACATCTTTACACCAACAGGCAAAGGGAAAGATATTGGAGCTCTTTATCATAGAATAGAATCATAGAATAGTTACAGCATAGAAGGAGGCCATTCGGCCCATCAAGCTTGTGCCAACTCTCTGCAAGAGCTTCAGCTAGTCCCATTCCCCCGCCCTTTCCCCATAGCCCTGACATTTCTTTTCCTTCAGGTACTTATTCAACTCCCTTTTGAAAGCCACGATTGAGTCTGCCTCCACCTCCCTTTCAGGCAGTGCATTCCAGATCCTAACAACTTTAATCCCACGTAGCGTCCATCTTAAGGGCAAAGAAACTTGCCCAGTGATTGCTTGAGGCTACAATTTAATTGTCAACACTCTGGATCCGATCCCCCATTGTTCTCCCAAAGCTTTATTTTTCTTTTGTTTATAAACGTCAGAATTTTTGACACGCTCCATAATTTGTGCTTCTTAAAGTGATTCATATAGTGATTCTACCTGTAAGGCGTTGAACACTTTGTTTGCCATGTTTCAGACATTGCACTTCAAACTTATCAAAATATGAAGAAAGGAACGACAGTGACTTCCTGCTGATTTATTCCAATCCAGAACCAGAAATTTACAAGTATCTGCCAATCTTCAAATTTACATCCTCCCCCCTGACACCGTCCAATTTTCCCTCTAATTTTTTTTGGCCCACGCGGCCCCTTTAACGGGCTGCGCAGCCCATTCCAAATTCCGTGCATGCATGGTTTTTCCCTTTAAAAGCCCGTGAGCCAGCTGCACAGGGCCTCCAGAGCGCTACGCAGCTGCTCCCCCACCATAGCAATTAACCTCTAACTGACCGAAGAGTGTGCTTATTTACAGCCATTTGAATTTACTTTAAAAGAACAGGTCGGGGTTTAGTCTTGCTCCACGTTAGCAGTGCAATAATTGTGTATATCATCATCATAGGCAGTCCCTCGGAACCGAGAAAGACTTGCTTCCACTCTTAACATGGGGTCTTAGGTGGCTGTACAGTCCAATACGAAACCACAGTCTCTGTCACAGTTGGGGCAGATAGTTGTTGAGGGAAGGGGTGGGTGGGACTGCTTTGCCGCACGCTCTTTCCGCTGCCTGCGCTTGGTTTCTGCATGCTTTCGGCGATGAGACTCGAGGTGCTCAACGCCCTCCTGGATACACTTCCTCCACTTAGGGCGGTCTTTGGCTAGGTTCTCCCAGGTGTCAGTGGGGATGTTGCACTTTATCAGGGAGGCTTTGAGGGTGTCCTTGTAATGTTTCTGCTACCCACCTTTGGCTTGTTTGCCGTGAAGGAGTTCCGAGTAGAGCGCTTGCTTTGGAAGTCTCGTGTCTGGCATGCAAACTATGTGGTCTGCCCAGCGGAGCGGATCAAGTGTGGTCAGTGCTTCAATGCTGGGGATGTTGGCCTGGTTGAGGATGCTAATGTTGGTGCGTCTGTCCTCCCAGGGGATTTGTAGGATCGTGCAGAGACATCGTTGGTGGTATTTCTCCAGCAACTTGAGGTGTCTACTGTACATGGTCCATGTCTCTGAGCCATACAGGAGGGCGGGTATTACTACAGCCCTGTAGACCATGAGCTTGGTGGCAGTTTTGAGGGCCTAGTCTTCAAAAACACTTTTCCTCAGGTGGCCGAAGGCTGCACTGGTGCACTGGAGGCAGTGTTGGATGTCGTCGTCAATGCCTGTCTTGTTAATAAGAGGCTCCTGAGATATGGGAAGTGGTCCACGTTGTCCAGGGCCGCGCCGTGGATCTTGATGACTGGGGAAAGTGCTATGCGGCGAGGACAGGCTGGTGGAGGAACTTTGTCTTGTTGATGTTTAGCGTAAGGCCCATGCTTTCGTACGCCTCAGTAAATACATCAACTATGTCCTGGAGTTCAGCTTCTGTATGTGCACAGACGCAGGCATCGTCCGCATACTGTAGCTCGACGACAGAGGTTGGGGTGGTCTTGGACCTGGCCTGGAGATGGCGAAGGTTGAACAGCTTCCCACTGGTTCTGTAGTTTAGTTCCACTCCAGCTTGTCGACAGACCTGCAGGACTGTAGTAATACCTGCCCTCCTGTATGGCTCAGAAACATGGACCATGTACAGTAGACACCTCAAGTCGCTGGAGAAATACCACGAACGATGTCTCCGCAAGATCCTACAAATCTGCTGGGAGGTCAGACGCACCAACATTAGCATCCTCGACCAAGCCAATATCCCAAGCATCGAATTGTGTATATACTGCTCCGATCATAAAAAAATGGGGCGAATGGGATGAGACTGGCTGCCTGTTTCATACCCCACTGGATTTTACTTTGAAGCCAATGGGAAGAGAAGTTGGGCGGGGTGTAAAACAGGCAGACAGTCGGATCCCATCCGTTACCTGTCGGGGAGGTTAGGTTAAAATTGCGCCCACTGATGCGTCATCCAGTTTGACATGAGCAATGCCACGGGAGATCTGCAAGTTAATTTTTAAGACAAACGAATGCTAATTGATCGTACATTGGCCTGACTTAGCACTGACGATCCTGCCGCAGTCTTTAAACAAAGACACAATTGTCAATGATCTTTCCAAACCCAATCAATAAAATTCCAGTCATGCTCAATGGTCTGCTGTGGTTGTTGATGCGCAGGCAAAAAAAGACGAGAGTTGTTCATCTTCCCAATGGCCCGCTGGTTAATTCTTATTCTGACTGTCCTCAACTCATTACTGTTGCTGTGTCTCTGGTGTGTAAGCTCATTGCATTTTCCAGACATCCATCTTCCCACATTGACAGTGACCCCGGGTCAGGAAGCAGGGGAATAAATTATCAGCTGCCATGAAACTCACAAGAGTGTGTTGTAAATATGTTATTTTATTGCTTTTGCTGATTCCCTAGATATTGAAAAATATTCTGTGTTGGAGGATTTATACTTCCAACTTCTCCTTTCTGCATCTTGTAACGTCAATGCATTTTAACATTTTCT
The DNA here is from genome assembly GCF_044704955.1 of Pristiophorus japonicus. Classification (NCBI taxonomy): domain Eukaryota; kingdom Metazoa; phylum Chordata; class Chondrichthyes; family Pristiophoridae; genus Pristiophorus; species Pristiophorus japonicus. The sequence goes on from NC_091979.1 coordinate 247,725,827, forward strand.
TAATCGAATACAGACATGCTGGTGAAATATTCATTCAGTGTTCAGAATGTAGCCTGGGTTTTCCAACTGTGCGATTTTTTATTTTTTCAAATGTTAGTCTGCAAGTCAACTTTTGCAATGCAAAAGAATTTCTGGATTTGGCCTTTCTGATCACTTAGAGATACAGGGGGGAGAAATTTGTTCACTCTGCGCCCATTTGTCGGGTGAGAAATGGGGGCTGTAGCGACCAATTTGACGTGTGGGTCGCGTACACGCGATCCGTGCCATAAGTGCGTTGCACACCATATTGGTTCTGGCTCCCCTTAGCCGTCCCAGGAACCCGCCTGAAATAAACAATCGGGGAACTTCGCTAATTTTTGGACACGACATCAGTCCATGGCAGCGCCTGATTCACCCAGCCAATCATAGAGGAACATATTCAAGCCTGAGACAGATAGATTTTTGGAGCCTAGGGGGAAATCAAAGGGATATGGTGATCGGGCAGGAAAGTGGAGTTGAGGTCGATGATCAGCCATTGAATGGCGGAGCAGGCACGAGAGGCCGTATGGCCTACTCCTACTTCTATTTCTTATGTTATGTTCTTAAATGCTATTTTAAAAGATTCTCACCACCATTCAGATCAGTTGCTGGTTTGTCATTTTAGGCTGTGAGTGGCCTTGTGGACCATGTTTTGGCTGCAGTAGTGGTGAGTTTTGGGTTATCCGAAGAACTTTTAGGAGACGTTGGAGTCTTTGCTTTCCCTTAACCACTATTATTGTTCTCCTGGGTGATTTGCTGTGCCCGACTTTGGAGCTGGAGGAGGAGGGGGATTAGCAGCAGGAAGGAAGCCTCCACAGATTGGAAACGGCTGGGAAAAGAGGGCGGAGGAGAGGAGTGCACTGGAGGCCCTCCTCCATGCCTTTATTACCTCGAGACGTGACTATTCCAACACTCGCTTGGCTGGCCTCGTACATTCTACCCTACATAAAGGTGATCCAAAACTCGGCTGCCTGTGTCCTAACTCACACCAAGTCCCGCTCAACCATCACCCCTGTGCTCGCTGACCTACATTGGCTCCCGGTTAAGCAACGCCTTGATTTCAAAATTCTCATCCTTATTTTCAAATCCTTCTATGGCCTCACCCCTCCCCATCTCTGTAATCTCCTCCAGCCCCACAACCCCCCGAGATGTCTGCGCTCCTCTAATTTTGCCTTCCTGAGCATCTCTGTTTATAATAGCTCAACCATTGGTGGCCGTGCCTTCTGTTGCCTAGGCTCCAAGCTCTGGAACTCCCTGCCTAAACCTCGCCGCCTCTCTACCTCTCTTTCCTCCTTCAAGACGCTCCTTAAAAAATACCTCTTTGACCAAGCTTTTGGTCACCTGCCTTAATTTCTCCTTATGTGGCTCAGTGTCATAATACTCCTGTGAAGCACCTTAGGATGTTTCACTCTGTCAAAGGTACTATATAAATACAGGTTGTTGTTGTTAACATTGCAGGTTTTCAGGAACTGCTCTTCCTACCTCAACCTCACCGGGAAGCAGTGCGTGAGTTGCCTCTGCTTCACCAGGGAGGCTGTGTCTGAGCTGTGTCACCTGATACAGCCCCAACTGGAGGCCCCGCACCAGGTTCCGGACAGCACAGCCTGTGGTTGTCAAGGGGATGGTGGCCCTTAACTTCTATGCCACAGCCTCCTTCTAGGCTACTAACATCACTAAGGCCATCTGTTGTGTAATGAAGCTGAGAGAGGTGCTAAAGAGCTGCAGCTGTAGCAACTGACCCCATGCCCATCAGTGATGCTGGAATGGAGAAAACGAGTGGATCAGAAATGGAACTGTTGGATACTCTGGAGATAACCGTGTGGAGTCAGAGAACCAGCCATTGCGGAGAATGCGCTGGCTCCAATTGCAACAGGTTGGACAGGTGAGGGCTGACCTGCCGAGGTGGATGATGGAGGAGAGGCAGTGGGGAAGGATGAATGTCACAGCAGCCGAAGATTTCAGTTGCGGTGATGAAGTTTGTGACTTTGACAAGGCCTCGTTGCTGTGGGTGCGATGAAAGCCAGGCTGGAAGGATTTGAACAGCGTACAGTGGGAGATTTGAGCACAGAGCAGGTGGAGACAATGGACTTTCTGAGGAGACGGGTGATGAGGACAGTTTTGAAGGGGAGGGGGACAGTGCCAATGTAAAAGAGGACAGTTAAAGTATCATGAAACAATGGGACAAGGCAAGGTAATTAGTCAGCAGTTGGGTAGGGAGCAGGAAGTGGGCCTGATGAGGACAGTGGGGAGGGGGAAGGGGGGGCTACTGCACGGGTCAGAGTTGGGATGAGAGATTGGCTTGCAGCTAATGGGGCAGGAGGGAAGAGGAGTCAATAGATGGGACAGTTGGATGGATAATCTTTTCGATGAAAAAGCTGCTAAGCTCCTCACACTGGGCATTAGAAATGAGGAAGGAGGGGGTGGGGAAGGGGATTCAGAGGAGGTGATTTGCCATTAAAGAGTCAGACATTGTCCTTATCCTTCATGTCTGAGATCTAGATGAAGATCCAACCCGGATCAGATGAAAGTTTTTTTCTTCATGGGCTTGCAAGGGTTCTGAATAAAACAAGTCAGGCTCTGATCCCGTGGGCATGAGTCCACGGCACAAAAACACCCATCATATTTCTGATGTGCAAATAGGAAAAAGTATCACACTGGTACAGTAAGGCTCTTCTGCTATAAAAATAGAAAATGCTGGAAACACTCTGCAGGTCAGGTATCATCTGTGTGGAGAGAAACAGTTAATCTTTCCGGTCGATGACCTTACTTCGGAACTCGAGCCGATCTGATTTTGTGGTTGAGGTAAAAGAAAAAGAAGGACTTGCATTTATATAGCTTTCACGACCACCAAAGGTCTCAAAGCGCTTTACAGCCAATGAAGTACTTTTGGAGTGTAGTCACTGTTGTAATGTGGGAAACACAGCATTCAATTTGTGCACAGCAAGCTCCCACAAACAGCAATGTGATAATGACCAGATAATGTTTTTGTTATGTTGATTGAGGGATAAATATTGGTTAGGACACCAGGAATAACTCCACTGCTCTTCTTCAAAATAGTGCCATGGGATCTTTTGAGTCAACCTGAGAGGGCAGACGGGACCTCAGTTTAACGTCTCATCCGAAAGACGGCACCTCCAACAGTGCAGCACTCCCTCAGCACTGCACTGGAGTGTCAGCCTAGATTTATATGCTTAAGTCCCTAGAGTAGGACTTGAATCCACAACCTTCTGACTTAGAGGCAAGTGTGCTACCCACTGAGCCACAACTATATTACTGGGAGAAATGAGACCATTTGACATCTGTATTTTACCTTGCCAAACATGTAAATTGAGCTTCGTATACTGTATTCATTGCTCACGATGCGGTCTTCTCTACATTGGCAAGACCAAGTGCAGATTGGGTGATCGCTTTGCTGAAAACCTCCACTCAGCCCGCAAGCATGATCCCGAGCCTCTGGTCGCTTGTTACTTTAATTCTCCTTCACACTCTGACCTCTCTGTCCTTGGCACTCCAATGACGCTCAACACATGGGCTACGGACCAAGAGCCGGAAAGTGGGATTAGGCTGGATCGCTCTTGATCGGTCGGCACGGACATGATGGGCCGGAATGGCCTCCTTCCGTGCTGTAAATTTCTATGATTCTATGACATGCTCGAGGAACAGTACCTCATCTTTCAATTAGACACTTTACCCGCTTCTTCCCCAGCTCAGTACTTTCTTAAAAACTGTTAAATCTCTTACTTCTTCCTGCTCTGATGAGTGTCATCTGTGCTCAGTGGGTAGTACCCTCGCCTCTGAGTCAGAACGTTGTGCGTTCAAGTCCCACTCCAGAGACTTGAGCACAAAAACCTAGGCCTGATGCTCCAGTGAAGTGCTGAGAGAGTGCTGCACTGTCGGAGGTGCCATCGGATGAGATGTTAACCTAGGCTCTACCTGCTCTCTCGGGTGAACACAAAAGATCCCAGGGCACTATTTCGAAGAAGAGCAGTGGAGATATCCCCGGTATCCTGGCCAATATTTAGCCCTCAATCAACTTCTACAAAAACAGATTATCTGATCATTATCACATTGCTGTTTGTGGGAGCTTGCTGTGTGTAATATGGCTTCTGACTCAGAGGTGAGGATATTACCCAATGAGCCACTGGCTGACACTCATCAGAACTGGAAGAAGTTAGAGATCTAACAGTTTCCTACTTTACAACAGTGACTGCACTTGTATTGCATAGGCTGTAAAGCACTTTGGGACATCCGGTGGTCGTGAAAGGTGCTTTATAAATGCAAATCTTTCTTTCTTTTTTCTTTCTTTGAAGGTCATCGACCTGAAACACGAACTCTGTTCTCTCTGTCCACAGATGCTGTCTGACCTACTGAGCGTTTCCAGCATTTTCTGTTTTAATTTTACATATTATATAGCGCGGAAACTATCGTCAATTCACACCGACGGCAGCATTGTGGCACAGCCCGTTGTTGCTGGAATTCACCGCCACAGAGTGGGAGCAAATGGGTTCATGCACAGCATCCAGCAAGCATCAATTTGGCAATCAGAGCTCTGCTAACATTGGAGAGACATTACACAGAGGTCAAGCCAGCAAAAGACAGGGACATCTAAGTGGGTGACATAAGCATATGCCACCTGCATGGCCTTTCAAATAAGTATGGTGTGATGAGACCATACCAAGAGATATTAGCAAAGGACATCTATTAAATGGCAGGTCAGAGTAGAAGTCTTCATACCTAAGACGTGCTTCAGGGTCATCTCTGTTTCTTTATTGGCTGCCACGAACTCGGTTAATTTAAGGAAGTGTGATGGAGGCAGAACTCCATCTCGCAGCAACCGAACAAATCTCTGTCTGATAATGTCTTTGTACGAAGTTTTAGATAGTCACGTTTGTGTGCCCAAAATTTCAGGACACCTGATTAAAGGAGATAGCATGAAATAAAAGAGTTGGAAGAGAGCTGTGCCAGATTTCAAAACTAGCACGTTACCAGTAGGACTTTGACGATGCTAGGTCATTCAACATGCTGCGGAGAGCTCCTGCCAGTTGCCTCAACATTTCACACCACCACCCTCACGTCCCTTTCCAAGAGGGTCTTCTCACTCGGTCTGTGCTCTGTCCATTGTGCTGTGACACTTTGCAAAGAACGGTAACACTCACATTTTGTTTCTTAAAATTAATGTTTTCATTTTGAGCCAAGAATAAGGCTATTGGAAAATTATAAAGCGCAGGTACAGTCCGCAATCTAGTCAGAGGGTCAGCATTCTTCCCAGATGTGCATTAGATATTGGATGTCAATTATTTCGCCATTTGTTTGACTTTCACACCAGTGCTGAGCATGAGACTTGAGTAACTGAGCGAATGACGGTGTCTGATAAACCTTACACTGCACAGAGGATTGATTGGTAGCTATTGTTGTCCAATTCTGAGCACCACACTTTAGAAAGGAGGTGATGGCCTGGAGAAGGTGCAGTGGAGATTTGCCAGAATAGTGTCAGGAGTGCGGGACTTCAGTTCTGTAACGAGACTGGAGAAGCTGGGATTGTTCACTATAAGAGCACAGAAGGTTATGGGAAGATTTAATAGAGGCGTTCAAAACTATATGGGGTTTTGATAGAGTAACTATTTCCATTGGCAGGAGGGTCGATAACCAGCAGACATAGATTTGAAATAATTGGCAAAAAAGCCAGGGGGGAGCTGAGGAGATTTTTCTTTTACTGAGCAAGTTGTTATGATCTGAAATGCATTGCCCGAGAGGGTGGTGGAGGCAGAGTCAATAGTAACTTTCAAAAGGGAATTGGATCTCTGCTTAATAAAGGAAAACAAATTTGCAGGGCTATGGGGAAAGAACAGGGGAGTGGATCTAATTGGACAGCTCTTTCAGAGAGCCGGCACAGGCACGATGGGCTGAACGGCCTCCTTCTGTGCTGTACGATTCTGTCGTAGTCACGTGGTATTATGCACTGCACTAATAAATGCCATGTAAAGATTGCATTTGTGCTTAAGGAGATAGATCGGTAACAACCGATGGTGACAAACATCAAGTCGAAGGGAAACATAACGACTTGCGACGCTCAGCGATCCCTGACAATGGACACATCCGCTGTCATAATATTTGATAGGCCCAAAGAGAGTGTTTATTTGTGGTGAGGCTTTTATAGAATTGTGCCTGCGGGCAAGAGAGAGAGAGAAAAAAAATCATTGCTGAGAAACTGCGACGATCGAAGGACTGTGGGGAAGAATACAACCGGTTCGTAAAACATGAACGGCAACTGGGTGTGCAATGTACTGGTGGTCTGCAGGGTTGGTGTCTGCAATCCCCACACTGATGTTCCAAATGGTAAGGGTCCTGTCAATAGAATAGGTCCCTGCTGCTTCCTCCATCGGGAGATAACCTTGCAACGGTCCTCGTTTGACTCAAGACAATAATCAGGTCCACTGTGTCTGGTAGTGTCCGTAGGGCCTGAGAAAGTGAAGCCTCTTCGTACCCAAGGGGAGCAATACATACTGATCGGCCCAGCAATCCCAGGAACCAGTTTAAAAAGACGTTTAAACATTTACTACGCTCTCTCTGAACGTATCTCATCGGGGAAAACTGTTGGATGCTCACTCAGCCTCTGCTGCTGTTCCTGTTGTTCCATTATTCTTTCCACCCTTGGCTGTATCTGTTTATTTATTTACTTACTTTATTCTTCCCTGACTAAGTCTTTCCTGCTTATTTATTTATTAATATCCGCTGGGAGATGCTGCTATTCATTTGATTTTCATCTTAGCTGCCTGGCACTATTTCCGCCCTGGTCCTCTTGTATATGCTTTCCCTTTTTGCTTCTTTTGACTCCTTTCATTATTTTCCACCAAGAGTCCTTTCTGTTTCTCTCTCCCTCTAGCACGTGCCGTACATATCCACTTTCTGACAAACTTCTGGTTGTCATGATTTTTGATCATGCTTTTACATCAATATTTAGCATTCAAACTTCCTATATAAACATTTAGAATGGAATTGCTGTGTGTAAATAGTTTCCTGTAACAATGTAATTATAGGCTCTGACCAGTAGGGGTGCTGTGATGTGACGTGCTATGAAGTGTCTCTCCCAACAGTGTTGCCATCTTGCTTTATATTAAAACAAGCGTCTAATCTTCAAGTGGTGGTGGGTAATGCCACAGGCAGTTTCATTATGTTTTGTTTTTCTCAGACCCTGACCAGCAGCACATCCCAGGTCATAACTGATTCTTTACAAATCTTTGAGCAATGCCAGAGGAGGCCCATAGTATCATACCACAACATGCTGTCCATCAGATACTCGCTGTGAGCAATGCTAGAGGAGGTCCATAGTATTATACCACAAAATATTGTCCATCAGATACTCACTGTGAGCAATGCTAGAGGAGGTCCATAGTATTATACCACAAAATATTGTCCATCAGATACTCACTGTGAGCAATGCTAGAGGAGGTCCATAGTATTATACCACAAAATATTGTCCATCAGATACTCACTGTGAGCAATGCCAGAGGAGGTCCATAGTATTATACCACAACATGCTGTCCATCAGATACTCACTGTGAGCAATGCCAGAGGAGGTCCATAGTATTATACCACAATATGTTCATCAGATACTCTGTGAGAAGTGTCACCTGAGAACTATTTCGTTGTGTCACTATCTATTCCCTGATATAACACTTCTATCGATTGTATATCTGCACATCTTTTGAGTGACTGTGAGCAATGCCACCGAGTTCCTTTTGGTTTCTGCTGGACTTTTCCTAGGAAGAGGAGCAGGAGATTTGCAAACATATCACATAGAATTACACAGAATTTACAGCATTGAAACAGGCCACTTGGCCCAACTGGTCCATGCGAGTGTTAAAGAAGGCTAACTTTGAAGGTATGAGGCGTGAATTAGCTGGGATGGATTGGCAAATGATACTTAAGGGGTTGACTGTGGATGGACAATGGCAGACATTTAGAGACCGCATGGATGAACTACAACAATTATACATTCCTGTCTGGCATAAAAATAAAAAAGGGAAGGTGGCTCAACCGTGGCTATCAAGGGAAATCAGGGATAGTATTAAAGCCAAGGAAGTGGCATACAAATTGGCCAGAAATAGCAGCGAACCTGGGAACTGGGAGAAATTTAGAACTCAGCAGAGGAGGACAAAGGGTTTGATTAGGGCAGGGAAAATGGAGTATGAGAAGAAGCTTGCAGGGAACATTAAGACGGATTGCCAAAGTTTCTATAGATATGTAAAGAGAAAAAGGTTAGTAAAGACAAACGTAGGTCCCCTGCAGTCAGAATCAGGGGAAGTCATAACGGGAAACAAAGAAATGGCGGACCAATTGAACAAGTACTTTGGTTCGGTATTCACGAAGGAGGACACGAACAACCTTCCGGTTATAAAAGGGGTCGGGGGGTCTAGTAAGGAGGAGGAACTGAGGGAAATCCTTATTAGCCAGGAAATTGTGTTGGGGAAATTGATGGGATTGAAGGCCGATAAATCCCCAGGGCCTGATGGACTGCATCCCAGAGTACTTAAGGAGGTGGCCTTGGAAATAGTGGATGCGTTGACAGTCATTTTCCAACATTCCATTGACTCTGGATCAGTTCCTATCGAGTGGAGGGTAGCCAATGTAACCCCACTTTTTAAAAAAGGAGGGAGAGAGAAAACAGGGAATTATAGACCGGTCAGCCTGACATCGGTAGTGGGTAAAATGATGGAATCAATTATTAAGGATGTCATAGCAGTGCATTTGGAAAGAGGTGACATGATAGGTCCAAGTCAGCATGGATTTGTGAAAGGGAAATCATGCTTGACAAATCTTCTGGAATTTTTTGAGGATGTTTCCAGTAGAGTGGACAAGGGAGAACCAGTTGATGTGGTATATTTGGACTTTCAGAAGGCGTTCGACAAGGTCCCACACAAGAGATTGATGTGCAAAGTTAGAGCACATGGGATTGGGGGTAGTGTACTGACATGGATTGAGAACTGGTTGTCAGACAGGAAGCAAAGAGTAGGAGTAAATGGGTACTTTTCAGAATGGCAGGCAGTGACTAGTGGGGTACCGCAAGGTTCTGTGCTGGGGCCCCAGCTGTTTACACTGTACATTAATGATTTAGATGAGGGGATTAAATGTAGTATCTCCAAATTTGCGGATGACACTAAGTTGGGTGGCAGTGTGAGCTGCGAGGAGGATGCTGTGAGGCTGCAGAGCGACTTGGATAGGTTAGGTGAGTGGGCAAATGCATGGCAGATGAAGTATAATGTGGATAAATGTGAGGTTATCCACTTTGGTGGTAAAAACAGAGAGACAGACTATTATCTGAATGGTGACAGATTAGGAAAAGGGGAGGTGCAAAGAGAGCTGGGTGTCATGGTACATCAGTCATTGAAGGTTGGCATGCAGGTGCAGCAGGCGGTTAAGAAAGCAAATGGCATGTTGGCCTTCATAGCAAGGGGATTTGAGTACAGGGGCAGGGAGGTGTTGCTACAGTTGTACAGGGCATTGGTGAGGCCACACCTGGAGTATTGTGTACAGTTTTGGTCTCCTAACCTGAGGAAGGATATTCTTGCTATTGAGGGAGTGCAGCGAAGGTTCACCAGACTGATTCCCGGGATGGCGGGACTGACCTATCAAGAAAGACTGGATCAACTGGGCTTGTATTCACTGGAGTTCAGAAGAATGAGAGGGGACCTCATAGAAACATTTAAAATTCTGACGGGGTTAGACAGGTTAGATGCAGGAAGAATGTTCCCAATGTTGGGGAAGTCCAGAACCAGAGGTCACAGTCTAAGGATAAGGGGTAAGCCATTTAGGACCGAGATGCGGAGGAACTTCTTCACCCAGAGAGTGGTGAACCTGTGGAATTCTCTACCACAGAAAGTTGTTGAGGCCAATTCACTAAATATATTCAAAAAGGAGTTAGATGAGGTCCTTACTACTAGGGGAATCAAGGGGTATGGCTAGAAAGCAGGAATGGGGTACTGAAGTTGAATGTTCAGCCATGAACTCATTGAATGGCGGTGCAGGCTAGAAGGGCCGAATGGCCTACTCCTGCACCTATTTTCTATGTTTCTATGTTTCTATGTTTATGATCCACACAAGCTTCCTCCCACCTTACGTTATCTAGCCGTATCAGCATATCGTTCTATTCCTTTCTCCCTCATGTACTTACCTATTCTTCCTTTAAATGCATCTATGCTATTCACCTCAACTGCTCCATGCGATAGGACTAACAGATCCAGAGAAAACACATCAACTCTAGCAATTAGACTCTAATTGACCTGAGGAAGTGCCTATTGTGAGCCCTTCCACGCACAGATTGCTCTTGCCTTTGGGTCAGAACGTTGTGGGTTCAAGTCCCACTCCAGTGACTTGAGCACAAAAATCTAGGCTAACATTCCAGTGCACTGCTGAGGGAATGCTGCACTGTCAGAGGTGCCGTCTTTCGGATGAGATTTAAAAAAATGCCCGGTCTGCCCTCTCAGGTGGATGTAAAAGATCCCGTGGCACTATTTCGAAGAAGAACAGGGGAGTACACCCCAGTGTCCTGGTCAATATTTATACCTCAATCAACAGCAGTAGAACAGATTATCTGGTCATCATCACACTTCTGTTTGTGGGAGCTTGCTGTGTGGAAATTGGCTGCCGTGTTTCCCACATGACAACAGTGATTACGCTTCAAAAGTACATTATTGGCTGTAAAGCGCTTTGGGACATCCTGAGGTCACGAAAGGCGCTATAGAAATGTTAGTCTTTCCTGCTTTCTTTCTTTGTTTGTGCCATTAGGCCATGTCAGGCACAACTCCACTTCAGCAGCAGACAGGCGTCCTGCAGTGATTGCGCTTATATTCATTCGAAATGCCTGAGACGATGTAAGCACTCTCCTTTGTTACTGGTTGACGTATACTGTGCATTGGGTGTTCTAATAGTCCTCTATAAAACAGCACAGCCTGCGGACCTCACTCTGAACAAAGCCACAAGAAATTATTAGCATTTTAAAATTCCTGCTGTCTCAGCATTCCTTTTCAAAAAAAAATGTAATCTGTCAGTGATGATAATTCAAAGCTTTTTTGTTAAACAAGTGAAATTGAAATTAAAGAGATCAACTTTTAAATCTTCCCCCGTGATGATAGCCTCATTTAGGTACCGATGTTCTCGGGGGAAACTGTAAAGAAATGTCGCTGTCAAATATTTTATTTTAATGAAGTTTGTAATGGAGTTTTCTCTCTATATATCCCCCAGGTATAGTTCTGGGGAATCGTGCACCACACAATCAGATCAAGCATGCATACCTGAGTGGAGATCAATATCTCAATGAATACCTTCAAGCCATAATCGCATTTAATAGCAATGATCTATCTTTTTTTGTTCTTAACTGGAAATAACACCACACCTTCCGTCTTGAGTAGTTCTGTTTCTCAGCAGTATTCAGAAACAAGTAATTGAATTTCAACCTTCTGCATTTTTCGGACAATGCCGCATTAATGGCAGTAAAGAGTTTTCTGCCAATTAACCTTATCTCAAGCCTCCCACCTCTGTCTCCCTTTCTTGCATTTCTCCCTTTTATCAACTCTACTGTAGCGAATCAAAAGCAAAATGCTGCGGATGCCAGAATCTGAAATAAAAGCAGAGAATGCTGGAAATACTCAGCGGGTCAGGCAGCATCGGTGGAGAGAGAAACTAGAGTTAACCCTTCGTCAGAACTGGCAACAGTTCGAAATGTAACAGATTCTAAGGAAGTGCTGGGGCCCTGAAAGAGGGGAGGAGGGGGGGAGGAGGAGGAGGGAGATGGAGAGGAGCTGCAGGAGGAGGGAGGAAGGGGAGGGGGAGGGAGATGTGGGAGGAAAGAACAAAAGGGAAGGTCTGTGATAGGGTGGAAGGCAGAAGAGATTTGAGAGACAAAGGGGATGATGGGCCGAATTGAGATGATAATAGCATGTTAGGAAACAAAAGGGGAGTCTAGATAGGGTGTTAAATGACGGAATAAATGCCAGCTTCCATGGGAAACAGAGAGGGAAACAAAATAATAAAAATAAAAAAAGGGGTGGGGGAACTTTTTGTAAAAAAGTGCAAGGAAAGGGAACAAAAAGTAGGCAGAGGTTATGGTCTGAAATTGTAGTGAATGTTGCTGTTAGCTTTCCTCTCGGGTTCCTGTGAAGCTGCAGCAATGCCATTCGGCATGCCCGTCCTCCTCCATCAATCAAGTTTCTTTACACTGAGCCGGATCTTATACAATCATAGAAGATTACGACACAGAAGGAGGCCATTCGGCCCATCTTGTCCGCGTCAGTCGAAAAAGAGCTATCCAATCTAATCCCACCTTCCAGCTCTAGGTCACGGCTCGTTAAGTGAAGTATCTTGCTGGAAAAATAATGGTGTGTTAATGACCCTACGGTTATTAATGCACAAACTGGCCACCTAGTTCAGGGGCTTTAAGCGATACAGCGTGAGTTATGAATCTCCAGAACTTGCTGGTCATGACACATCGCTCTGCCAATTGCTTCGTACAAATGGCACCTCGCCCTCAGCCTCCCTGTTACTTTGAAGGAGTTGCACATTCATTGTGTGCCCATTAAACTCGCCGCAAAGTTAGAGATGGAATTTAACAGTGCAAGTTTTTTTTTTATTCGTTGAAGGGATGTCAGCCATCCCTTAATCGCCCTTGAGGTGGTGGTGGTGAGCTGCCTTCTTGAACCTCTGCAGCCCTTGTGGTGAAGGTACTCCCAACACAGTGCTGCCTCTGTTGTAGTGGTTTGGGACAACTGAGTTGGCATTTCAGAGGGCAGTTTGGAGTCAACCACATTGCTGTGGGTCTGGAGTCACATGTAAGCCAGACTGGTTAAGGACAGCAGATGTCCTTCCTTAAAGGACATTAGTGAACCAGTTGGATTTTTACAACTCAGTAGATTCATGGTCACCATTAATGATACTATACTAGTTTTTTTTTTAATTCCATATTTATTTAATGAACTGAATTTAAATTCCCCCAGCTGCCATGGTGAGATTTGAACTCACATCTCATGGATCATTAGTCCCGGCCTCTGGTTTACGAGCGCAGTAACATAACCACTCTGCTATCGTACCTTTATAATGAAATGGTAATTGTTAATCCAATGGCAGTCAGAAAGGGAACAGCTGAAACTGCCCAATGTCATTTTTTCACGTGAATTATTAATAGTGATTTTAAGAATGTAAAATTTTCAATGTTATTCTTATTTTTCCTTTCCGTCTCTTTTTTTTTTCTCTCTCTCAAATCAATCTTTCTTTCCCTCTCTTTATTTCTCCTTCTGGACCTGATCTGACTCTAATCCGACATCCTTCTCATTCCTTCCTCTGTTTCTTTCTTAATCCTTCAATCTCATTGGTTGAGGAGATGCACTGTTGGTCCCGCCATTCACTGAGGTCCCCGATGCCCCGTTGCCCTTGCTGTTATTGGCTCGCACTTCCAGCAAGGTGAGGCGCAGACAGTTTTCAAGCTGAAGGGTGCAGGGAAAAGTCTAACTAAACGGCGCATGCCATGAGATGCCTTGATCCAGCAAGATCGAGCCTAATATTTCTTATTCCAGCTTGCTCTTTCCTGGAACCTCAGAACTGTGAAACTCCTTGACGCTGTCAGTTTTTTCTCCAGTATTAATCCTTATCTTTCTAAGGGGAAGATTTTCTCTGCACGCTACATGTAACAACATTTAAAATCCATTCCTTATAAGTAGCTTTACATTGCCACTTGTAAGGATTCCTATTATAAAGTCATGTTAAACAGCCAAGTGAGCCAACACTATGATACTGCAAATAGAACTGTGCTATAACCACCAGTACTTTGCAGCTCTCCTGGCAACTGCCAACAGGTTCGCAGCATCAGAGAAATTCACGGCACAGAAGGAGGCCATTCGGCCCATCGCGTCCGCGCTATCCAGCCTAATCCCACTTTCCAGCTCTTGGTCTGTAGACCTGTAGGTTACGGCACTTCAAGTGCATATCTATGTGTTTTTTAAATGTGGTGAGGGTTTCTGCCTCTACCTCCCTTTCAGGCAGTGAGTTCCAGATCCCCACCACCCTCTGGGTGAAAAAAGTTCTCAACTCCCCTCTAAACCTCCTACCAATTACTTTAAATCTATGCCCCCTGGTTGTTGACCCCTCTGCTAAGGGAAATAGGTCCTTCCTATCCACTCTTTCTAGGCTCCTCATAATTTTATACACCACAATTAAGTCTCCCCTCAGCCTCCTCTCCCACAAAGAAAACAATCCCAGCCTCTCCAAGCTTTCCTCATAGCTAAACTTCTCCAGACCTCACAACATCCTCATAAATCTCCTCTGTACTCTCACTTGTGCAATCACATATTTCCTGTAATGTGGTGACCAGAACTGCATGCAGTACTCTAGCTGTGGCCTACTCGGTGTTTTAAGTTCTCGCTTAACCACCCTGCTCTTATATTCTATGCCTCGACTAATAATACCTGTCCTGCTGCCTTCGGGGAACTGTGCACTCCAAGGTCCCTTTGTTCCTCTACACTTCTCAGTGTCCTACCATTTATTGTGTATTCCCTTGCCTTGTTAGCCCTTCCTAAATGCATTACCTTACACATCTCCAGATTGAATTCCATTTGCCACTGTTCTGCCCACCTGACCAATCCATTAATATCTTCCTGCAGTCTACAGTTTTCTTCCTCACTATCAACCATGCTGGCAGTGGTACCGATTGCTTTGGCTTCTACTTTCCCCTCTCTCTATATCTTTTGTCACTGCAGTCCATGTAGGTCGCAGCCTGCAATTGTGGTGTATGTAGCACACAAATCACTGAACTCCACATGGTTTGGTGTAAATCTAACTGCTGTGACCTTCGTCCTTTATTGTTCAGCTCCAGAGTGCCTCTCAGGTGTGGTGGTCAGCCTTTTATAGTGCCTGTTGCAGCTACTTCCAGGTTTCCCACCACAGCGCCCTCTGTGGTGTAGCATTGTGCTTACATTACATTTAAGGTACCAGGACGATACACACATCAATACATAACATCACCTTCCCCCCCCCACCAGGACGCAGGACGACGATACATACATCAATACATAAGGCCCTTTTAAGACTCCCGGGTGCATTTCCTTTTTAAGGCGCCATCTTTGATTAAGGAGGATTCCACGAGGCTTCTCCTTGGGCGCCGCCATCTTTGATGCTCTGGACCGAGGCCGCCGCCACCTTGCTCCCCGCCGTTCCGGATGCCCTCTGCCGCCGCAGCCTCCGCTTCCCTCCACTGCCACCTGACTTGCCGCCTCTCCTGCGGCCGTCGTCGTCGCTTCTCCGACGGCCACCGTGGCCGCCTCTCCAGCGGCCGCACTTGCCGCCTCCTCTGCGTCGTGGCCTCTCCAGCCGCTGCACTTGCCGCCTCCCCCGCGGCCTCCATAGCGGCCTCCCCTGTGGCCGTCGTGGCCGCCGACCTCCAGCTGCTGCCGTCGCCCGACTCTCCCTTTCCGTGGGCCCCTCCGATCCGCCGGCCATCCTGGATCCCTCGCACCCCGCCCGCAGCGCCCCGCCGGCTCACCCCCCCCTCCCCCCCACTAGGCCCCTCTCTGCAGGGCTGCTTGCCTGTGGGGGCTGGGGCTGCAGGGTCTCTGTGTGAGATACGGGCCTGGGACTTGCCTGTGGGGCTGAGGCTGCAGGATCTCTGTGTGAGGTCCGGGCCTGGGGCTTGCCTGTGGGTGGATTGAGGCTGCAGCTCCAGCTCGGTCGGCGCTGCTCTCTGGGGACCGGGGGCACGGCAGCACCCCGGGGAGCAGCAGCCTGTGGAGGAATGAAGTCTTCCCAGCTCCCACGGACCGTCCCCATCCACCTCCAGCCGAGGAGCGTCGGCCCATCACCTGCAATGACCCACAAAGGTAAAGCGTGCGTCTCGTCCCCGTGGGATACCTGCACCATCGCTCGGCCGAGAACAGGTATCAGTTCCCTGGTGTAGGTACGCAGCTTCGCCGTGACCGGGACCAGCTTGGGTCGTGCGGCTGGGTTAATCCACAGTTTATCAAAAGTTCTCCGACTCATCAACGACGGACCCGAGCCCGTGTCCACTTCCATACTCACAGGGACTCCGTTGATTTTTACTTCCCTTATCACCGGGGGCGAATCGTCGGTACATGTGTACAGTCCCAACACCTCATCTTCTTCTGCCTGCTCCTCGCTGGATGGTGGATCATCCCCCATCTCCTCAGCCACATGGTGAGTCCGATTTCTTTTACACATACGCTGAAGGTGGCCATTCGTGTGGCAGGTATTGCACGTGTACTCCGCAAACCTGCACTGGTGAGCCCCATGGCTTCCTCCACAGCGCCAGCATGGTGCTGTTTGATTGGCCCCCCTCAGCGGACTCTTGGGTTCAAGGACCCCGAGGTCTGTGCTCTCTGCCCCACATTCTGCAGTTTTGTCCGTGGTGGGCGCTATCCTGTGGACAGTGCCTGCCGGTTCGAGACTGTGTGGATCATTTGCTTGGTGCTGCATGTCGAGGTCATATATGCCCGGCTGATGGTGATGGTCTTTGTCAGAGTGACTGTGGGTTCCGTGGCTAACAGCTTGTGAAGGAGGCCCTCGTGGCCAATCCCCATAACGAAAACGTCCCATAACGCCTCGTCAAGGTGTGCGCCAAAATCACACGGCGCCGCGAGTCTCCTGAGGTCTGCAGCATATTTGGTGATATCCTGGCCCTCAGGTCTGCAGTGATGGTAAAATTTGTATCTGGCCGCGAGGATGTTCTCCTTTGGTTTCAACTGGTCACGAATGAGTGCGATCAGCTCCTCATATGACTTGTCCCTGGCGCTCCCGGGTGCCAGCAAATCCCTGACGAGACAGTAAACCTCATCTCCACAACTGGAGAGCAATATCGCCTTACGCTTCTCTCAGTGCGTCTGTGTCCTCCGTCAGGTTGTTTGCTGTGAAGTAGTACTCGAGCTTTTCCATGAAGGCCTCCCAATCATTGCCCACCGTAAAATCCTTTAGCGAGCCCAGAGTGGCCATGGTTGCATGGAGTTCGTCTGCTTCCTTGTCGCCAATGTGGTGCATGTAGCACACAAATCACTGACTCCACACGGTCTGGTGTAAATCTAACTGCTGTGACCTTCGTCCTTTATTGTTCAGCTCCAGAGTGCCTCTCAGGTGTGGTGGTCAGCCTTATATAGTCCTTGTTACAGGTACTACCAGGTTTCCCACCACAGCGCCCTCTGTGGTGTAGCATTGTGCTTACATTACATTTAAGGTACCAAGACGATACACACATCAATACAGAACAGCAGTGAAATGTGAACTTGAGGAACGTGAAGAAGCCGATGTCATTTCGGAAGTAATGGGCGACGCTTGGTAATTTAAGCAAAGGCCGGGAGATTGATCACAGCTGCTCCTGCTCCTCCGGCATGGCATCACTGCAAGAGCGGCAGTAACCCTGTTTGAATGTGTAAACGCCGTTTCCGCCGCGCCCCCAGCGAAGCAACGGCAATGGCTCGGGAGCAGCTCCACAAAAGGCCCGAGCCATAGGCTCAGCGTGGTATAGTGAAAATGCAATGCAAAACCAAGACTTGACTACTCCAACGCACTGCTAGCTGGCCTCCCACATTCTACCCTACGCAAACTTGAGGTTATCCAAAACTCGGCTGCCAGTGTCCTAACTCGCACCAAGTCCCGCTCACTCATCAGCACTGTGCTCGCTGACCTACATTGGCTCCCGGTTAAGTAACGCCTTGATTTCAAAATTCTCATGCTTGTTTACAAATCCCTGCATGGCCCTCGCCCCTCCCTATCTCTGTCATCTCCTCCAGCCCCTACCGCGCCCCCTACCCCTCGAGATGTCTGCGCTCCTCTAATTCTGCCCTCTTGAGCATCCCTGGTGGAAGTGCCTTCAGCTGCCTGAGCCCTAAGCTCTAGAACTCCCTCCCCAAACCTCTCCGCCTCTCTACCTCTCTCTCCTCCTTTAAGATGCTCTTTAAAACCTGCCTTTTGACCAAGCTTTTGGTCATCTGCCCTAATTTCTCCTTATGTGGCTCAGTGTCAAATTTTTTGTCTTATAACACTCTTGTAAAGTGCTTTGGGACATTTTACTGGGTTAAAGGCACTATGTAAATGCATCGTTCAAAGTACATATGTCTGGGTCTGAACTGCACGCGCTCTAGCACAGTGATTGCTACACTGTCTGTTTCAAAGGGAGGGAAGAGGAAGTTTAGTTCACCTGATAATCCTTACAGAAAGAAAGAGCTTGCATTTATATAGCACCTTTCACAAGCTCAGGATGTCCCAAGCATTTCAAGGCCATTGAAGTACTTTTGAACTGTAGTCACTGTTGTAATGTAGGAAACGGGGCAACCAATTGGGGCCCAGCAATGCCCCACAGACCGCAATGTGACAATGACCAGATCATCTATTTTTTTCATTCGTTCCTGGGATGTGGGTGTTGCTGGCAAGGTCAGCATTTATTGCCCATCCCTAATTGCCCTTGAGAAGGTGGTGGTGAGCTGCTGCAGTCCCGTGTGGTGAATGTACTCCCACAGTGCTGTTAGGGAGGGAATTACAAGTTTTTGAGCTCTGTTTTAGTGATATTGATTGAGGGATAAATGTTGGCCAGGACACCGGGGATAACTCCCCTGCTCTTCTTCAAAATAGTGCCGTGGGATCTTTTAAATCCGCCTGAGAGGGTAGACGGGGCCTCAGTTTAATGTCTCATCGGAAAGACGGATGTTGGCGTAATGTTGCCTTTGTGTACATTCGCTGCAGCGAGCTGAACACCGGGTGTGTGGCCAGCTCACTTCTGAAAATGTGCAAGCGCAGAGGAGGTCTGCGGACTCCCATCTACCGCAAGGTACCGTTGGCCAGCTGACTTTCCCCACACTGCCATTAGTCCTGGGCTTCCTCACAGGCGAACACAAACATACTGTAATGCTCGGTTTGGTGCAATGTGTACTCCTGTGCTTTGTGCTTCCCAGTTACGACAACAACTAAAATGTGACACGAGCATTTTACTTCGTTTTATTGGGATTGATGCAGAAGCTAAAACCAATAGTAAAAGCTTAAGTATCTACAGCGCAGTTGGCCTGTCTATAAAGTAACTTGACAACTTAATAGTCTTTGGAATTAAAGGTACTATATCCTTTACAAACAGCTCACAATGCCTGCATTTTTGAGAGCAATTAAAGCCCATGGAATAGTATAATATCCGACACCATGTCCATTTTTAATTGTTTGTTTTAAATGTGACATTGCCGCAACGTGCTCCCCTAAATAGAATAATAGAATCTTAAAGCACAGAAGGAGGGTATTCGGCCCATTCGGCCTGTGCCTGCTCTTTGAAAGAGCTCTCCAATTTAGTCCCACACCCCTGCCTCTTCCTCATTACCATGAAAATTAGTCCTCTTCAAATATATGTCAATTGCCTTTTGAAATTCCTATTGTAATGTATACACCTGTGAGGATGCTCACAGGTTTGTAGAGCTGTTGTAACCAAAATAGTTGTAGAGCTGTTGTCCCAGGCCGCCTGTAATTTCTGTGGTCTAGAGGAGTCCGTGTTCCATGTGTATTTTGAATGTGTGAGGTTGCAGCTCCCCTTCCACTATTTGAAGGGGCTATTCCTCAAATTTTGTTTGCACTTCAGTCCCACACTCCTGATCTTTCGCCACCCTGTGCAGAGGGGAACGGGCAGGTCGGAAGGCCGCCTCGTTGGACTGCTCCTGGGCACGGCCAAGGGGGCCATCAGCCGGTCCAGGCAGTGGGCGGTCGAGGGGGTCGTTCAGCCCGACTGCCTGCCTCTCTTCCGCGGTTACATCCGAGCCAGGGTGTCCCTGGAGATGGAGCACGCGGTGTCCACCGGTACACTCACGGCCTTCTGCGAGAGGTGGGCACCGGAGGGACTGGAGTGCATCATCGGCAACCAAATTTTAATGGACGTAAAAGATCCCGTGGCACTATTTTGAAGAAGAGCAGAGGAGTTATCCCCAGTGTCCTGGCCAATATTTATCCCTCAATAACAAAAAAAACAGATTATCTGGTCATTATCACGTTGTTGTTTGTGGGAGCTTGCTGTGCACAAATTGGTTGCTGCGTTTCCCACATTACAACAGTGACTACACTTTCAAAAGTACTTAATTGGCCGTAAAGCGCTTTGAGATGTCCAGTGGTAGTGAAAGGCGCTATATAAATCCAAGTCTTCTTTCTCTGGCTGCCACTTCTGGCCAAGCTGACAGGTGTGAAAGCTTTATGTGCTCCTCAACCCCATTGGCTAGCTTCATGCCCCACGTCCAACCCTGCTTTCTTTCACCTCCAAACCTCTGCACACCTCCACCCCTACACTCACGCTCTGAAACCCTACTCCATGCTTTAATCACTTCCACCATCACCAGGCGACTTCTGCTCCGTCAGCAGAGCCTGTTCTTTGCCCCTGCCCTCTGGCTGTCTCGTCCTCAACGTCTCAATGCCTTGCTACCCTCCTCCCAGTCTTCAAATACCTTCTCTCGACCTTCCTCTGTCACCATGCTGTTTCACCTTTCTGATCTTTCCTTCCCCTCCAACTTGTTAACCACTGCCCTGTAAAATGATCAAGACATCTCTTTGTAAATAACAAGTGCCGTAAGAATGTAAGTTGCTGATGCAAGACAGTACACGTGGTTTCAGCTACCTTGTTCATCATAGGCAGTCCCTCGGAATCGAGGAAGAATTGCTTCCACTCTTAAAATGAGTCTTTAGGTGGCTGAACAGTCCAATATGAGAACCACAGTCCCGGTCACAGGTGGGACAGACAGCCGTTGAGGGAAGGGATGGGTGGGACTGGTTTGCCACACGCTCTTTCCGCTGCCTGCGCTTGATTTCTGCACGCTCTCGGCGACGACACTCGAGGTGCTCATCGCCCTCCCGGATGCAGTTTCTCCACTTGGGGCGGTCTTTGGCCAGGGACTCCCAGGTGCCAGTCGGGATGTTGCACTTTATCAGGGAGGCTTTAAGGGTGTCCTTGTAACGCTTCCGCTGCCCACCTTTGGCACCTTTCACGGTACCTTGCTAGGGCACAATAAACACACTGTAAACAAGTGTTGGCTCAGTGGGTAACCCCTTGGCCTGAGTCAGAAGGTTGTGGTTCAAGGCCCACTCCAGAGACATGAGCACGTTAAAACGAGGCCCTATCTACTCTCTCAGGTGGATGTAAAAGATCCTACTGCACTATTTTGAAGAAGAGCAGGGAAGTTATCCCTGGTGTCGTGGCCAATATTTATCCCTCAATCAACATCATTAGAAACAGATTATCTGGTCATTATCATATTGTTGTTTGTGGGAGCTTGCTGTGCGCAAATTGGCTGCCGTGTTTCTTACATTACAACAGTGACTATACGTCAACAATACTTCATTGGCTGTAAAGCGCTTTGGAATGTCCGGTGGTCATGAAAGACGCTATATAAATCCAAGTATTTTGTTTTTTTGCTTGCATCTGCAGTAGAAGACTTTTATGAGGCTCTCACTGAACAAATAAAGTTGATCAAAGTCACTTGAAGACATGAGGAAACTCCTGCATTCTGCCTTTGAGTATTTTGATGTAACAATACACTGGGCAATATTATTGCATGAAATTCCTTATATGTGGCTTAGAGCATTAATATAAAGACTTGCATTTAGATAGTGTTTTTTATGACCTCAGGGCATCTCAAAGCCCTTTACAGCCAATGAAGTACTTTCGAAGCGTAATCACTGTTGTAATGTGAGAAACGTGGCAGCCAAATCATACACAGCAAGTTCCCACAAACAGCAATGACCAGATAATTTGTTTTTGTGATAAATATTGGCCAGGACACCAGGCATAACTCTCCTGCTCTTCTTCAAAATAGTGCCGTGGGATCTTTTAAGTCCACCTGAGAAGGAAGACGGGCCTCAGTTTAACATCTCCTCTGAAAGATAGCACCTCCGACAGTGCAGCACTCCCTCAGCGCTGCACTGGAGTGTCAGCAGAGATTTTGTGCTCAAGTCTCTAGAGGGAGACTTGAACCCACAACATTCTAGCTCCGAGGCACGAGTGCTACTCACTGAGCCACAGCTGATACCTGTTATCAATGGGGCAAGTGATAACATAATACAGCCTGTGGTTTCTCCACTTAATGTGAGCAATGTGACTTGTCCCAGTACCGCAATCTTACATAAAAATCCCAAAGGGAGTGAAATTGGTGGATCTGCAGAGTAACGAATCACTCAGTGGAATAAATCTTGCTGTAGTTATGGAAGGTGATACCATG
Organism: Pristiophorus japonicus; assembly: GCF_044704955.1. Classification (NCBI taxonomy): domain Eukaryota; kingdom Metazoa; phylum Chordata; class Chondrichthyes; family Pristiophoridae; genus Pristiophorus; species Pristiophorus japonicus. The sequence continues at coordinate 247,748,065 of NC_091979.1, forward strand.
ATTTTTCTTCTTCAGCTGACCTATTCGAACTCCTGTTATCATGTGACTCATACCCCACCCCTACTCGCTCTCTCATCCAGTTTAGAAAGTGGTTAATGCTGGCATTCCTATCAGCCAGACTTGTCAGAGTTGACAAACTCAGTGTTCCCAAAGGCCTATCTGTCCAATAATTGAATACTGCAGCCTGGTTTGGCAAACTGACAAGGAAATAGATCACTTGCTTTTCAACTCAAACCAATTAAAACAAATGGATTAATCCATGTCTGACTAGGTTCCTTTTGAGAGCTGTGCACCGAGTGTCAGTTGTCGATAAGTTCATGACTGAAACAGTGGGCAATAAAATGCCAGGTCACTCTGTTTTTACCAGCCATGTTTAGTAGAGCTCCCCCTAGTGGACTACTGATGTAAATAATAAAGGATCATGTGGCAAAGTCACATGATGACAGTTTCTGCATTGGAGCCATCTTGCTTAGTTATTGAAGGTGATACCATGATTTTTCTTCTTCAGCTGACCTATCCGAACTCCTGTTATCATGTGACTCATACCCCACCCCTACTCGCTCTCTCATCCAGTTTAGAAAGTGGTTAATGCTGGCATTCCTATCAGCCAGACTTGTCAGAGTTGACAAACTCAGTGTTCCCAAAGGCCTATCTGTCCAATAATTGAATACTGCAGCCTGGTTTGGCAAACTGACAAGGAAATTGACACCGTACAGTGCCATGTTGGCATATCGTGTTTCTTAGTGATGTTGTAACAATATATCACACCATGTAAAATATTTCTGCTGCTGGTCTGTATCAATCCAAACATTTGCACAGATTGACAGCAGAGGTTTCCTCGCCCTACTCCGATTTTCTGTCTTTATCACTCCTCTCTTGAAGATGCTGATCTAGAAATTGGGCCTTCTAAGCCCCCAAAATGGTGGGCAGGGAATGCGTGCTCACATCCAAGCAGAAGTGAAATGCCCGCGATATCAGGTAAGGACAAACAATAGGGGTCCTATACACATGCCTGAAGCAGGCATTAAGCCCATTACATATGCAAATAAGGGGCCTAATGCCTGCTTTGAGGTCCTTGCTGGAAGGTTGGTTTGCTCTGAGGTAGTAGGAGTGCTCCTCCTGATCCTCCATTAAACCACCCATTCGATCACCCTGGCCCCAGCTCCGAGATCCCTGATGCCCCCACCGCACACCTCCCCCCCCCACGACCAAAAGGCTCTGGTCCCGCGGGCTGCTGCCGGCTGACACAATTCCCCACCCCCCCCCCCCCGGCTACTGATCGCTCCTGGCCACCAGGCTCCCCGGCCCCGAATTCCGGTCTCCTTCCCATCCCGCTTTGCGATCCCCAACCCTCAACCTCCAGGCTGCCCGGCCATAACTCCTGATCTCCCCCCCGCCCCCGCCCCCCCCCCCCCCGCCCCCGCCCCACACCCACCCCCCACCGGGACAGAAATTCTAACAAGTACTAGTAGCAGTTGGCTCCATCTGGACTCTGTTGTAGAAATTAAATTAATGTGCAAAATTCAATTCTCAATTTGGCTTCTCCCTTAAACATTGGCATCATGAGATGCAGTGCAGTGACACCGTACAGTGCCATGCTGGCATATCGTGTAAGCAAGTGGTCGGCCCGTACAGTGCCATGTTGGCATATCGTGTAAGCAAGTGGTCGGCTGTGGGCTTCACGCATGCATTTGTGCACTTGTTGGGTTTTTGGCCTCGGGTATGAGTCTGTTTGGAGGCAAGAAGCAGACACTAGGGAGCTTTCCAACAGAGAAGGAAGTAAATTTTGAGTGAGAGACGTTTTCTTATCTTAGTGTGGCACTGGGTTGCCAACCCTCCAGGAATTGAAGATTAATCTCCAGGGAGAAAAATCATAGGGCATTAAAAGAAAATGATGTGTCATTATCATCTTCTTTGAACATTTTTACTTAATAGTTATTGGAGATGGGAAAACGGAAAAAGAAAGACTTGCATTTATATAGCACCTTTCATGATCTCTGGATACCTCAAAACACTTTACAGCCAATGAAATACTTTTTGGGGTGTAGTCACTGTTATAATGTGGGAAACGCAGCAGCCAATTTGTGCACAGCAAGTTCCCACAAACAGCAATGTGATAATGACCAGATAATCTGTTTTTGTTATGTTGATTGAGGGATAAATATTGGCCCAGGACATGGCCAATAATTACTAGCCCTAAATATCTGCAGCGGGTTTAGTTTGTATCTACTGTGCAAATACAGCAACTTCATGACATTTGATGCACATCAATAGTGAGGGAGACAACGCAATGCCCTTTCCGCACAGCAACCACAAACAGCAATGTGATAATGATCAGATAATCTGTTTTAGTGATGTTGATTGAGGGATAAATATTGACCAGGACACTGGGGATAACTCCCCTGCTCTTCTTCAAAATAGTGCCAGGGGATCTTTTACATCCACCTGAGAGGGCAGACGGGGCCTCGGTTTAACGTCTCATCTGAAAGGCACTGCAGCACTCCCTCAGCACTGCACTGGGAGTGTGAGCCTAGATTTATGTGGAGTGGGATTTGATTCCACAACCTTCTGACTCAGAGGCGAGAGTGCCACCCACTGAGCCACGGCTTACATTCTGGAATCAGGAGTCAGGAATCATCCAATTGGGTCATGAAGAGTCTCTTCCTTTTCCATTGGCGTGAGAACGTGATACGTGGTGAGGATGGATGTGTTGGCTGGCCAATGGTGGGGTGGGGGCGGGTAGAGGCAGGAGGTCATATGATGAAACCTCCAACCTAAGCTAGCCATCCAAGTAAGGAAGTGGATCGCCATCCACGTTCCCTCACCCCCAAGTAGTAAGCCAAGGGCTTACGTTCTTTCGTGCCCTCTAGTTATAGATGTGTCTTGCTAAACCCCAGTGCCCTAGTTATAGACAATGTGTTCCAGTTATAGATGACGCATCTATGTTTCCTGGTATGCTGATTATAAACGATGCATCTGTGATCTATGGTGCTGTAGTTGGAGAGGATGTGTTGCTGATCCCCAGTGTCCTGTTTATAGATGAGGTGTCAGTGTCTCCTTGTGCCTTAGTTAGAGAGCATGAATTCCCTTGTGTCCCAGTTTTAGACTGGTATCCCTGTATGTCTTTCTCTTCTCCTCCCCATTCACATTTTTGGATTTCAATTTGAATTGTCCAAACACCACTTATCTCAAGTTGGAAATCTTCAGGATGCCCTTTGTATCTGTGAAATACCAATGAAGAACACAAGGACAATGCTGAAGTGACGGCTTTCGGGGTGTGTTATTTAACTGCCGTCTCTGCCCCAATAGTTTACCCATTATTTTCTAAAGTAATTGTATCAGCAGGAACAGACTCTCATAAAGCAAATCACCCTCTCGTGTCAGATCCGATGACACTGCCAGTGCATTTTTGAACACTTAAAATAATAGCTCAAAAGGAGTCAGGTTATCCTCTTTGGCAGAAAAAATAGAAAAGCAAATTATAATTTAAATGGAGAAAAATTGCAAAGTGAGGGACCTGGAGGTCCTTGTGCATGAAACACAAAAAGTGAGTATGCAGGTACAGCAAGTGATCAGGAATGTTGACCTTTATTGCAAGGGGGATAGAGTATGAAAGCAGAGAAGTCCTGCTACAACTGTACAGAGTATTGGTGAGGGCACACCTAGAGTACTGCACACAGTTTTGGTCTCCGTATTTAAGGAAGAATATATTTGCATTGGAGGCTGTTCAGAGAAGATTCACTCGGTTGATTTTGGAGATGAGGGGGTTGACTTATGAGTATAGGTTGAGTAGGTTGGGCCTATACACATTGGAGTTCAGAAGAATGAGAGGCGATCTTATCGAAACATATAAGATAATGAGGGGGCTCGACAAGGTGGTTGCAGAGAGGATATTTCCACTCATAGGGGAAACTAAAACTAGGGGACATAGTCTCAGAATAAGGGGCCACCCATTTAAAACTGAGATGAGGAGGAATTTTTCTCACAGAGGGTTGTAAATCTGTGGAATTCTCCACCCCAGAGAGCTGTGGAGGTTGGGTCATTGAATATATTTAAGGCGGAGTAGACAGATTTTTGAGCGATAAGGGCGTAAAGGGTTATGGGGAGCGGGCAGGGAAGTGGAGCTGAGTCCATGATCAGATCAGCCATGATCTTATTGAATGGAGGAGCAGGCTCGAGGGGCCAAATGGACTACTCCTGCTCCTTTTTCTTATGTTCTGATGTAGATCCCAAGAGAGGGCAAGAGAAACATACAGGGTATAAAACATTTGAAAGAAAGGCTGATTTTGATGTAGTGTGTATTATTACGTCTCCCGGAAAGGTCGCAAACCATTTACGATAACATATATTACTTGGAAATGCAGGAACTTCTGCAGGCAATGGTAGCAGCCATTTTGCACACAGTAAGATCCTACAAATAATGAAAGAACTTGCATTTATATAGCGTCTTTCATGCTGGCAGGATGTCCTGAAGCGCTTTACAGCAAGTGAAGTGTAGTCATTGTTGTAATGTAGGAAATGCGGCAGCCAATTTGCGCACAGCATGGTCTCTCAAACAGCAATGTGATAAGGACCAGATAATCTGTTTTAGTGATGTTGGTAGAGGGATAAATATATGACCAGGTTACCGGAGTAAACTCTTCAAAATAGTACCATGGGATCTTTTACATCCTAATGAAAGAAAAAAATTACTTACATTTATATAGTGCCTTTCACGACCACCAGGCGTCTCAAAGCACTTCGCAGTCAATTAAGTACTTTTGGAGTGTAGTCACTGTTGGAATGTAGGAAACGCAGCAGCCAATTTTCACACAATCGACAATGTGATAATGACCAGATAATCTGTTTTTAGTGATGTTGACTGAGGGATAAATAAAATTCTGGTTGCGCTGCAGTCCCACACTCCTGATCTTTGGGCACTCTGTGTGGAGGGGAGCGGGCAGGTCGAAAGGCCTCCTGGTAGGACTGCTCCTGGGCATGGCCAAGGGTGCCATCAACCGGTCCAGGCAGTGGGCGGTCGAGGGAGTCGTTCAGCCCGACTGCCTGCCTCTCTTCTGCGGTTACATCCGAGCCAGGGTGTCCCTGGAGACGGAGCACGCGATGTCCACTGGTACGCTCGTGGCCTTCCACGAGAGGTGGGCGCTGGAGGGACTGGAGTGCATTATCACCCCCGGCAACCAAATTTTAATTTGATTTAAGTTTACTGTCTAAAGTTCAATTTGTTTAAGTCTGTCGGTTTTAGTGCCCCCCTTTAATCAGGGGGCATTTTGTATTAATGTTCAACAGCAAAATAGTTGTAGGGTGGGGGTGGGTCATTTCTCTGCAACAACGCTGAGGGACGTGATTGGGGCCCAGGGGAGGCGTGAGTTTGGGGCCAGGGGCAGCCCACACTGCGATATGTGTGCGCACTAGGTCCGTGCAGCAGAGCAGGTCTCCAGTTGTCTTGGGTAATCCTTGCCACTGGACCAAGACCTCGCTCTGTCAAGCCCGTGTGGTGGCTGGTTAACGGCCAGAGCAGACAGGTCCTCAGTTTAACTTCTCACCTCTATCCCTCAGCACTGCACTGGGAATGTCAGCCTAAATTTATGTGCTCAAGTCCCTGGAGTGGGACCTGAACCTGCAACCTTCTGACTTAGAAGCAAGTGTGCTACTTACTGAGCCACAGCTGACACAATGTTAATGAGGAGTGCTGAAACTAACAATGGGCTCTGTAACAGATTAATCTGCAGAGTTGCTCCATCCTCCGTGTCAACACTGATGAGACTGGGAAAGTTTAGAATGTATTTTTTCTCTCCCACAAAAACGTCTGAAGTACATGAAACACTGAAGCTCATTTTCAATGAAAGCATCTTTCTCAGGTTGCCTTTAAGGCTCTACAGATCTCTTGGACGTGACAAAACAGTAAAATAAATTATGCAATGGAATTCTAAATGAACTGGCAGGGTCTTTTTTTTTAAATCTCTCCTATTCGTACTGACATCTATAATGCATTAAATTATAGATGTAATTAGAACCAGGATAGCTCTTCACTGGACTGTTTCAAGTGTGTTCCTTCCTCATTCAAATGGTAATGACCACAGATCCTGCAGGCTGTGAATACAATACTTTCTAAAGTCTGCTTGTTCAGTGGAGGTGGTTGTGCAAGTGTATCGAGTTAATTTCCTGGTTAGTTGTTTTTTGCTTGCATGACATTGCCTTATGGGGAAATTTGCATGGTTCACATGCATTGAGCGTTGGCTGGCCACCTCTGGTTGGACGTATTCCAGGAGGGTTGATCATGTGACAGTTCATCACATGACATTTAATTATGTGATGGTTATAGCGCTTCCCATGGGAACGGCAAAAAGAAAGACAGACTTACATTTCTATAGCGCCTTTCACAACTGTCCAGGCGTCCCAAAACGCTTTACAGCCAATGAAGTACTTTTGGAGTGTAGTCACTGTTGTAATGTGGGAAACAGGGCAGCCAATTTGCTCACAGCTAGCTCCCACAAACAGTAATGTGATAATGACCAGATAAACTGTTTTTTTTACATTGATTGAGGGATAAATATTGCCCCAAGACACTGGGGATAACTCCCCTGCATAGTGGTTATGTTACTGGACTAGTAATCCAGAGGCCTAAACTCATGATCCAGGGACATGAGTTCCAATCCCGTCATGGCGGCTGGGGGAATTTAAATTCAGTTGATTAAATAAATCTGGAATAAAAAGCTAGTACAGGTTGAACCTCCCTTATCCGGAATCCTCAGGAACTGGCCTGTTCTGGATAAGGGGTGGTCACATTAAATTGGATGGTGCAGGTGCTGAGCAATGGGCTGGTTGGCTTGGGGCTGGGAGTGTGGCAGAGAGGGGGCGGGGGGAACAGAGGATCGTGGGGTCAGGTCAGCGATTGCGGGAGTCGGCAGCAAGGAAGGACTTCAATTTGTTCATTTCGGAGTTCTGCGCATGCGCCACCCGGTAGCCGGGAATGGTTCTGGACGAGGGGTGGTTCCAGATAAGGGAGTGCTGCATAAGGGAGGTTCAACCTGTATCAGTAATGGTGACCGAGAAATTGCCGGATTATCGTAGAAAATCATCTGCTTCACTAATGTCCCTTCAGGAAGGAAATCTGCCGCCCTTATCCAGTCTGGCCTATCATCATCATCATCATAGGCTGAGAGTTCTTTGGTGGCTGAATAGTCCAATACAAGAGCCACAGACTCTGTCACAGGTGGGATAGATAGTCGTTGAGGGAGGGGGTGGGTGAGACTGGTTTGCCACACGTTCTTTCAGCTACCTGCGCTTGATTTCAGCGTGCTCTCGGCATTGAGACTCGAGGTGCTCAGCGCCCTCATGGATGTACTTCCTCCACTTAGGGCGGTCTTTGGCCAGGGACTCCCAGGTGCCAGTGGGGATGTCGCACTTTATCAGGGAGACTTTGAGGGCACTGCCCACCTTTGGCTCGTTTGCCGTGAAGGAGTAGAGCACTTGCTTTGGGAGTCTCGTGTCTGGCATGCGAACTATGTGGCCTGCCCAGCGAAAGCTGATCGAGTGTGGTCAATGCTTCAATACTGGGGATGTTGGCCTGGTTGAGGATGCTAATGTTGGTGCGCCTGTCCTCCCAGGGGATTTGTAGGATCTTGCGGAGACATCGTTGGTGGTATTTCTCCAGCGACTTGAGGTGTCCACTGTACATGGTCCATGTCTCTGAGCCATACAGGAGTCGGGTATTACTACAGCCCTGTAGACCATGAGCTTGGTGGCAGTTTTGAGGGCCCTTTGCAATTGGGTAGCAAGCCACTCGAGGGCAATTCGGGATGGGCAATCTTCCTGTTGCACGAAGCGCTTTGAACAAAAAAATTCCTGTGTGAATTTTGAGATGAGATAGATGCCAGCACCTGCCTTGACATAACACATACTTGGCAAAGTAGATTGAAAGTCACTCGTTCATGAAACAAAAGAAGAGTTTTTCATTTTCAGCGAAGATCTTCCGCGTTACATTCTGCCAACAATTAGGAGATATTTGAGGACAATATATTCAAGCATTTAACGCCTTTCATCCAGAAAAGTGAAATGTATTCAAAGGAAGATTTATATTTTAACCTCGTGGCTGACTGGTTTCCTAATATCTTCGGGCAGCCAGACATGATGAGGAAGCAGATGGAAGCCGGACCAAAGTGGAAAAATGTTAACGTTAAGTCAGGGAGCTGGAACCAAGGCAAACCTTGATTTCTGCTATAAGGTTGCTCTTGTCGGATGCAGGGCTGATGTTAAGTGCCTGTTCAGCAGAGCGAGCCAGGTAAAACTAAAGACAGAGGTTGTCATTGTTTAACCCCTTGTCATTGCTTAACTCCGGATTTCAAGAGTTAAGTTACGAGGAGAGATTGCACAAATTAGGGTTGCATTCCCTTGAATTTAGAAGGTTAAGGGCTGATCTGATCAAAGTTTTCAGGATATTAAGTGGAACAGATAGCGTAGAGAGAAACTAGATAGGGAGAAGCGCAGTCAGCGGAAAGAGCGTGCAGCAAACCTGTCCCACCCACCCTTTCCCTCAACGACTATCTGTCCCACCTGTAACAGGGACTGTGGCTCTCGTATTGGACTGTTCAGCCACCAAAGGACTCATTTTAAGAGTGGAAGCAAGTCTTCCTCGATTCCGAGGGACTGCCTATGATGATTTCTGCTGGTTGGGGAGTCTAGGACTATGGGACATAGTCTAAAAATTAGAACCAGACCTTTCAGGAGTGAAATTAGTTAATACCTGTACACACAAAGGGTGATTGAAGTTTGGAACTCTCTTCCGCAAATGGCAATTGATGCTAGATCAATTGTTAATTTTAAACTGAGATTAATAGCCTTTTGTTAACCAAAGGTATTAAGGGATATGGACAAATGACGGGTATATGGAGTTAGGTCACAGATCAGCCCTGATCTCATTGCATGGCGGAATAGGCTTGAGCGGCTGAATGGCCAGCTCCTGTTCCTATGTTCCTAGTCAGTTCTGAGTTAACTGATTTCAGCCAGGGTTATAATCAGGATGGTTCACTTGGTTTGCTTGGCCCAGGATAGAGACAGTGAGGAATGGGTCAGGGCTCCAACTCACTACTGCTGAGAAAACATGTCTGTGTGAGCTTTGGGTGAGGACAAGACTAGCCTTACCTGTGATGCCCATCACGCCCAAATAGCAAGCCAGCACTTACTGTCTATGTTCACACAAAAAGAATGGTCACTTGCATGAGGTAGTGGGGGGAGGGTGGAAGGGGTATGTGAGGGGGTGGGGGGGAGGGGGTGGGGGGGAGGGGGTTACCTTACACTTATCCATATTAATTTACCATTCTCTGTCACTGCCTCCAGGAAATGAGGGGAGAAAACGCAAAACAGAGTTTCTCAAAACCTGACATTTCACTTCCTGAGGCAATCATTAAGGTGTTGCGGAGTTTGACCATTTCCCAGGATATTGTCAGCGTTTAAACCGCTGCGTGTAATTGCAGACTGTCCAGTTAACTTCTGTTGGACAGTAAACTGTATAGTATTTTGTTTCCTAAACATGAATTTGTTTAGCCAGGCTAAAGCACGAATGGCCAGAGTTGCCTCTACTTCTGCTGTGCCCTAAGACTGTTATGTGTTTTGACAAACACACTAAAACACCGCTTTAACTTACAACAACAGCAAGTTGTATTTATATAGCACCTTTAATGTAGTGCAACGTCCCAAGGCGCTTCACAGGAGTATTATGAGATTTAAAAATTTGACACCGAGCAGCATAAGGAGAAATTAGAGCAGGTGACCAACTGCTTGGTCAAAGAGGTAGGTTTTAAGGAGCGTCTTGAAGGAGGAAAGAGAGGCGGAGGAAAGAGAGGTGGAGAGGTTTAGGCAGGGAGTTCCAGAACTTGGGGCCTCAGCAACTGAAGGCACGGCCACCAGTGGTTGAGTGATTATAATCAGGGATGCCCAAGAGGGCAGAATTAGAGGAACTCAGACATCTTGGGGCGGTGTTGGGGTTGTGGGGGGGTGGGGGGGTGGGGGGGGGGGGTGCCGGGGGCAGGCGGGGGAGCGGTTGTGGGACTGGAGGAGATTACAGAGATTTACAGAGATAGCGAGCGGCGAGGCCATGGAGGGATTTGAAAATAAGGATGAGAATTTTGAGAACTGATGCGAAAGCTCTTTGTCTGTTGGAAGGACTGAAATTCATTATTTAATTGCCTTGTCAACAGTACATACCACCAGCTACTTTCTATATCTGTAAAATTCAGCTCTGCAATATATGATATAAAGGGGGAATAGATGAGGGAATGGCAGAGTCCAGGGATTTTGTTATTTTGCAGAATCAATTTTAAAAGAAAGCAGCGTTGCACTAAATGAATATCGGAATTGGCTAGTTATGTCAAAAGGGCAGTAGACCAACGTTGAGACAGTTCCAACAGAGGAGTCTCACATTTGCAGCTTTTCTGTCGCACACTCATAATTTCAAATCATTAGTGCCAGTAATGAGATTATTTTGACTCCATGTTAATTCGTCTCTGTTACGTTGTCTGGGCAGTAAATCCTGCCCCATTGGAGAAATGGTGGAATCTATTATAAAGAAAGTAATTCAAACACGCACTTAATGAGCATAAAGACAATGAATCAGTGCGCTGGGATTTGTGAAAGATGGCTCATTTGAGCAAACTTCATTAGAATTTGAAAGATAAATCAGCCAGTGCTGGAAAAGCTCAGGAGGTTGGTCAGCGTCTGCAAAGAGGAAAGACAGTTTAACATTTTGACTGTGACATCACTTTAGATGCTGACAGATTTGCCGTGTACTTTATTTAAAATTTCCAGCACTTAGATAAAAAAAATTCTCGAATGGAACTTGAAGAGGTAACAGAACAGATGGACGATGGAGTTAGAATATTAAAGAAAGAAAAGAAAGACTTGGCTTTATATAGTGCCTTTCATGACCATGGGAAGTTTCAAAGCGCTTTACAGCCAATGAAGTACTTTTGGAGTGTAGTCACTGTTGTAATGTGGGAAACGCAGCAGCCAATTTGCGCATAGCCGCCATGCTCCACCCTTTGTCTATGATTGGTCCCCTTGGAGGATAGGCCACACCCTGAAGTTTCACAGGAATGTGTAACTGGAACCGCCCATCCCAAGGCCTCACTGACTTTGCAAATTGTAACTCGATCCACTTTGATTTCCTGAAGTGACAGAGGACAGAGCTCCCTAGAAGACAGCCAGACTGCCTTACCCCAGTTCAAGTGCATGCCTCCCCCAGCCAAAGTGCCTTATCCAAGTGCATCCTTCCCCCTGCCCCCCAACCCCCCACCTCCCCACCATAGATGGGGCAGGCATTGTGTACAGATTATTAACAGGTTTATTGGGTATGTAGTGAATCGTGGCTTCTGGATGTCATCCACTCCAACGATGTCCTTTGTAGGGGGTTGGAAGAACATGATCCCCCACGCCACCTCGTCTCTCCCCCACCGCCCTCCCCTCCAACCGTGTCTCTCTCTCCCCCAGTCCTTCTGACTCAGAAGCGAGTGTGCTACCCACTGAGCCACAGCTGACATAAAATTTTTGCAAGTATATGCTCCCAGCATGGACCCTTATCTGTGGGCAGCGTATAGCAGGAATTCAGATGAAGAGACCAATGGAGAATGAATAGATGGATAGTCCTGTATGACCCACTGACCACTGGCTCAATTCCCGATACAGTTCTCCGACAGGTGTGACTCTGTTTTGGCAGCGTAAATTCGTCAAATAGCCCTTTGTACAGTCAGAAGGTTGGTTTTGGGACCCACTTCAGACAACCCTGGTAAACGGATAACGGAGCGCTGGCTCAATGTCCAGCAGGGGTCCTTGCGTCCATCGTAAAGGGGAGGCGAGGCACTTTTTAGCCCAGGTTGCAGCCCAGCTCGGAGAATTTGTGGTTAGTACCGAAGCCTAAAATCTTGGAGGAAGTCAACAGAGATACTGCCTCAGCTATCCCTCCCTGGGAAGTGACTCAAGAGTCTCAAATGAGACTTGAATTGGGACCCGCTGAACACAGTGGATGATTGGCCTCTTGTATATGTTTTGGAAAGCGTCTCACAAGGTCCGTGACAATAAATATACAGCAGATGTTTTGAGATAAAGGGGGAGGAATTGGGGTCATTTGCGCCTCTCGCTAACGAGGCGCAAACGACTTTGCGACCGGGCGCGGTGCTGGTAACGACTCCCGCGGGTTTAGCGGCGGCTTTGCGCCCCGATCTCCCGCGTCCGGGGATCGCGATGTCATCGCCGTGCGAAGCGTACCGTTAGCGCCCCAGCCCCTAAATTGGGTATCGCCCCCTGAGCTGCCCCGGCCGATACCAGCGACAGTTTCAGGGGGCGCGTACCGGGCGGCCGGCTGCTAGCGGGGCGATAGTTAAAGGGGAGGTGCGTGGTTCCTTCTGTAAAAAAAATGTCCGCTTTTCTTTCCCTCACCGTTGCCCCTTTGGACGCAGGGTCCGTGCCGCGATCATGCGTCATCCACACTCCCCGGCGATCCAGGTCGGACCCCTTTTATTATGCAGATTATGCAGCTTGGACCCTTCCCTTTAATTCAGGGAAGAGCCCCTCCATTGTGCCTCGCTCCCGCCCCAGAAAGGAAGTGGAGCACTTGACTTTGCGCTTGATTTAGCACTCCACTTCCCCTTCCGGGGGGCGGTGACTCCAATTTCTCGTGAGAGGTGAGATTTCTGCCCCCCGGCGCAAAGCCTCACACCTCACGAGTGTTACAGACCCCAAACGGGGTGCACCCGAATTTTTCGGCCAAAGTGTTCCTACGTATAGGAATTTCCGTGATTAACAGAAAAATCAAGGCTCTTGCTTGTAGAGGAATAAAGGAGGCAAAACAAGAGGGGGGTGCGAAATAAACAAAAGATGAAGAACGTAAATAGAACCGTTACTTCAAAAATGAGAGGCCAGCATGTTATGTCTTTAATACTCTTATGAATGACTCCACGAGGTCTAGTATTGTACTTGAGCTGTTGTGACCTTAGTCCCATTTATTGTAACTCCAGAGTGAGGCACAAGCATGGTGGGCAGCCTTTTATACTGGGCCCTGCACACCTATGCAGGTGACCCTCAGGTCTCCCACTGCAGTGCCCTCTGGTGGCACACCTTATGTGACTATACAATTAGTATACATGGTCTACATACATGACATCACTTCCCCCCAAGTCTTTGATGCACATTGACTCGTACATTGATGGTGAGCTGGGCTTTACTCTTCCTGGTTGACCATTGGAGGCTCGCTTCAAGCTGGGGTGGGTTGGTAGTGAGATTTGTTGCCAGTGGAGGCCCCCGTGGTTTCTGGTTGTGAGTCCATGACTACACCATTCCACACACAGAGATCATGCTAATGGCCCATTACAAGCAAGTTGCATTCAAGTTCATCACATGGGTTTTACAATTGCATCTTGGTACATTTGTTGGGTGGATTACAGTTGCGTTTCTTTTTGTGTGGTACATTTACATGATCAGTACAGGTATATCAGTACAGGTACACAAGGACAGTCTGGTTCCAGCACGGCCGGATGAGATCCGGGTCGTCTGGTGGTGGTGCAGCGCCCCATGCTAGTGGGTCTGTGGGTGAGGTGAGCTCATTTTGCTCGAGTTGCCGAAGCTCAGGGTTCTTGCTGTTACTCCTAGTGTCGGGCAGGCCCAAAGACAGCTGATGTGTCTGTGACCTCCCTGTCCTTTTCGTTTGCACAGTGTCGCTGCTGCTTCCTGGGAAGTGGTCTGAGTGAGTGAGTGTTTCGTCTAAGCGACGGTGGGGCTGCCTTGTCTTGTCTAGCAGTTCGCAGGGGACTGCTGACTCGCTTTCCTTGAGGGCACCGTTGTGAGCACTCTCTAGTTTGGGATCCTGGCTGGTCCAGGTCCCGTTCGGAGGAGCCGTTACGGGTGACCCTTCGCTCTTGGGCATTGCCGTGGTGGTGAGTGGGTTCGTGGGCTGTGCCTTTTCCACCCAGGTGGTGGGCAACGTTAGCCGACTGCGAGCATAGGCGCAGTTTACTATTTCTGGCCCGTGACGGTTCATGCCATCGGGTGATAAACTGATCTGAGGCAGGGTATTACGACCGGTGCCTCTGCTCTTCGGGGATCGTTTACTCTGTGGCTTGTCTACTTCTATCAGCTGTGGGGACACTTTATGACACATCGTTCTGGTCTCGGGGACGCAGGCTACAGCATTGGGTAACCCGCTGGACCTGTATACGACCATTAGGTGTTCGCCCGCTACATTGGCTGATTGCACTTTGCACTCGACATCGCTCAACAACATCTTGCTTGTTACAGTTGGACTTTTACATTGGTTACCAATTTTAAGCAGTACATTCAAAAATAGCGGGTTGCTGGCCTCCTTTAAAATGGCCTTACTACTTTGACCCCAATCGTCTTCCTTCCATGGAACCAAGTTTCGTTGCTCCATTAGCGCTGCACCTCGTGGTTTGGATGCCAGCTTTTCCCTGTCCATGATGTCGACTACCGCGATCTTCTTTCCCAGGGATTCTGCCACTGAAACCGGATCGTCTCGACCAGATCATCGCCACGCAGTGATGAGCAGTCTGTGCCTCGGGGGCTGCGCGGATCTGCTCTCCGATACATGATCCACCGAAGGTGGGGGCTTGCTCTGCCTCTGAGCACGGGGGACGTCGATCGCTGGAGGGATGAATTCTCCCCAGTTCCAATGAATCTTCCCCATCCATCTTCTTCCAAGTAGCGTTGGTCCATCACCTGAAACAATCCATAATGGTAAATTGTGCACCGCGCCATCATGGGATACACTTACATCCACACTAGCAACAACTGATATCAGTTCCTTGGTGTAGGTGCACAGCTTTGCCTGAACCGGGACCAGCTTGGGTCATTCAGCTTGATCATTCCATAGCCTCGTAAAGGCTTCCTGGCTCATTACTGACTGACTCGCCCCCATGTCCACTTCCATGAAGACTGGAACGCCATTTATCTCGACTTCCATTATCACTGAAGGACAATCTATGATGCAGGTATATACTCCATACACTTCGTCCTGGGACTGAGCTGCCTCTCTAGCCATCCCCTCGTAATCCACGTTAGAGTCGCTGTCATCTGCCGACTCCTCTTCCACGTGGTGTCACAGCTCTTTTGCATATTCGCTGGAGGTGGCCCTTTGTGCTGCAGCCTTTGTACAGATCATCTCTGAACCGACACTGATGAGCCCTGTGATTACCTCCGCAACGCCAGCATGGTGCTACTCGACTTACGTTTGCATCCCTCGGCGGACTCTGAGTTAAAGGACTCGGGGGGCCTGTACGCTCTGTCCTGGGCAGATTCACGTTCAACAGTTCTGCCTGTGAAAGGCGCCATTCTATTTACAGTACTTGCCGGGTTTGAGTCCTGAGAGTGAGTCACCATCTGCTTGGAGCTGCAGCTTGAGGTCATGATGGTTGAGGCTTGAGGCTGATGCTGATGGCCTTCTGCAGAGTGACGGTGGTTTCGGCAGACAGTAGCCTGTGAAGAAGGGCCTCATGACAGATGCCAATTATGAAGACGTCCCGCCACGCATCGTCGAGGGATGCGCCTAATTCACACGGTCCTGCCAGCCTCCTGAGGTCAGCAACGTACTTCGCGATTTCCTGGCCCTCGGGGTGGCAGTGTGTATAAAATCAATGCCTGGCCGTGAGGAATCTCTCCTTCAGTTTGAGTTGGTCCCGAATTAGCACTTTCAGCTCCTCGTATGACTTGGTCATTGTTTTCTCTGGTGCAAGCAAGTCCCTGAGGAGGCCGTAGACCGCGGGCCCACAACTGGTCAACAGGACAGCTCTGCACTTATCTGCCAGCGTGGCCGGGTCATCGCCGACCAGATCATTTGCTACGAAATATTGATCGAGCCGCTCCGCAAAGGCTTTCCAATCTTCACCCTCTGAGAACTTTTCTAATGCACCAACGTTAGTCATTTTTGCATGAAAGTTCGTAATCTCATCGCCAGTTATTATGTCTTTAATACTCTTATGAATGACTCGACGAGGTCTAGTATTGTACTTGAGCTGTTGTGACCTTAGTGCCATTTATTGTAACTCCAGAGTGAGGCACAAGCATGGTGGGCAGCCTTTTATACTGAGCCCTGCACACCAATGTAGGTGACCCTCAGGTATCCCACCGCATTGCCCTCTGGTGGCACACCTTATGCGACTATAGTTAGTATACATGGTCTACATACATGACACAGCATAGTGGCAGTTCTCCAACCCCTGGGATACCTTCACAGGGAGGGGGATTGATTCTGTGTATCTCATCGTGTTTCCAATCTCGGCTGCACTGCAGTGAGGAATTCTCAGGTGGAGGTGGTATTCATTCCTCTTTAGCGGGGGAGAGAAAACCAGGCCGGCTGCATGACTTAGGCAGGTTTCACAGCAGTGCTAGTGAAGGCCTGGGATCAGCACAAAGCCCCTTTCTCCCTCCGCTCCCCCCCCCCCCGCCCCCGCCACCCCCACCCCGGTCCTACTTGGTGGTGCGTAGGTTAGGAGAACCAGAGAGAAAATCTATGGCTATAGTTTGCTCTTTTAGCTGGTAAGGATCTCTCTTGTTCTTTGTGCTTGATCTAAATGCCCTCAAATCAAAATGGAAGCAGGCAGCCCCTTTCCTGTTGTTGAAGCACAATTTGAATGTCAGGAGCAGCAGTAAATTGGCCAATTATGATGCACTTGTGAAATGCTGATTTCACAATCTTCTAAATTGCTGCAATCGGTATGAATGCTAAATGTTTAGCCGAGCCTACCGGTGGAGGATGCAGAAGATAGTAAAACTTTGCATTCAGGGCTGGCCCTGCACAATCTGCAAACACAATCGGCAAACTGGGACGTGGAGACCATGATAAAAGAAAAATGAAATAAAGACTTGCATTTCTATAGCCACTGGACGTCTCAAAGCACTTTACAGCCAATGAAGTACTTTTGGAGTGTAGTCACTGTTGTAACATGAGGAAACGCGGCAGCCAATTTCCGCACAGCAAGCTCCCACAAACAGCAATGTGATAATGACCAGATAATCTGTTTTAGCGATGTTAATTGAGGGATAAATATAGGCCAGTACACTGGGGATAACTCCCCTGCTCTTCTTCGAAATAGTGCCGCAGGATCTTTTACGTCCACCTGAGAGGGCAGACGAGGCCTCGGTTTAATGTTTAATGTCTCATCCGAAAGACGGCACCTCCGACAGTGCAGCACTCCCTCAGCACCGCACTGGGAGTGTCAGCCTAGATTTATGTGCTCAAGTCCCTGGAGTGGGACTTGAACCCACAACCTTCTGACTCAGGCAAGAGTGCCACCCACTGAGCCACAGCTGACACTGAATATCATAATGGAGATACTGGGATAGAAAGTGGTCATCGTTGCGCCCGTTTCCCAGAGGGAAAGCAGGGGCAAAGTGACCAGTTTGCAGAACCATACCCCGAGGACATATTGGCCCTGGATGATTTTCAGGCGTCCAGGGTGACCACCTATGTTAAGTGTTAGGCCCCTTGCATATGCTAATGAGGGGCGAAGGCCTGATTTAGGACTCCTCAGGGAAATTGGGCTGCCCTGAGCACGAGCCAGCTCCAAAAAAGTACTGTAGGCATGGACGGTGACCTAGCAAGTGATCCTTACCATAAGGCAAGTTGAATTATTTCTTAAAATTCATGTGCAGCCAAGCGTACTGCTCAGCTCCGTAGCATTCCTGCTGGTCGCAATCGCCCACTGTCCTCCCACCACCTGGCACTTAACCTGGGGCATGCAACAACAACAACAACTTGTATTTGTATCGCACCTTTAACATCGTGAAACGGTCCAAGGTGCTTCACAGAGGTATTACGAGATAAAAGATTTGACACCGAGCCGTATAAGTAGAATTTAGCGCAAGTGACCAAAAGCTTGGTCAGAGAGGGAGGTTTTAAGGAGCGTCTTGAAGAAGGAAAGAGAGGAAGAGAGGTGGAGAGGTTTAGGCAGGGAGTTCCAGAGCTTGGGGCCTGAGGCAACAGAAGGCACGGCCAGCAATGGTTGAGTGATTGTAATCAGGGATGCTCATGAGGGCAGAATTAGAGGAGCGCAGACATCTCGGGTGCTGGCCGGGGGGTTGTGGGGCTGGAGGCGATTACAGAGATAGGGAGGGGCGAGGTCATGGAGGGATTTGAAAACAAGGATGAGAATTTTGAAATCGAGGCGTTGCTTAACCGGAATCCAATGTAGGTCAGCGAGCACAGGGGTGATGGGTGAGTGGGACTTGGTGCGAGTTAGGACACGGGCTGCCAAATTTTGGATCACCTCTAGTTTACGTAGGGTAGCATGCAGCCCAAAATTCATCTTCTGAAATGGGCGAACTGCCTGTGGAGGCCTCAGGCCCAATGCCACATTTGGGTTGGCCTTGGGCCTCCTTGGGTTGGGGCCTTCTCTGCTTCCGAAACAAGGGCCAGACGGCACGTTCTGGCTCACTGTATTTACATTGATGTACCAACGAATTTCCAAGTCTGACAAGTAATCCTCCTTTCTGTGTGGTTTTGAAGGCCTTCGATGAAGATTGACGTCGGCGATTATGTGTCAGGGAGAATTCTTTCAACAGATGTGGCATTATTCAATGCAATTAATTAATACTTAAAAAAAAAATTCCAAAGTCTCATTTGAAATGGCAAAAATGTTATTAACATATCAGCAATTAAACTTACGCGGCAACAAAATCTATAGTGTAGCTATTAAGGTTGATGCAAGTTATGTCATTTTATTTAATATAACAAAAACCTAGCAATCAAATTAAAGGATGCATTACTATAACTAACAGTGAGGACTAGAAATGTAACCATAATACACTAACCTGATTACAGACACAAAGGGAAAACCAAAACCTGGAATCATAGAGCGTTACAGCACAGAAACAGACCATTCAGCCCCTCTAGTTTGCACTGGAATGTTTTGTCACATGAGCTCAGTGTTCTGCTCACTCCCTTTATCCTTTAATATTGCCATTAAAAAAAAAGCTCTAATATGCTGCTAAGACCACCAGACGTCCCAAAGCGCTTTACAGCCAATGAAGCACTTCTTGGAGTGTAGTCACTGTTGTAATGTAGGAAACGTGGCAGCCAATTTGTGCACAGCAAGCTCCCACAAACAGCAATGTGATAATGACCAAATAACCTGTTTTTTAGTGGTATTGGCTGAAGGATAGCTATTGGGCCAGGACACCTGCGATAACTTTGATGCTCTTCTTCGAAATAGTGCCTTGGGATATTTTACATCCACCTGGGAGAGCAGACAGAGCCTCGGTTTTAACATCTCATCCGAAAGGCAGCACCTCTGACAGAATAGCGCTTCCTCAGGACTAAATTTAGAAGAATTTATGATCTTTCTTGGAACTGCTGAACTGAACAAACCCCACAAGTATCAGCTGCCCCACGGCAATACCTCATTTTGAGGGCAGGAGAATCAAGTAGAAACCGTACCCTCTCCCTACTCCCTTAACCCCACAATTGGCCTTTAGCCACCTTAGCTCCACTTTCTAGAATTCCCTCCCTAAACCTCTCCATCTCCCTCTCCTCCTTTAAGACTCTCCTTAAAGCCTACCTCTTCGAGCAAGCTTTTGATCAGCCCGTCCTATTCTTTCTTACTTTGGCTCGACATTCATTTTATTCCTTCCGACCCCGCGAAGCTCCTTCGGGGGTTTTGCTACATCAGTGGCGCTGCAAGCTGATTTGTTGAACGGGAGAATCTGAGAGAAGGAGAGTCAACTGGAAACAGAACTGGAGAATCTGAAAGCAACGAATGATAAATCAGTAGAAGGAGTGAGAAAGTTGTCCAAAATATATATGTGGGTAATTAGTT
The DNA here is from genome assembly GCF_044704955.1 of Pristiophorus japonicus. Taxonomy (NCBI): domain Eukaryota; kingdom Metazoa; phylum Chordata; class Chondrichthyes; family Pristiophoridae; genus Pristiophorus; species Pristiophorus japonicus. The sequence goes on from NC_091979.1 coordinate 247,767,879, forward strand.
CCAAGCTAATAGATTTTCAATCAATTTATCACAATTAACCTGTGTTCCTCCAGAACTCATCTTCTGCATTTAAGTTATGATTTATTGTAGTCTGAATTATAATTAATCTGATGTTTGACAAGATTGTGGTATTTAACATGACTTTATTAGGGAACTTATTAATAAAAGTTAATTTGTTTCCAAAAAAACAATACTCACACTGATAAATAATTAAATGAATTAGTATGACTGGCAAATTGTCCTCAGGGCTGTCAATGGATGGTGGCTTGGGTCTGGCAACATATATTTATAAGGAGATACAACTAGTTACTCCCAGAAATCTGGCATTTAGTATCTTTAAAATAATACTCCAAACACCTTCAGACTCGAGTGTTCCAAATGTCTCCTGGCTGGCCTCCCATCTTCCACCCTCCACATACTTAAGCTCGAGACATTGGATCACGGGGGGTGGAGGTCGGCCGATCGTGGCAGGTTAGCTTTGGGGAGGGTGGGGTGGGGGAAGCATTCGTGCTCCTCCTGATCCAAAAGCAGTGCGGGAAAAGCACTGACCCGCTGCAGCCAGTAATTGTCACCTCCCTTCAGCTGCCGGGTTTCCCGAGCCCTGGGAAACTGACTCTCAGTTGTTATTATATCCACAGTCTGAGACACGGAGCCTGGTTTACATATTATAATTACTGCCCTGCCTCCTGAGAGCAGGTCACTTGCCCCACCTCCAACCCGCCCTGTTAAAGAAAGAAAGAAAGACTTGCATTTATATAGCATCTTTCACGACCACCGGGCTTCTCAAAGTGCTTTACAGCCAATTAAGTACTTTTGAAGTGTTGTAATGTGGGAAACGCGGCAGCCAATTTGCGCAAAGCAAGCTCCCACACACAGTTATGCGATAATAACCAGATAATCTGTTTTTGTTATGTTGATTGAGGGATGAATATTGACCAGGACACCGGGATAACTCCTTTGCTCTTCTTTGAAATAATGCCATGGGATCTTTTACGTCCACTTGAGAGAGCAGATGGGACCTCAGTTTAACGTCTTATCCAAAAGACAGCACCTCCAGCACCTGCAACAGGACTGCACTGGAGTGTCAGTCTTGATTTTTGGTGCTCAAGTCCCTTGACCCCACAACCTTTTGACTCAGAGACGAGTGTGTTAGCCACAGAGCCAAAAACCAGAATTAAGCGTGTTCGCGGTGGGTTGGGGTCGGGTTTCCCATTGTTAACAACTTCTGATCTCGCCATTATGAACTGACTCCGAAATTTCCTGGATTTACAATTTGAATATACCTCAGTGAGCACTGCAGTGAATCAGAAGCGGTGAGAGAGTTCCATGATTTACTTCCTCACACCCTGAAAGTCTAGGATGTTGATCAGAGAGGATCTTCCAAAGTCATTTGTCCGTCCGTTTCTTACTAAAATGAATGTGAAACAGTAGAATTCCTAGAATTTAAGATTAATTGAAACAATCCTTCTTTTACAGTTCTTACTAAACATGTGAAAAGTTAGCTACGTTTTAAAACAGCACGAATGGAAGCATTGGCTGGACAAAATTTGTACCTTTTTATAACTGTCCGTTTTCTGTCCTCCAAGAACATTATTGGTTAAATCTAGTTTATGCAGGTTTTTCTCGTGGTTCTCTTTATTTATCTCAATGTCAGCTGTGGCTCAGTGGGCAGCACTCTCGCCTCTCAGTCAGAAGGTTGTGGGTTCCAATCCAGAGACATTAGCACAAAAATCTAGGCTGACACTCCCAGTGCAGTACTGAGGGAGTGCTGCACTGCCGGAGGTGGCATCTTTTGGATGAGACGTTAAACCGAGGCCCCGTCTGCTCTCTCAGGTGGACGTAAAAGATCCCGCGGCCACTATTTGGAAGAAGAGCAGGGGAGTTATCCCCGGTGTCCTGGCCAATATTTATCCCTCAATCAACATAACAAAAACAGATTATCCAGTCATTATCGCATTGCTGTTTGTGGGAGCTTGCATTACACTTTCATGCATAGCTGCAACATCTATTTGGCCTAGGTCCAATAGGATGTTTTATTGCAGAGGACAACTCTGCAGTTTATCCTTAGGCCATAATTATTCTATGTACAGCACTTGGAGTACATGTATATATCTGATAAGCCTTATTAAAGCCTTCATCACCATAGGCAGTCCCTCTGAATCAAGGAAGACTTGCTTCCACTCTAAAAATGAGTTCTCAGGTGGCTGTACAGTCCAATACGCGAATTACAGTCTCTGTCACAGGTGGAGCAGACATTGCTTGAAGGAAAGGGTGGGTGGGGAGTCTGGTTTGCCGCACGCTCCTTCTGCTGTCTGCACTTGGTTTCTGCATGCTGTCAGCGACGAGACTCGAGCTGCTCAGCGCCCTCCCGGATGCTCTTCCCCCACTTTGGGCAGTCTTGGGCCAGGGATTCCCAATGGGGATGTTACACTTGATCAAGGAGGCTTTGAGCGTGTCCTTGAAGCATTTCCTCTGCCCATCTGGGGCTCACTTGCCATGTAGGAGTTCCGAGTAGAGCTCTTATTTAGGGAGTCTCGTGTCGGGCATGCGGATGATGTGGCCCGCCCAACGGAGCTGGTTGAGTGTGGTCAGTGCTTCAATGCTGGGCATGTTGGCCTGAGTGAGAACACTGACATTGGTGCGTCTGTCCTCCCAGGGGATTTGCAGGATCTTGCGGAGGCATCGCTGGTGGTACTACTCCAGTGCTTTGAGGTGTCTGCTGTATATGGTCCACGTCTCTGAGCCATACAGGAGGTCGGGTATCACTACTACCCTGTAGACCATAAGCTTGGTGCCAGATTTGAGGTCCTGGTCTTCAAATACTTTTTTCCTCAGGTGGCCGAAGGCTGCGCTGGCACACTGGAGGCGGTGTTAGACCTCGTCATTGATGTCTGCCCTTGCTGATAGTAGGCTCCCGAGGTATGGAAAATGGTCCACGTTATCCAAGGCCGAGCCGTGGATTTTGATTACCGGGGGCAGTGCTGTGTGGCTGGGTCAGGTTGGTGGAGGATCTTTGTATTGCGGATGTTTAGCGTAAGGCCCATGCTTTTGTATGCCTCGGTGAAGGTGTTGACAATGGCTTGGAGTTCGGCCTCTGAGTGTGCGCAGACGCAAGTGTCATCTGCGTACAGTAGTTTGATGACAGAGGATGGGATGGCTTTGGATTTAGCCTGGAGGCGACGTAGGTTGAACAGGTTCCCATTGGTTCTTTAGTTTAGTTCCACTCCAACGGGGAGCTTGCTGATAGTGAGATGGAATATTGCAGCGAGGAAGATCGAGAAAAGCGTAGGTGCGATGACGCAGCCCTGCTTGACCCCGGTACGGATGTGGATTGGGTCTGAGGTGGATCCGTTGGTCCGGATCACCGCTTGCATGTTGTTGTGGAGCAAGTGGAGGATGGTGACAAACGTTTGGGGGCAGCCGAAATGGAGGAGGACGCTCCATAGTCCCTCACGGTTGACAGTGTCAAAGGCCTTTGTGAGGTCAAAGAAGGCCATGTACAAGGCCTTCCACTTGAACTAGGCCCTTCGGCTACTGCTGAGGCAGTGGAGAAGCGTGGGTGTTGGATTCAGGACAGAAAGGACATCAGTCTGGATCAATGGGCAAAAGGAGCTATCCATTTAAAAAGAAAACCGATTTGCTTCAATCGGCTGGCGATCGCTTTAGTTCTGCAAACAAATCTGGCAAACTTTCTTTTGCATGGTTTGAAATGTTATGGTCACAAGCCATGTTTTAAATGCATTCATTAAATCAGACTACAATAATAAAATGCTGACTAATTTACCAAGGTAATGAAATCCCGACAAATCTCCCAGCTGGTAGCCAAAGTAATTTCCTGTAGTTTTACTTGAAAACTTGTAAATTGAACTGCAGGTGGAGCCTTTAAGTCCATAAATCAGGCTGCTGCAGGGTCACCGGGGGCCTAGCAGCCCCGTTAGTTTACTGTCTAAGCGGAAGTAGTGATAGCAGCAGTGTTAATTCAGGAAATTTGCGATTGCCCTGATTTTAACGGAGATTATTGACACCTGCGTCAGCCAGTGAGTTGGAGGCAGGGCAGGACCTACAGCAAACCCAGCCTATTTACTCAGCAAACAGAAAACAGAGTCTACTTAAAGAGTCTCTACGAACCACAGCAAATAGAACTCATGACTGAACGTCTCCCAATAAAAGCAGCGTGATTTCTCCAGTAAAAAAGCAGTGAGTGGAGGATAGTTACACAATACAAATTATGTGCGTCAAATCAATCCCAGCCACTTGCAGCCGTGCGGTCTCCAGGAATGATTGACGGGGGGAATTACCCAAGCATCTCGATTCTGGCTGGGATTTGTGGTGTCATTATATGCAGCCATGTAAATTAACCTCTCGTTGTTTTGGCGAAGGTAGAAGGTCCCCGGAAATAATGCCATAAGTAATGGTATAGGTCACTTACACCATCATTTCCTCTCTCCTTTGCGCCATAAAATAGCGCAGTAGATGCGTCAAGTCGCCTGGAAATTCTGGGCTATGTTTGGCTCTCTGTCCACTAATGCATTTAATTAAAAATCTTATTTAGTGTGTAGAATGACAGACATTAAGGGAGCACAGAACATTCCTGAGGTATATAAAATTATGAGGGGCCTGGATAGAGTGGATTGGAAGGACCTATTTCCCTTAGCAGAGGGAGTCAACAACCAGGGGGCATAGATTTAAAGTGATTGGTAGGAGGTTTAGAGGGGATTTGAGGGGAAATGTTTTCACCCAGAGGGTGGTGGGGGTCTGGAGCTCTCTGCCTGAAAGGATGGTAGAGGCAGGAACCCTCACCACATTTAAAAAGTACCTGGATGTGCACTTGAAGTGCTGTAACCTACAAGGCTACGGACCTGGAAAATGGAATTAGGCTGGATAGCTCTTTGTCGGCCGGCATGGACACGATGGGCTGATTGGCCTCCTTCCGTGCTGTAAATTTCTGTGATTCACAATGTTTGCAAGGTTAACTGAACTATTGTTTGCTTGCATGTTTTGTTAAGGTATTATTGTTTTCATTTCCAAACATAGAGGGATAATTTCCCAACGTGCATTGGTGGTGGACAAGGTTTCTTGCCAGCAGGATATACTTGGAAAATCTGGGTCATCTTATTTTCGCTCTGAGCCCAACTGTAAAGGCTGGCCACATGGAGAAGGCAGGAATGGTATCATGCCCATACCCATGGCATTGTACCCCAGTACAAGTTACTGCCTACAGGAGAGGGGGAAAGAAAGGAAATCCATGTGACCTTTATGTAGCATTGATCTTTAAAGTTAAAAATATAACTTTACCCAATAAGTATATTTTTAATTTCAATAATAATTGAATGTGACAGCTGTGATCAGTGGGTAGCACTCTTGCCCCCGAGTCAGAAAGTGACGGCTTCAAGTCCCACTAGAATCGAGCATGTACGAAAGGGAGGCTTGCATTTACATCATGCCTTTCACAACCTCAGCACCTGAGAGAGCAGATGGGGCCTCGCTTTAACGTCTCATCCGAAAGACGGCACCACTGACAGTGCAGCACTCCCTCATTAGTGCACTAGAGCGTCAGTTGGATTTTGTGCTGGGTTCTCTGGAATGGGCCTTGAAGCCACGACGTCTCCAGTTATGGGCATTGAGATGGTTTTTAGCAATCTGTCGCTCAATGCCACAGGGAATCTCTGCTGCTGATGTAAATGTAGATTCTTTTCTCTAAATCTGGTTCAGTAAAATTACTGAGTCGAATACCTCTTGTGCTTTGAACAAAGCAGTCTTTATTTTACCGGCCGGCAAGACCTATCAGACAGAAGATATACTCTCTCGATAGAGCGTACACACTCCCTATGGATAAGTGACGTTACATTGTCAAGGCACGATGGTTATACATTTTCGGCAAAAGATAACAAGATAGGGCTAGAGTGACATCCCAGCTCAGCCCATCTCTTTTGATCCCTCCTTCCCTTCGTCCACTCATAAGCCGACCCAAGCATGGTCCGATTTTAAACAAAGACCTTCTGTCAATGTTTCAGGTTAATAACATGATTTAATAAGACCTTGAGATTTTTCTGCAAGCTGTGGGTTTTGTTTCAATATGTGTTAGTGTTGTAACATTTCGCAGTCTCGAGTCTGAGATGTCATGGCTATTCCTCCATGAATTGTTTGTTAGCTTATACTGTCCCTATACAATTCCCACGTTCTCAACTTCAATATCTCTATACATTTTTAAACATTCACACTGACACGAGGAGTATGGGATTCAGCACAGATCTCCTTCCTCAAGTGGAGCATCAGCAAAACCTCATGAAATAGCCGGCATATTCCTGAAATGATTTTAATTTTGATCCAGATGTTCGGAAGTGAAACATCTGCCGGGGTTAGGGAAGAGAAACATCTGCCGGGGTTAGGGAAGAGAAAATTGGTCAGACTGCCTTCTCCCCCATTGTTATCCAGTGAGCCTTTCTGGCAGTGTATGCGTGCAGCATACTGTTGAGGACAGGATCAGGCTTGGCTTTGATGCTCCTTGTGATCAAATGGTCTGATGACATTCATGAGCAAAAGGAATTATGCTGCCACTTGGGTAAGGTAAACGCAGGTGGGTGGTACCAGTGCAACCATACCTCAGTGAGGAGGCAACCTGCCCTTGACCAAGAGTTTGTGAAGCCACGACCTGCTGACTCAAGAGGCGAGAGTGTTACCAATTGAGTCAAAGCTGACAATATAATCTAGGCTTCACACTGATGCTGCATCATTGGATGTGGTAGTTTTCAGACAAGATGTTAAAATGACGGTCTGCCTGTTGAAGATCCAATGGTTTTATCTGAAGAAGACTGTGGGAGATCTCCCAATTCTCCTAGCCATCATTTCTCCATCAACTAACACCCCCAAAAAACAGATTAAGTGGTCACTTATCTGATTAGCACGCAAAATGGCTGCTGTGTTTATCCACAGCAGTGATTACACTTCAAATTGGCTATGAAGTGCTTTGCAGCTTGCATTTATATAGCACCTTTAACGTAGTAAACTGTCCCAAGGTGTTTCACAGCAACTTTATCAGAGAAAGAATTGACACCGAGCCAAAGAAGGTGATATTAGGATTGATGACCGAATGCTTGGTCAAAAAGGTAGGTTTTGAGGAGAGTCTTAATGGTAGAAAGAGAGGTGGGGAAGTTAAGGGAGGTATTCCAGTGCTTCGGGACTAGACGGCTGAAGGCACGGCTGCTAATGGTAGGGTAAAGAAATTGAAGAATGCACAAGAGGCCTGAGTTGGAAGAATGCAGAGTTGTCAGAGAGGAAAAGGTCTGTAGGGAATAGGGAGTGCAACTTTGAGGTTGGAGTTTGAGGTGCAATGCTGGAGTGCAGAAGAAGAAACTTTACTCTGGATTGGACCTGTGCTGCACCCTGGCGGTACATGATGCAGACACCTGGAGGTGGAAATTCGGCTGCGCCTTAGTTGGGGCGGTGTCCCTGGTGGAGCGGTACATTTTGTGCTGGCAAATGGTTTGTGTTTGCCGCCGCAAAACTCATCAGCTGGGCCCGGAGTTTGGAGCAGGGTGCTAAGGGAGGCGGTGCACACCGTTTTTAGGGCGTTAGGCCGGCTGAGCAAGGGAAAATCACGAGCTAAACAGCCGGCCTCGGAGCGCCATAACAGATGCCTGGGGGGGTGGGGGGGGGGGAAGACAAGCCTGAAAAAAACACACCAAAAACATTCCCAAAGCATAGCTCACGCCACCACAAAAAAAAACAATCGCGCTTACCTGATGTCGGCAATACTTACCTCACTGTGGCCACTACAGTTCGGACCGCCTGCTTTCACAGGCATTCCCACCAGGGCACGCGAGTGGGGGCGCTACGGGTCGGGCAGCAGCTCGAAATCGAGCCGGTGTTTCAACCAGGAGTTCGCCTCTTCCGGGCGGTAATGCTCCGCGTCCTGTCGATACCGGAACCGAATATCCCAGCGGGGCGCTGGAAGATGGCCGCTCAGGCGCAAGTGCTTTCCACCGCGATTACCGCCCATCCGGGACGCTAAGAGGGACGGCAGAAGACCGAAGCCCCTCCCCTCGATGTGAAAAGTATGAAACTCTCCTCTGCTAATGTCTCTCGCCTTGCCTGGAACAAAGTTCGCTGGAAAAAAAGGGAATATAGAAAAAGAAAATCCACATTGCATCTACAACTGTTTGTGATGACGCCATTGTGTCCCAATCACACTGCCACCTCTCCCCCTATTTTGAGCACCGAAAGGGGGATTGTGTTAAAAAGCAGCAAAGTTCCTTCATCTGTGTAAAGCTAAGCTGAAAAAACCCACAAGTAAACGATTGGAAAAGGGATAGCGCAGCTTAGAGCAAATGATTTTCAGTTCATTTTATAAAAACCTTAATTAAGTCCCGTGAAATGAAGGAATCACAGAGCGACGGCAATTTATTTTACAGGCTGTCTTTGAACTCAATGAGCAGCGATAAAAGTGACTGGGCAAATGGCAGGCAATCATTCTGAAGTTGTTGATTAAAGTTAAATTCTTTATGCAGGATCTGCTGTGATTGAATCGGGCATTTTCTACTTTATAGGGAAACAAACTGGGGCATAAAAACTCGCACGCTGATTAACAGCTCTCCTCCTACATTAGATTAGCATGAAGAATGCATATTTTATACGACAGTTAATGCTTCGGAGAGCTAGAACATTATTGTGAATATGAATTACCCAGTCTTATAGCTCGGCATTATAAATTACTTCCTTGTAAGTAAACATACCATAAGTCAGGGCTAAAGGCGCCATAAATGCTGAAGCTATTTCATTTTACTTTTTACATTTTAATTTCAGGTCGACTGACTACGGGACAACGTATGAGAAGCTCAATGACAAAGTGGGCCTGAAAGCCGTGCTGAGTTACCTGTACGTCTGTCCGAGCAACAAGAGGAAGGTAAAACGCATAATTCGCAAGGCAGAGCTGCCGTTCAGGGGGAGGGAGGCCAAGGGGTCTCCCCTTGAATCAATATTGGTGTCCGTGGAAGTAGAGAATGCCCTTGACACTCTGAGCAGTGAAGTCGCTGTTATCAATTTGCATTTACTGGTTACCAAGGCCCAGCTACGACTGTGTCTTCTCTTTACTGCCTGTCTTATTAGCGATGATTGTCTAAGGAAATAGACTGGCCACCCACCTTCTATACGGTTGTCTGCAATAGATCTATTCGCAAAAACGTATGCCAGATTATTACCTCTTTGAAGAACAGCGTATATTACCTGTGAGGGGGGGTGCATGGTAGTATGCTTTTATGAAACAGTGTTTGGCAGTATTAATAAAATCTTTGAGTGCTGTACTTCTAAAACAGGGTGTGTTATTATCTAAAGGTATCATATATACCTTCATGAAATATAATGTGTTATGTAGAAGTTTTGTATACCTTTGTGAAAAGGAGGCCTGACATTATGTTGAGATAAATACGAACGCTTAATGTATCTGACTGAAGTTCCTCTCTTTATGGTTTTAGTTATACAACTGGGTCAAAACTAAATGAGCAGAAAGAAGAATTCGAGATAAATGTGCCAATCGTTTGTGTAATCTCAATGGCCAGAGTGTGTTATTCTAGCTTCTTTCTTAGGCAGTCCCCTGGAGTCGAGGATGACTTGCTTCCACACTAATATGAGTTCTAAGGTTACTGATGAGACCAATACGGGACCTACAGTCTCTGTCACAGGTGGGGCAGGTGCTGGTTGGAGGTATGGGTGGGTGGGGTGCTTAGTTTGTCGTAAGTTCCTTCTGCTGTTTGTACTTTCGCGTGCTCCCAACGAAGAGACTCGAAATGTTCGGCGCCTTCCCGAATGCTTGTTCTCCATTTTGAGCGGTCTTGGGCCAGGGATTCCCAAGAATTGGTGGGGATGTTAACTTTGAGGGTGTCCTCGAAGTGTTTTCTTTGCCCTCCTGGGGCTCGCCTGCCGTGTCGGAGCTCGGAGTAGAGTGCCTGTTTTAGGAGTCAATGTGGCCTGTCCATCGGAGCTGATTGAGCGTGGTCAATGCCTCGATGTTGGAAATGTTGGCCTGAGAGAGAACTCTGGCGTTGGTGCGCCTATCCTGCCAATGAATTTGTAGGATTTTGCGGAGGCAGCGCTGGTGGTACTTCTCCAGTGCTTTGAAGTGCCTGCTGTACATTGTCCATGTCTCTGAAGCATATAGGAGGGTGGGTATCATGAGCTTGGTGCCAGGTTTGAGATCCTGGCCTTCGAACACTCTTTTCCTCAGGTGGCCGAAGGCTGCACTGGCACAGTAAAGGCGGTGTTGAACTTCGTCTGTCCTTGCTGATTGTAGGCTTCCAAGGTATGGGAAGTGGTCCACATTGTCCATGGTTTCATCATGAATCTTGATAATCGGGGAGCAGTACTGTGTGGCGGGGGCAGGTTGGTAGAGAACCTTTGTCTTACTGATGTTTAATCTAAGGCCCAGACTCTCGTATGCTTCAGCGAAAGTGTCTACGATGGTTTGGAGTTCATACTCCGAGTGTGCACAAACGCAAGCGTCATCTGCGTATTTTAATTCAATGACAGAGGTTGGAGCAACCTTGGATCTGGACTGGAAACGTCAGAGGTTGAACAATTTCCCGCTTGTCCTATAGATTAACTCCACTCCAGTGGGGAGCTTGTTAAAGGTGAGATGAAGCATTGCAGCGAAGAAGATTGAGAAGAGCATTGGTGCGATGACACAGCCTTGCTTGACCCCGGTCTGCACTTGTATTGGGTCTCTGGTGAATCCATTGTTAAGAATCACGGCTTGCATGTCATCGTGAAGCAGGCGGAGGATGGTAACTAATTTTGAGGACAGATGAATTTGAGAATGATTGTATAATGTCGAGCACAGTGTATGATTATATATTAGACACGGGAGTGTTATACATCTGACCAACACAGGGTGTACTTATATAAAACACATGAGAGTATTATACATCTGGAAAAGGCAGCATGTTATTGTACAAAAGTGTTACACAACTGCAACTGTAAAGTCTTGGTACACCCGGGCCTAGAGAGGTGCACCGCGCCTTGATTTCCCTGCTCCTGTCCACTATCTGGAAAATCAGCTGTTCGATGTTTAGGAGTGTGTTCTGACCTGTCACTCAGTAATAGATATAAATCATTGGAGCTTCACTCTTATGGCCTATGAGACAAGTCAGACACTGTTGTATATGTCAGAACCTATGAATGCACATTTGCTGTTTAATTAGTGGGTAGCACTGTCACCTTTGAGTACAGAAGTCGCACACCACTCCGGGTTTGAGCACATAATCTAAGCTGACATCCCCCACCCTTCCCCCATGTAGTATTGAAGAAGTGTTGAATTATTGAGGTTGCCATCTTTTGGAGGAGATATCAGACTGTGTGCTCGCTTAGGTGGTTGTAAAAGAACCCACGACACCTTTTGAAGAAGAGCGGGGGGGAGGGTGGGGTGGGGCGGGGGGGTTGGTGACTGAGTTTTGTATCAATCCCAACGTGACTAGCTAAGGGACAGGGGAGAGAAACGAGTGGTGAAAGACTGGACAAGCAGAAGAGATATTTACGGAGCTCACCGGACATGTTGTCAGTTTCTGTAATTAATATTTGTACATATCTGTGAAAGTGACCAAAAGGAATCAGAGAGCCCAATGAAACAAATCCCAGAGAAGCTGTCCCTCCCTGAACAGCTGTGCTTAACATCTCAAAGTAAATCAGGAAGATTTGTATAGCGGTGATTCTGACAGGTTAAGGCTGTGAATTATTAGACCATGCGCTTGATCTTGCTGCAAAATATCGCTGTATTTCAGTCTTCCTTCCAATGTGGTTAAGGAATGAAATTTCAGAGGCGAGTACCCCAGGGAGGAGTTTACGTGCTCTGAAAAGGCTAACTTGTCTCCTGGAGTTCTGGAAACAAGCAACAGGATTGCTGTTGCCATAATCCTTCTCTTTGATTGTATACCATTATGTTGCTTTTATAACATTTTAAACATTGCATAATTCATGGTAAACATTCCATAAATGGCTTTTTGAAAACCTCGCCTGAAACGTATTGCAGCTCAGCTGCATAATACATACTAGAATAATGAATGTTAGAGCAAAATGTACATGCATACCAAAATGGTCTGGTATGGGAGCTATTCTCTGTATAATCATAGAATGATACAACACAGAAGGAGGCCATTTGGCCAATCATGTCTATGAAGGCTGATTGAAAGAACTATCCAATTAGTCCCACACCCTTGCTTTTTCCCCATAGCCCTCTCATTTTTTCCTCCTAAATTATTTATCCAATCCCTTTTGAAAGTTACTATTGAATCTGCCTCCACTCTTTCAGGCAGTGCATTCCAGATCACAACAACTGGCTGTGGAATATTTTTTGTCCTCATTTCACCTCTGGTTCTTTTGCCAATTACTTTAAATCTGTGTCCCCTGGTTACTGGCCCTTCTGCCAATTTATCCTTACTGACTCTATCAAAACCTCTCATAATTTTGAACACCGCTACTAACTTTCCTCTTATCCTTCTCTGCTCTAAGGAGAACAGCCCCAGCTTCTCCAGTCTCTTCCATACAACTGAACTCCCTCATCCTTAGAACCATTTCGTAAATCTCTTCTGAACCCTCTCTAAGGCCTTGACATCCTTCCTAAACTGCAGTGCCCAGAATTGAATACAATACCCAAGGCCTAACCAGTGTTTTATAAAGGTTAAGTATAACTTCTTGCTTTTGTACTCTATTAATAAAGCCATGGATTCCAGATGCTTTTTTTAAAACAGCATTCTCAACTTATCCTGCCATCTTCAAAGATGTGTGCATGTATAGGCCTCTCTTTACCTGCACCCACTTTAAAACTGTACCAATTAGTTTCTGTTGCCTCTACTCATTCTTGCTACCATAATGTATCACTTCACACTTCTCTGCATTAAATTTCATCTGCCATGGATCTGCCTGTTTCACCAGTCTGTTTATGTCCTCCACCTGAACTCTGTTACTACTCTCCTCATTGTTTACTACATTTCTGAGTTTTGTATCATCTGCAAACTTTGAAATTATGTCCTGTATACCCAAGTCCAGGTCATCAATAGGTATCAAAAAGAGCAGTGGCCCGAATGGGTCCTAAACAGAGGCTGTTTCCCCTGGCTGGAGAGTCTAGAACTAATAGTTTTTGGCCAAGAAATTCCTGTTTCTTCTTCCCGCGGGCGTTCAACTAAAAATAAGAGAAAAGATGCGCACTTACCTTTTGGTCAAATGCCCGCCCGAGATCCTGGACTCGAGGCCTCCTCTTCTTGCGCAACAGAGCGCGTTCACGTTGGAAAGTCCGTAGGAGTCACGTGGGCCTGGACACCCAATCACGGGTAAGTATTTTCTCATTCATAGTAATAAGAGTTTCGGAAATCTACACTACATAAAACATTAAAAAAAACAATGCACATAAATACACTAATAGAAATTAAAGTTGTTAGAAATGTTTTTTAAAGAAAAAAATGTGCCGATTTTTTAAAAAAGTTTTAATTATGGTTAAAAATAAATGTAACGTATTGGGCAAGGTTTTTAAAAATAATGTGTTTTTTTACTTGTATTTATATTTTTGTATGTTTTTAAACTCTTACGCCTGTAAAAGTAGGCTATGTGCCTGCTTTTATCAGGCACAAAAGTTTTGAGGACATTTGCTGGGCAAGATATGTGTAAATACCACAATCCTGCCTGTGCAACTGTCCTCGCTCCTGAGATACGGAGGATCTGTCAAGCCAGAAACTTATCAGAAAAGCCCCTTTTCAGCACATGCGCATTGCGCGCTGAAAACCGGCTTTTGCGATGCCTTCCCGGGTCCGTAGACACTCCGTATGGACCCGGGAGGCAGGAATTTCTGGGCCATAATCTCAGGATATGGGTTGACCATTTAGGACCGAGATAAGCAGAAATGTCTTCACTCACAGGGTTGTGAATATTTGAAATTCTTCACCTCAGAGGGTTGTGGATGCTCAGTCATTGAGTATATCCAGGACTAAAATCAATAGATTTTTGGATACAAAGGGGATTAAGGGATTTGGGGATGGGGCGGGAAAATGGAGTTGAGGTCGAAGATCAGCCATGAACTTTTTTAATGGCCGCGTTGGCTTGTGGGGTCGAATGGCCTACTCCTGCTCCTATTTCTTATGTTCTTATGTTCTTATACCGACTCCTGGCGAGCACCTCTATATACTTCCCTCCAGTCTGAAAAACAACCATTCACCATTACTCTCTGCTTTCTGTACCTTAGCCAATTTCGTTTCCACCCTGCCACTGTCCCTTTAATGTTTTAATTTGTCTATTATGTGGTACTTTATCAAACGCCTTTTGAAAGTCCATATACACATCAACTACACTACCCTCATCAGCCCATTCTGTTACTTCATCAAATAACTCAATCAAGTTAGTCAAACACTAAATGAGCAATGGCAGGCCTTCAAGATGGAAATAGTTCGGGTACAAACCAAGCATATTCCTATAAGGGGGAAAGATGGGGCATCCAAAACTAGAGCTCCCCGGATGACAAAGCAAATAGTGATTAAGATAAAGCAGAGCAAGGAGGCTTATGACACATGTTACGTACAGAATACAACAACAACAACTTGTATTTACATAGCACCTTTAACATAGTGAAATGTCCCAAGGCGCTTCACAGGAGAATACAGTAGAAACCAGGCAGAATACAGAGAGTAAAAACAGAAAATGCTGGAAATCTCAGCAGGTCAGGCAGCATCTGTGGAGAGGAAGCAGAGTTAATGTTTCGGGTTGATGACCCTTCGTCAGAACTGGAGAGTGTTCGAAAAGCGAAGGTCTGTTATAGGGTAGAAGACAGGAGAGATTAGAGAGACAAAAGGGATGATGGCCCAAATTTAAATGGTAATGTCAGGTGTTAGAAAAATATTAGTTGAGATAGGGTGTGAATGGTGGGATAATGAACAACTGCTATTAGAGACAAGGAGAAAAATAATACAGAGAGTGCAGGGGGTATATTGAAAAAGGATATAATAATGGAAAATAAAGAATATGAAAATAGTTTAGTAACATAAAAGGGAACCCAAAAATAATTTATAAACATATGAAAAGTAAAAGGATAGTTAAAGGAAGGGTGGGACCGATTAGGGATAAAGAAGGAAATCTTCTTGTGGAGGCAGAGGGCACAACCGAGATGCTAAATGAATACTTTCAATCCCGCTTCACAAGAGGATGACGTTAATGTCACATTAGATGAGGAGGGAGTAGAAAAATTGGATAGGATAAAAATAGATAGAATAGATTGGCATCACTAAAAGTTATCAAATCACCCGGTGCAGCTGGGCGCCTCCTTGGTTGCTGAGGGAAGAAAGGGTGGAGATAACAGAAGCTCTGAGCACAATCTTTCAATCCTCCTTGGATATGGGATGGTGCCAGAGGATTGGAGGATTGCAAATGTTGTACCCCTTTTCAAAAAAGGGGAGAGGGATAAACTTGGTAACTGCAGACCAGACGGTCCAATGTCAATGGTGGGGAAACTACTGAAGACCAGTGTCAAGGACAACATTAATTCTCACTTGGAGAAGCATGGGTTACTAAGGGACAACCAGCACGATTTGTTAAAGGCAAATCGTGTCTGACTCGCATGATTGATTTCTTTAATGAAGTAACAGAGAGGGTTGATGAAGGTAGTGCGGTAGTTGTTGTGTACATGGACTTTCAAAAGGCATTTGATAAAGTACCACATAACAGACTTATTTGGGAAATAGAAGTACATGGTTTTAAAGGGACGATGATAACTTATGGTCTCGGCAGCTGAAGGCATGGCCACCAATGGTAGAGTGATGAAATTCAAGGATAAGTCAATGACCATTGTAACATGACATTGCAAATAAAACCTTTCAACTCAATGTGCAGAAATCCTGGTTTCTTCTTCCCGCAGGCGCTCAACTAAAGATAGGAGAAAAGATGCGCAATTACCTTTTGGTCGAATGCTCACCAGAGATCCCAGGCTCGAGGCTTCCTCTTCTTACGCAACAGAGCGTGTTCATGTTGGGACGTCCGTAGGAGTCACGTGGGCCTGGACACCCAATCACAGTAAAGTATTTTCTCATTCATAGTAATAAGAGTTTCGTAAGTCCGAAACTCCTATTACTATGAATGAGAAACACCCCCAAACACCCAAACACTACATAAAACATTACAAAAACTCCTCCAATAAATGCATTATAGATATTAAAGTTGATAGAAATGTTTTTGAAAAAAAAAATTTGCTGATTTAAAAAAAAGTTTTAATTATGGTTTAAAATTAAATTTACCTGAGTGGGCAGGGTTTTTAACATAAATATGTATTTTTAAATTTTATTTTTATATGCTTTTGATATGTTTTTAAACTCTTACACTGGTAAAAGCTATGCGCCTGCTTTTACCAGGCGCAGAGTTTGAAGGACATTCGCTGGGCAAGAGCTGGGCAAATAGCCCAATCTCTGCCATGGGCATGTCCTTCTCCCCGAGATGCGTGCGCTCTGTCAAGCCAGAAAATTGACAGCATTGCGCCGAAAACTGGCTTTTGCGATGCCTTCCCATGTCTGTACACATTCCGTACGGACCCAGGGAGGCCGGAATTTCAGGGCCATTGTGTACAGTGGCACATGGGAACTAGGAGTCATATATGAAAGCCTTGCCTCTGTGTGTACTTCCTGTCAATTTTTCCGTTATCAATTCCTGTGTCCACATTTATAATGGAACTACCCACGTAAACTTGTAAAACTGTAATTACACCTTCCTGCCAGTGGAGGCGTTGCAGAGCCACCAGATGACAAGCTTGCATAGGCAGTTTCTATCATAAATCTGGGCATAGGAATTTGCAATAGAAATATAAAAAATAAAACCAGAGAGTCTAAAATGCCTCAAACGCAAACTTTACCTGAAAATCGCACTTGGTCTTGGATTCCTCATGTGCAATACTCTGGGGGATTGACTAGATAATTACCACTTCTGCTGTCCACAGTGTAGCTTTCACATACACAAAAGAATGATTCAGGCACTCAAAGTAGCACACAGTGGCCTCAAGTGATATGTAGTACCCTGCAATAAATCTTAATGAGACCTTTAAGCTGTCCCAAGAAACTGTGCACCTGTGGAATCCAAAGTTCAGCTTACCAGTCAGGTTGAGTCATAGAAAATACAGCACAGAAGGTGGCCATTCGGCCCATTGTTCCTGCGCCGGCTCTTTGAAAGAGTTATCCAATTAGTCCAACTCCCCTGCTCTTTCCCCTCGCAATGTATTTGCTTCGTGGATTCTTTGCTTAAGAATTCATAGCAACACATTGCTATTAAGAACTAGTTGGTTTATTAACAAAGGTTTAACAATCACACTACACATTACCAGTTCATCCACTAGGATCACAACTGCATACCTCATCGTGGATGACCTAGACCCAACTGACTGGGGTTTTATTGAGTCTTGTGAACATCACGTGACTGGCTAAGCCTCTCACAATGTAACAGCTCCACAAACCTGTGAGCATATTCACAGGTCCATACATTACACCTATAGACCTGCAGATGTTTATTTTTCGAGTATATATCCAATTTCCTTTTGAAAGCTACTATTGAAAGTTAGTTCCAGGTTTTCTTTCTCATCCAAGTCCTTCATAACTCACTGTGCAGCCCTTGGGAGCTAAGAATCTGCTGCCCTTATAAGTCATAGCTTGCTGCCTCGATAGCTTTGATGTCTATTTTGAAGATAGAAGACTGTATCTTATTTCAAAAGACTACTTAGAAGTCACAAATTCCATTGGGCTTAATAAAAGCAAAACAGAAAGAATCCAGATGGGTCCATTTTTTGACGCTCATAATCAGTACGTACGTGCAGACGAAGTGGCATTGTTTTTAATTGTTCTTGCCATGTAGACTTTACCGGCAAGGCTCCATCCCTTACAAGGCTCGCTGCAAAGGCCTAGTGTAGACCAGGAGCAGTCAATCTGCGTCCCCGTTTATCTCTGTGCTGTTCTTCCGGACTCCTGCTGGAGTTATAATGGGAGTCCATCATCACCATAGGCAGTCCCTCAAAATCAACTTGCTTCCATTCTAAAAGTGAGTTCTCAGGTGGCTGAACAATCCAATACGGGAATTACAGTCTCTGTCACAGGTGGGGTAGACAGTGGTTGAAGGAAAGCGTGGGTGGAGAATCTGGTTTGCCGCACGCTCCTTCCGCTGCCTGTGCTTGGTTTCTGCACGCTCTCGGTGACGAGACTCGAGGTGCTCAACGCCCTCCCGGATGCTCTTCCTCCACTTAGGGAGGTCTTTGGCCAGGGACTCCCAGGTGTCGGTGGGGATGTTGCAGTTTATCAAGGAGGTTTTGCGGGTGTCCTTGAAATGTTTCCTCTGCCCACCTGGGGCTCGCTTGCCATTTAGGCATTCCGAGTAGAGCGCTTGCTTTGGGAGTCTTGTGTCGGGCATGTGAACGATATGGCTCACCCAACGGAGCCCACCAGAATGGCCACATGCATTTGGCTCCAACAGTGGGGGCTTGGGATGCCAAATCCAATCACGTCCTCCTTCTGTGTACGCCCACTCCCTAGCAGGACTCCCTGGATAAACGATCAGAAAGACCACCACTTGATCCCACGTTAATTAAAAGCCAAGTAAACATAGGAAATAGGAGCAGGAGTAGGTCACACGGCCCCTCGAGCCTGCTCCACCATTCAATAAGATCATGGCTGATCTTCGACCTCAATTACACTTTCCCATCTGATCCCCATTACCCTTGATTTCCTTTGTATCCAAAGGTCTATCGATCTCTGTCTTCCATATACTCAACGACTGAGCATCCACAATCCTCTGGGGTAGAGAATGCCAAAGATTCACATGCCTCTGAGTAAAGACATTTCTCCTCATCCTAGTCCGAAATGGCCAACCCTTATCCTGAGACTATGACTACAAGTTCTAGACCCTCCAGCCAGGGGAAACAGCCTCTGCTTGAATCGATTCGGGCCACTGCTCTTTTTGATATATATTAATGACCTGGACGTGGGTGTACAGGGCATCATTTCAAAGTTTGCAGATGACACAAAACTCGAAAATGTAGTAAACAATGAGGAGAGTAGTATCAGATTAGAGGAGGACATAGACAGACTGGTGAAATGGCAGACCCATAGCAGAGGAAATTTATTGCAGAGAAGTATGAAGTGATACATTACGGTCGAAAGAATGAATCGAGACAATATAACCATGGCAGATCTTGCACCTTAACTCCACTTTCCCACCCTATTCCCTAAAGTCAAGAAACGGAGTGCTGGGCTGCAGGATGGCGACCCGGTCGAGTCCATTGTTGGGCCGACAGAAGAGTCGACTGACAGAAAAACATGATGGCCCATGGCTCAAGCCACCTCCCCTTTAAGGGGTGCCCTGCAAAGCTGCCGGTGACACCGTCCGGCACTATCCTCGCCACCTGCGGGGCAATTTCCCCCATGGGGGCGCAGAAGGGTCGGCACGGGGCGGTGAGGGGTCGATGTGCACGGCGACGACGTCATTGCCGTGCGTGTGCCAGCCCAGGTTGCAAAACGCGGGGCACGGCACGAACGGCACAGCGCCCCTCCAAACCTCCGGACAATTTCCTCGGAGGCACTATCGACCCCTTCCCCCAGGCGATATCATCATCATCATCATAGGCAGTCCCTCGGAATCGAGGAAGGCTTGCTTCCACTCCTGAAGTGAGTTCTTTAGTGGCTGAACAGTCCAATACGAGAGCCACAGACTCTGTCACAGGTGGGACAGATATTCGCCGAGGGAGGGGTTGGGTGGGACTGGTTTGCCGCACGCTCCTTCCGCTGCCTGCGCCTGACCTCTTCACGCTCTTGGCGTTGAGATTCGAAGAGCTCAACGCCCTCCCGGATGCACTTTCTCCACCTAAGGCAGTCTTCGGCCAGGCACTCCTAGGTGTCAGTGGTGATGTCGTACTTTACCAGGGAGGCTTTAAGGGTGTCCTTGTAACGTTTCCGCTGCCCACCTTTGGCTCGTTTGTCGTGAAGGAGCTTCGCATAAAGCATTTGCTTGGGGAGTTTCGTGTCTGGCATGCGAAGCTGATTGAGTGTGGTCAATGCTTCAATGCTGGGGATGTTAGCCTGGATAACTTTGTTGCTGTTCATTAGCGCCCCCCCCCCTCCCCGAGGCTCTAATGGGGCTATAAAAATGGGCAATTTCTCCCCCGAAGAGATCAGACTAGTGTATTAATGAACTCTAAGTTCTAGCGGAAGCATGTTGGAACTTGTAATATTTTTAACTCTGTTGCAATCGTCTCAACCTCTGCCCGGCATTAAAAAGCCTGGAGAGAAGCGACAAAGGAAAAGATCAGTACAAACCTCCCAAAGTAGCAGTGACAGAGCCTTAAATGAAAGACATTTTGTTTGTGGGACAAAGGATTGTGTGACTGAAGTGAGCACTGGATACAATTTAATTGAGCCGTATCTCCTGCAAATAGATCCTCAGAATGGCCCGGGGTGGTCGTGCGAGGGGGATAGTCATCCTCAGAAGAGTATCATTCACTGGGTTTAGTTGTATTGCTGTGTTAACTTTACATGAGTGGGAACATAGTATTGATGCGCATATTACCATATGTTAGCTGTCCTCTCTGCAGGCTACAAATTTGATTAATAGTTTTTAAAATCAATCTTTAAAAATATTGGCTCGCAGAGGATGATCTTTTGAAAGTCTTCATTTTGCTTCAATGTTCATATCTTTGCAGTTAGTTCCTCTCCGGTTATCAGCCTGGCTCAGTGGTACCGCTCTCACCTCTGACCCACAAGGTCAAAAGTGCTTCATTGGCTCGTGAGCCACTTTGGGACGTCCTGCGATGAAAGGTGTTAAAATTGTATCGTCACTTGTGATGGTGATGCTGCACAGACAGCGACAATATGCCAAAATTGCCGGCAAGTGTGGGACATTAATGTTGCAACCAGGCCGTCAACTCCCTTTGTTCATGGTCCCAACAAAGTGCAATTTCCGTGGTGGATCGCAACTTCTATAATCTGAATTCTTCTTCTTCTTAGGCAGTCCCTCGTATCGAGGATGACTTGCTTCCACACCAAAAAGGGATGAGTTCTCAGGTGTTTCAATGAAGGACCTGATATTCCCGGTCCAGAACTACATGTTGAAGGATGGAAGATGCCTATGGATTTTTTCAACGTTGCACACCAGCCACCACACGGGCTTGACAGAGTTAGGTCTTGGTCAAGTGGCAAGGATTAACCAAGACGACTGGAGACCAGCTCTGCTGCATGGAGCTAGTGTGCGCACATATAAATTGGCTAGAAAAAGCAACAAACCTGAGGACTGTGAGAAATTTAGAATTCAACAGAGGAGGACTAAGGGTTTAATTAAGAGGGGGAAAATAGAGTACGAGAGGAAGCTTGCAGGGAACATTAAAACTGACTGCAAAAGCTTCGATAAATATGTGAAAAGAAAAAGATTACTAAAGACAAATGTAGATCCCTTGCAGTCGGATACAGGTGAATTTATAATGGGGAACAAAGAAATGGCAGACCAATTGAACAAATACTTCAGTTCTCTCTTCACGAAGGAAGACACAAATAACCTTCCGGAAATACTAAGGGACTGAGGGTCTAGTGAGAAGAAGGAACTGAAGGATATCCTTATTAGGCAGGAAATTGTGTTAGGGAAATTGATGGGATTGAAGGCCAATAAATCCCCGGGGCCTGATAGACTGAATCCCAGAGTACTTAAGGAAATGGCCCTAGAAATAGTGGATGCATTGGTGATCATTTTCCAACAGTCTATCAATTCTGGATCAGTTCCTATGGACTGGAGGGTAGCTAATGTAACACCACTTTTTAAAAAAAGAGGGAGAGAGAAAACGGGGAATTATAGACTGGTTAGCCTGATATCAGTAGTGGGGAAAATGTTGGAATCAATCATTAAGGATGAAATAGCAGCACATTTGGAAAGCAGTGACAGGATCGGTCCAAGTCAGCATGGATTTATGAAAGGGAAATCATGCTTGACGAATCTTCTGGAATTTTTTGAGGATGTAACTAGCAGAGGGGACATGGGAGAACCAGTGGATGTGGTGAATTTGGACTTTCAAAAGGCTTTTGACAGGATCCCACACAAGAGATTGGTGTGCAAAATCAAAGCACATGGTATTGGGGGTAATATACTGATGTGGATAGAGAACTGGTTGGCAGACAGAAAGCAGAGAGTCGGGATAAATGGGTCCTTTTCAGAATGGCAGGCAGTGACTAATGGAGTGCCGCATGGCTCAGTGCTGGAACCCCAGCTCTTTACAATATACATTAACGATTTAGATGAAGGAATTGAGTGTAATATCTCCACGTTTGCAGATGACACTAAACTGGGAGGCGGTGTGAGCTGTGAGGAGGACGCTAAGAGGCTGCAGGGTGACTTGGACAGGTTAGGTGAGTGGGCAACTGCATGGCAGATGCAGTATAATGTGGATAAATGTGAGGTTATCCATTTTGGGGGCAAAAACACGAAGGCAGAATATTATCTGAATGGCGGCAGATTAGGAAAAGGGGAGGTGCAACGAGACCTGTGTGTCATGATTCATCAGTTATTGAAAGTTGGCATGCAGGTACAGCAGGCGGTGAAGAAGGCAAATGGTATGTTGGCCTTCATAGCTAGGGGATTTGAGTATAGGAGCAGGGAGGTCTTACTGCAGTTGTACAGGGCCTTTGTGAGGCCTCACTTGGAATATTGTGTTCAGTTTTGATCTCCTGATCTGAGGAAGGACGTTCTTGCTATTGAGGGAGTGCAGCGAAGGTTCACCAGACTGATTCCAAGGCTGGCTGGACTGACACATGAGGAGAGACTGGATCAACTGGGCCTTTATTCACTGGAGTTTAGAAGGATGAGAGGGGATCTCATAGAAATGTATAAGATTCTGACAGGACTGGACAGGTTAGATGCTGGAAGAATGTTCCCGATGTTGGGGAAGTCCAGAACCAGGGGACATAGTCTTAGGATAAGTGGTAGGCCATTTAGGACTGAGATCAGGGGAAACTTCTTCACTCAGAGAGTTGTTAACCTGTGGAATTCCCTGCCGCAGAGAGTTGTTGATACCAGTTCATTGGATATATTCAAGAGGGAGTTAGATATGGCCCTTATGGCTAAAGAGATCAAGGGGTATGGAGAGAAAGCAGGAAAGAGGTACTGAGGGAATGATCAGCCATGATCTTATTGAATGGCGGTGCAGGCTCGAAGGGCCGGATGGCCTACTCCTGCACCTATTTTCTATGTTTCTATGTTTCTCTGTTTCTGTATCACTGTCTGGGCTGGCCCGTGCTGCCCCCGGGCCCTCGGCTCCTCTGGGCCCCGAACTCATGCCTCTCCTGAGCCCCTGAATTATTACACCCTTCTACGCTTCTGCGAACAGGAGCAGCCTGCAACAGGATAACAATTACCCTTTTTATCGAGACATTTCTCACAGGAAGCTGCATTGGGGCACAACATGTGCTGCTGTCCTTTCCAACGAACAATATCGCTGCCAGACCATATCGTTGAGGCCACAACCAATGGTCAAACATAGTTCGAGCATATTTAGCTGCAGAGACGCAAAAGGTGTACAGCAGAATAATCAGCAAAAATGCTTAACTTAAACACTACTTTTAAATTGAGAATGTTAGAGTCATTCCCACAATCTTTTAACTGAGTCTTTGACAATCATAATATGGACACTTCTTTGCTTCATGAACTCTCGTCTTATCATCTGTGCGCAAATTGGCTGCCGTGTTTCCCACTCCAAAGACTTGAGTCCATAATCTAAGCTGACACTCGAGTGCAGTACTGAGGGAGTGCCGCACTGTCAGATAAAACATTAAACCGAGGCCCTGCCTGCCCTCTCAGGTGGATATAAAAGATGTCACGGCACTATTTTGAAGAAGAGCAGGGCAGTTATCTCCGATGTCTTGGACAATATTTATCCCTCAATCAACATAACAAAAACAGATGATCCGGTCATTATCACATTGCTGTTTGTGGGAGCTTGCTGTGAGCAATTTTGCTGCCGTGTTTCCTACATTACAGCAGTGAGTACTCTCCAAAAGTAGTCACTTTATTGGCTGTAAAGCGCTTTGGGATGTCCTGAGGTTGTGAAAGGCGCTATATAAATGCAAGTCCTTTTATCTTTGTGATACGGAAACAAAAGGTTGAAGCAGGGGAACTGGGAAATACTGCTTCCCATAAGCCTTTGACACTCTAGATCAAAGCAATCTTTACCCTGAGGCAAGCAATTTGTTATTGATCAATTTAACTTATAGGTAGATAGAGTGAGCAGTGCTCTCTTTTATCTGCTTAATTGCAAGATCAGTCACTCTGGCCTATATTTTCTAGACTGGCTGACTTGCGCATCAAATAGCTTGCTTATCCTCAAACGGAAAGACAGGCACCTTCGAGACGCGCCAATACACGACTATGTAGTATTTCAAAAACCTGAAGTAATCTTCGGTGCAATTCATTTGTAAGAATAAGACTGGCTGCCCTCCATTTCTAGCACCAACTGCTATCTCCAGTCCAACTTTGTGTACATCACTTTATTTTCCCCACACAAAAACAAGACCCTATCTCTCTGACCAAGCTTTTGGTCACCTGTCCAAATATCTCCTTTAGTGGCTCGGTGTCAAATTTCTGTCTGATAACACTCCTGTAATATATAGCTCCCTGTAGTGGACTACTGCTCCACTTCGTGGCCTATTGTGGTAATGCAACTCCTGAAGTATAATAATAAAAGTGTCATGTGACAAGGTCAACGATGACAGTTTCCAGTAAGAGCCATCTTGTGTAATGTGTGTGTTAGTGATGTGGTCAGGAATGTATTAAAACTCCTGTGAAGCGCCTTGAGACTATTTTACTGCGTTAAAGGCGCTGTATAAATACAAGTTGTTGTTGTTGTTGTGCTGAGGTAATTATTCACATTTCATAGCAAGGCAGCGCCGGAATAGGGAATGTGCCATTGTTCCTGCAATATATCGAGATCAGGGGTGGGATCAGATCTTCAGCTTCTGCTGTGCAATTATCCGGACTCGGTGTCAAAAACCTGACAAAAACAAAGGTTCTGTTCACGATACAGAGCCATTATAATCCCAAGGCCAAGAATCTTTTTTATTACTTCGTGATCCAACAAGTAAAGCTATCTCTGCCTTCCCATTGTGGAGTTTAAGGCATAAAAGTTGTCTCCAAGATGGAAGAGTCTTATTAATCTGCAGACCAAAATCTCAGTTCAAAAAACAATTCTGTTCAACTTTCAGAGACCTGTCTTCAAAGCCTACTATTAATGCCCAAGGTGTGAGTTCCCATTGCTTTTTCATCAGCTGCCCGGAAATGGCTTTATCAGCTAAGTGATGTTATCAGCCCAATTTTTCTTTTACATTTTCAATGGTGTTTTTAACGTAATTCAAGTGACGGATCTCATCGTGGGGGGTGGGCAGAACATTTCACCACCGAGAACCATAGAATGGTTACAGCACAGAAGGAGGCCATTCGGCCCATCGAGCCCATGCCGGCTCTCTGCAAGAGCACTTCAGCCAGTCCCACTCCCTCCGCCCTTTCCCCGTAGCCCTGCAAATATTTTTCTCTCAGGTACTTATCCAACTCCCGTTTGAAAGTCACGATTGAGTCTGCCTCCACCATCCTTTTCAAACAACGCATTCCAGATCCCAAACACTCGCTGCGTAAAAATGTTTTTTCTTACATCGCCTTTGGTTCTTTTGCCAATCACCTTAAATCTGTGTCCTCAGGTTCTCGACCGTTCTGCCAATGGGAACAGTTTCTCTCGATCTACTCTGTCCAGACACCTCTTGATTTTGAACACCTCTATTAAAGCCCCTTTCATTCTTCCCAGCTTCTCCAATCTATCCACGTAACTGAAGTTCCTCTTTCCCGGAATCATTCTCGTAAATCTTTTCTGAACCCTCTCTAAAGTGCAGTGCCCAGAATTGGACACAATACTCCAGGTGAGGCCGAACCAGTGTTTTATATGGGTTCATCGTAACATCCATGCTTTTGTACTCTAAAGCCCAGGATCATGAAAGCTTTTTTAACTGCTTTCTCAAACTGCCTTGCCACCTTTAACTATTTGTGCACACATACCCCTGGGTCTCCCTGTTCATGCACCCCCTTTAAGATTGTGCCTTTTAGTTTATATTTCCTCTCCTCATTCTTTCTACCAAAATGTATCACTTCGTACTTTTCTGCGTTAAATTTAATCTTCCACATGTCCGCCCATTCCACCAGCCTGTCTGTGTCTTCTTGAAATCTATCACTGACATCCTTTTGCACCAAAGGTGATTCCGTGCTCCCGATCGGGAGCTGCTCTGGCAAGGAGCACAGGTTGGAGATAAAGCTAAAACCTAGCCGCGATTCTCTGGTCCGTGATTCCTGTGGGACGTATGGAAATACCCATTAGGCAGCATCGCCGGGCATTCGGGGACAAAACATCAGCTCTGTCTTTATTCCAGCTTCCTAAAAACACTTGCTACTGCACCAGTCTGACCTCTCAGATGCCCAGTATTCTTAAGGCCTCTCAGAGCGTCCTTGTTGATTCAGTGCCAATTAGTGGCCCACATAGCGAGCAGTATTGTTTTGTGCACTCGCGCTTGCCAGCAACTATGTTGAGACTCCCATGTGCATTTCACACAAGAGTTTTACAACTGACAGAAGAAGATTAACTGATGGGCTGAACTGAATCTCAACCCATATCGTTCAGAGGTTAAAAAAAAATACACAGTTTAAAAATACTGCACCCATTCGTGTACAAATATTTTGCTGCTGTAAGATGAACAATATATCTGACATAAAAACAGAAAATGCTGGAAATCTCAGAATTGGGCAGCATCTGTGGAGAGGAAGCAGAGTTAACGTTTCGGGTCGATGACCCTTCGTCTAGCAATTATGTATCTTCCTGTGTCCGCCATGGCTCAGTGGGTAGCACTCTCGCCTCGGAGTCAGAAGGTTGTGGGTTCCGCTCCAGATACTTGAGCACAAAAATCTACACTGACGCTCCAGTGCAGTGCTGAGGGAGCGCTGCACTGTCGGAGATGCCGTCTTTTGGGTGAGACGTTAAACCGAGGACCCATCTGCCCTCTCAGGTTGACGTAAAGGATCCTTTGGCACTATTTCGAAGAAAAGCAGGGGAGTTATCCCCGGTATCCGTAGGGAGTGGTGTGTGAGGTCAGGTTCACCTCTGACCTTCTGAGCAGTTCGAATCGCTCCCACTCCCTGGATTCTAGACTTTGGATTTATTTGGGGGATGTGACAAAGTGCAAGAGACAACTGGTTTTGGTGCAAAGAAACTTGATTTTATTACGGACAAGAAAGGTATAATGTCAAGCTTGAAATGACTAGAATAAAGACACTTTACCACACATTCAAAAGGGGTTACAGAAAATACTATACCTCCCACCTCCCAATGCCTAACTCTGACTAGGTTAAACTCCAGGGCAAACGGGGATTATGCTCACCAATCCTTTATTATCCGTTGGCGGTGGTTCGTAGTTTCGGGGTTCGCTAGACTTTCTAGGTTTTGCTTGCCATACCCCGAACGTCGTAGAGGACTTCTGACTGCGTGGTCTTTAGTTGGGTGGTGTCTGCTGATGCGGTAAGGTGCATATTGGACTTATGAGGTGAGTACCCACTTTCTTCCGTTAGAATTAGGTTTTAAAGTCTTTTTAGGTAATGTTTCACCTGTTGGTAGCTAGGACTAGATTGTAGAGTGGAAACTTTCGAATCTTCGCTTTCTTTTTGAGGAGTTTTGGTTTTGGAATTGGTCGATCGCGGTGCTTTTCGATGTTACCACGTTGGCTGTGGTCATTTGTTGCCGCGATGGCGATGTCCGAAGTTATAGGGGCTGCTTTCTGCCATGATGATGTTCTTCCTCCTTCTTTTCGATAGCAGGGCAGTGTGGCCCCAGAGTGTCGTCGAGGTTGGAGATGTTGGTGCTCAGATGAGCTGCACACTGTTGCGGTGGTTTTTCTCCGTCCTTCCCCTCTTCGAATAGATGAATGCCTGCTCACCCTCTCGCTTCCTCCTCCCTTGCTTTCTCCCTTCCTGTCTTTAAAAACTGGGCCCCAGTTATACTTTTGGAGCCATTCTAATCTACACGCCAAATCAGCCCTGATTCTTTGTTTAATTTTTGGCGGGCTTGATAACTCTTTGTCATATTTTGGTGGGTCCATTAATGTTAACCTGTCTCGGATGTGTCGATCTCTTGAATTTGTTTCTTGATCGGGAAAAATTAGCTTTGATATTTGCAATGTCTGCCTAGGCCTGGGTTTCCATGCGGGCTGGATGGGCCACCATCATTATGTATGCGCTGGATGGGTTTCCTGCTCAGATTGATGGCTGGCTATTTCTGGGTTGATTGTTGTTATATTAATGTCCCCCGGGGAAAAGGGTTTTCGAGTTTACACAATTTCCCAGACGATTTGTTTAGCTTCAATACCCCAGATAACTTCAATACCCCAAACTGGTTTCTTTGAAGGATAGTTATCCTTTAGTTTTCAGCCCTTTCTACATGGACCCAATCTGCCTTGTAAAATCCCAAATTCGATAGAATCTCGTAGTTTCTTCCATGTCCACTTTAGGATCCCAAACCTCCTGGTTGACAGTTCCAAATTAAATTCCCTTTCCAATGAGTCCAAACACTGGGGGGCTTTCCCACGAATTTTGCAATCCTACAGTCCCCCCTTTGATACTCTACATGCTAGAGTGTCATGCTAGGTGAGCAAAATTCCTGACTCCCGAGAGTCAACCTTCCCCTGTATTTACCTAACTGAACTTGAATGTGCATATCCCCTTTGAAATGCAATGCAGTTTACAGGCAAATACAGTCATTCCAATTATGTTACAGCATAGAGGGGGTCCAACGCCCCTCCATTACTCCGATTTACAGAAAATAAAGGTACGTAGTCAAGCACATTTTAAAGTAACATTCCTACAACACTCGACCTCTGCATTTTTACAGCAGGTGAAAATTGAAACAAATCAAACATGGTAATATGGAGTTACCCCTCCCCATGCGATCCCCAAGTTTGGCCAGGGAGCGTACAGCACTCTTAAGTGCCTGACCTGACGGCCTCTGCATTTCACTTGACAAATGAGACACCATAAGTAAAGAATAATCGCAAGTTGACAGACAACCAAAACGTGGGAAGCTATTCTGATCTCGGCAGGAACTTCTATACTCCTGAAAATGCCCCACCAAGGCAGAATTGTGATCTCCAGAATCTTTCTCCCTATCTCAATTGTTTTCTGTTCTAAAGTATAGAAATGTTTTTGTGAGATTACTACAGCTTCTAGCAGAGCGGTAAGATGTTCGGGTAGAGGGGGAATTTCATAGCCAAAATGTACAACATAATCCTGCAGGTTTGTGATGTTTTCTCTCACAGTGAGGTGAACAGTGGAGGGTTCGGGAATGGGAACAATCCGTTCCTGGGCCACTTGAACTTCTGCCTCAGGTTTAAAGCAAAAACTGCTGTCACTGACCAGACACCAGAAGTGTTGTCCATGCTGGTAGTGGGGCACACTGGTGGTAACACAATATGTCCCATCCCCTATGTCTGCTACCTGTAAAGGAACATAGTCTTGTGTCATTACCTCCATGGTACAGTTGATAGGCTGTGCACCAGCAGCTTTAAACCCGCACTGTGGTTTAGAATAGATCTTCAAGTGCTGGGGACACAGTATTAGGTGTGCATCCCGGCTTCGGCACCCGGAGAGGTCAGTACCTGTCATAGCGTGCTCCCACTTTATGACATAGGGTGGGACCGCTGTGAAACAAACGTGTGCACCTCCTTGAATGACTCCAATGTTCTCCACCCTGTATACCGGTGCGGGTCGGGCTGTCCTACCCATGACCGGCATCCTTAGTACTATCCCCATGATGGTGTGATTAGAACGCCCGCAATCTACTGGGACAGGGTAAGCTTCAGAATCTAGACGGAGCTGGCACGGACTTAGTGAATTACGATATGGGTGGAGGGCTGCGAGGTGCTTGTTGCTGATCCAGGAGGGGACTAGACCTTGTTTTAAATCCTCAAGGTTGTTGCGGCCCAAGCACAACAACCATGCCCCATACAACACGCACGCCTCATTCTGTGCAGCCTGGTATGAAGCATTCCTATCCTCCCGTATGAGTGCATTCACTGTGCATGTTTTTCCAACTCAGCCACGATTTCCTTTAAATGGACCATCATAGCCTGGTCCTCGTGTAGCTCTGAGCCCACTACTTGTTTTCCTCTTTCAGGATCTTTCTCAGTTGGTTCTTTCGACCATTTATTTGCGTTTGCAGTTCTATCTCATCCAGGCTATTTATCACAGATGATCCTGTATTATATGCAGTAAAAATGTCGTTCAAGGTTCCCCTTCTAGTCTCCCCGTGTCCATGGCATCCCTAGCGTATAGGGTGTAGAGATCTGCTTTGTCTACATTCCCAAAGTCTAACTTGTAAAATTTCTTGAACATTTCTCTGAGTAGGGCCTGGTATAGCTGTTCTGTTTCCTTCGGGCACCATGCAGTTACGTGCACCTCGGTAAGGTTTAAAATAACTGAAGCTACTGCATAGTGTACCCACTGTATACCACCTTTTCGGTCGGTTGCAATACTAATCCGTTCTCTGGTCCCTTGGTGATGGTAGGACACCTCTATTATTGTTCGCATTGGCGGGGTCGTGGGCAGGGGTTTCTTACTGCATGCTATAAGTTCGGTGGCGTTAATTGGGAGTGGGGAGTGTTGGCTGGAATCTCACCCCATCCCTTTCCCGTCATCTTGCCATTGCCTGGCAAAGACGATTGATATGCCTGCCAGGCAGATCTCCTCTGATCCCCACATGCAGATGTAAATTCCCTGTTCACTCCCACCACTTGTTCCAACACACCTTCACTCCTCCCCGTGTCCCCGTGATGGAACGGTACATGTCATTACCAAGTCTTTCCCAGTCAGATTCCTGGTCTCCCAAGTCCTTGCTCAGCTTCCTGAGCCACCACCATCTACCCAGGGGAATCTGCCCTTTACAAGTCAAACACACACGTTTTCCTTCCGTAACACTGACCCGCGCAGCAACGACCCGTATCCTGGGGCATGAAACGGAGGCCTCCCCATAGGTAAACCCTTCCTGGCTGGAGTAGTGGGTGTAATTAGACCCCAGCCACCCTGACCACCTCCCTTCGTGGGCATAAACGGCGAGCTCTTCCACACCCGGTGTGCCGTCCCCTGCAGTCACGATCGGTGCGCTCTCTCCCGAGCACCCATAAATGAGGGATTCTTCCACGTCTCCTCGGTCGCCGCTGCTCATCCTTATCAAGGCGAGCAGGAATAGGACCCTTCTCATGTTGTTCTCCTTCCTGTAGGGGCACATAAAACAGATTGTCCAGCCTGAGAAAAGCTCTCCGGCTTGACAAAAGGTGATCGAGTTCCAATTTGGGCTCATTTCTTCTCGGAAAACACAATTAAGTCTTTCATCAACTGGCTGTCATTTTCAGTTCCAGTAGAAACTGATGTCTGTATCCAACTTTTGTCTCAGCTTACTCTTATCGTTCTTGTAGTGCCTCTTTTATTACAAGATGGGGTCTTGGGAAAAGGAAACTATTATCCGGTGCTTCCTTTAATAGCTGTACCGGTAGATTCTTCATACTCCTGGATGCTACCCGGTCTGTGCCTCTTCTAATAGCTGCTCAGGTGGACTCTTTTCCTACCCCCAATTGGGCTCTTGCACATCCTCCCCCAAATACTACCAGGCCTATGTCACTAATTGGGCACCGGCTATCGTCCGGAGCTCTTCCATTACATATTTATGCACATGCTTTTTCCTATTTTACTCGTTTCACTACTTCCATATGCATGGTTTCTTTCGGTCGTGGTGACCCTAACAAAAAAAAACCTTAATCCTACTCTACGCTCAATTCTTATCATCCTAATTATGTACATTCTCCACCCGTCTCCGGGTGGCCAGGTTAACTCCTATTCTTCTCCTTTCTTCCCTGGCCTCTAGCTTTCCAGCGGGGCCAGTAGTAGGTCGGCTTGTACCATAGGACCCGGAGTGTCCTGACTGGAGGTGGGCCTGAGTCCCACACTATTGGGGGAACAGCCCCTCCGGTGCTACAGCACACCGTCTCTTTGGGGATGGTGGCGGGGTTCACTTCATTACCCGAGGGTTCGACATAGTTGAGGGCTGTGGGTTGGGGACTCCCAATTGGTGGCTGGTCCACCACTACCTCTTCCGGAGGTCCCTCATCGCCCAAGGCTACCGGCTGGGAGTCCCTGCTCGCAGGCTGGCCCCTGATCTTAGGTACCCTTTTGCGGCTGGTCCCTCTCCCGGGGCTGAACCACTTAAATTGGGGCGCTGGTGACCACGGTGTCTTAGACCGTGGCGTGCAGAGAGTCCTCCTCAGGGTTCTGACTACTGGGGTTCCGTCCGAGTCCCAAATGATTGGGGGAATAGCTTCTCCAGTAACACAGTCCACCACCCCTCGAGGTGCAATCTGCCATGTGCCTTATGGGATTTCCATACTTCGGGGCTGCTGGCTGAGGGTCCCTGCCTTTAGCACTGTTCACTTTTTTGGCTGTCCCTTATGCTTGGCTGCTATTCTGGGGTTGAAAAGTTTGCACTGGTTTATGTGGAACCACTTTGTACGGCGGGGCATCTTTACAGCATAGACCATGGGGCTTGCCTTGTCGACAATGTAGTACGGCCCCATGTACAGTGCTTCAAAAACCCCTACTCGAGCATAATTCCTTACCATGACCTGGTTCCCTACCTCCCATTCGTGGTGTTTGCGGGGCTCTAGCAGCAGTCGGTTGCTCCGATGCTGTTTTCCCATGTTGTGACCAGCCTGCCAGTGAATCTGCTTAAGGTGTTCAAACAGATTCCTGACAAAACTGTCCCGGTTCACTTCCCTGAGCTGACCTTCCGTGAGCACCGGGGCTAATACATGGGTGTGGGGAGCGCATAGCTCTGCCGGTCATGAGCTCGTTCAGGGAGTACCCCGTGCTCTTTGACTGGCTGGCCCAGATCTCCATAAGGACCAGTGGTAGGACCTCTACCCACTTCTTGGGTGAGTCCCCCGTCTCCTTACGTAACCTTTCTTTAATAGTGCAGTTCAAGCGCTCCACAGGCCCGGATGACTGCGGGTTGTGGGTGACATGCCATTTCCCCTCGATGCCGAGCACCTTAAAGGTCTCCTGAATCACCTGCCCGGTGAAGTGACTCCCTTGGTGGGGTAGTCCCCATCGGGAGAACACCTTCCTGACCAGCATCCTAGCTGTCCCTAATGCAGTGGCTGTTCGGCATGGGAAGGCTTCCATCCATTTGGTGAACACATCCACCAACACTAGACAGTACTTGTAGACTCCCTGGGCAGTGGGTAGGGGCCTGATGTAATCGACCTGGATTGACTGTCAGGATCCCTCTACACTCCTGATATGTCTCATAGACACCTTCCTTTTCAGGGGGTCAAGGTTGTTGGCAGTGCACACCAGGCAGCTGGCGCAGTACTCGTGGACATATTCCCTGAGTCCTGGATACCACCCTGCCTGTTCCACCCATTGCCAAGTTGTTTCAGGTCCGGGGTATCCTGCTCCTGGACCCTCGTGGGCAGCTGGAGGATTTCCCTCTGATATTGTTGCAGTACTACCCATTGCTCCTCCCTGAACAGCATGCCCTCTCTAATGACAATCGCTGCGGTGCCGTATGGGCCGCCTATCTTTTCCCCTTTAGCTAGCGTGTTCAGGAAAGTTTTGAGGTCGGGGTCTTGGGTCTGAACCGTTTTCAGGTCCGAGGGCAATGTTACCCCTGCCCTCCCTGCCATCCCCATCCTGCCCCTGACTGCTGCGATGGGGCCTGGGTTGTACGGATCCCAGAGCTTGCCCGTGCGGGCACTTTGCTTGACCAACATGTCAGCATGCTGGTTTCCCTCGCTACCGGGTTCAGTGGTTGAGTGTGCCTTCACTTTATGTATATAGACCTTCCCTTCCTTCCCCACGGCTGCCATGATCTTTTCCAGTAGAGGCTTAATTGTCAGGGGTCTCCTGTCAGCAGATGTGTATCCGCGACGGGACCAGATAGCCAGGTATTCCATACACGATTTGCATGTGAACATACTGTCCGAGCAAATCGTGTATGGAGTCGGGAATTCTTCGGGATGTGTGACCACGTACTCCATCGCTGACAGTTCAACATGCTGGGTGCTCATAGTACTGGGGAGTTTAATCGCCAGGGCAATGCGTGCCTCTGGGTCATACACTCCCCAGCCTGTGAGTCGTTCACCCGCAGATACCGTGCTTGAACCGTCTACATAAATTTCCCGACCTGTGGGGTGTAATCCGGACCGAAAGCCTATGTTAACTTCTCATACCCCTTCTACGGAACACCGGTGGGCTGTCCCTGGATGGATCATGTTTGCTGCGAGCCTTGGCTTGCAGAAACCCTTTACCCGTAGGTCCATTTGAGAGAGGAGCAGGGTCCAGCGAGCGATGTGGACACTGCTCACTGTCCTGTCCTTGATTCCCCCATTCAGGAGCATTTGGGTGGGTGTATGGTGGGTAAGGAGTGTGATGGGGGCCCCCCTGTGAAGATCAGTGATCTTTTCACAGCTCAATGAGTGGCTAAGAGGTGCCTCTCACAGTTGGAGTATCCCTTCTCCATGTCCGTGAGTATTCTGGAGGAGTAGACCACTGGTCTCAGCCGGCCGTGCCACTCCTGGAGCAGTACTGCGTTCAGATTGTCCCCGCTGGCTGCTACCTCCAGGAAGAACTCTTTACTCTCATCAGTAGCCCCTAGAGCTGGCGCGGTCTGCAGGTCTTTCTTGAGTTGGATAAATGCTGCCTCGCAACCTTTGTCCCATTCCCACTTCACTCCCTTGTATAGGAGTCGGAGCAGAGGGGCTGCTGTGGCTGCATAATCCTCAATGAAATCTCTGCAGTACCCGGTTAGCCCTAGAAAAGATCTTCCTCCTGTTACTGTGTTGGGGGCAGGTAACTTCTGCACTGCTTCCCTTCTAGCTTTGTCAATGGCTCTTTCCCCAGCGTGCACAGCCAGTCCCAGGAACTTTACCTCCTTCTGGCCGATCTGTGCCTTCTTCCTTCAGTAGCTCCAGCAGCTCAGCCAGCAGTGGGCCATGCTCCTCCCACTCATTGGTGAATAGGAGCAGGTCATCCACATATTGTACCAGCTGCTGGGGTCTGCTGAAGCTCTTTAAACAGTTGGCCGTACATTGATGGAAAATACTGGGGCTGTTATGGAAGCTTTGAGGGAGACAGTTCCAAGTGGCCTTTAAAGGTAAAAGCAAACTTGTACTGGTCTTCTCTTCATACAGGGATGGACCAAAACCCGTTGGAAATATATAGCACCGTGAAGGTGGTCGCGGAGGCTGGGATACTTCCAATGAGGTCGACGACGGCGGCAACCGTGGGTGCACAGGCGGGGATGTTACGGTTGAATACTCGATAGTCCATCGTGGCTCTCCAGGAGTTGTCCGGTTTCTTAACCAGCCACAAGGGAGAGTTCACATGGATAGTTATCAGTCTCAATACCCACGGTTTAACCAAGGAACCCAAGGCTGTTTCCATGTCCCCCTCCGCCTTCCTGGGAAAGTTATACTGTTTCTGCGGTCGGGTCATGGGGTCCCCATCTATACTAACCTTGATCCCGTTTATCCTCCCACAGTCGTGTTTGTGAGTGGCAAAAGCTGCAAGGTGTGCCCTCACATACTATCTGTACTCCATCGGAGTGTTACTGACCAGTGATTCAAGGTCGTAACCCTCCTTTGGCTTCATGGTGTACACTGACCCTTTTCCCTGTTTTTCTGGGATGACCACCACATCACTCTCCTGTCCCATACATACTGCCCCCCAAAGACAGTGATTTCTTAAACCCACCAGTATTCCGTGGCCTAGAATGAAGTCAGCCCCCAGGATCCCCCTCTCTTCCTGTTCCCACAGGACACAAGTCCACTTGGTGTGGAGTGTTCCCAAACGAATAGAGAGCGGAACGGAGAATGAGCCAGCCTGCTCGGCGGCTGTGAAACCCACCAAGCTGTAGGGGACCCCGCTGGACAGAGGTGAGGCGGCGGGGTAAGCTGCATAGACGAGAGTGCTTGATGCACCAGCACCCAGTAGATAAGTCCCCTTCACCTTTTCCACTTCCATCTGAACGGTCGGTCTCCCCCACACATCGTACTCGAGGGAACACAGGTGAACAGGCTGCGCCTGTCCTAGTCACTGGTTTGGGTGGGGTGGGGCAGGTAGGATTTCAGTACCGATGGCAGCGGCTACCCTCCCTGGGCCATCTAACATTGTTCGGAGCGCAGTCATGAATGTGTCAAACGTGTGGGGAGAAATTGGTTTCTCGGTCTCAGTCCTTTGGGCAGGGGTTGGAGAATTCTTCCCTGCGCTACTCTTCCATGGATTTCTACAATCCTTTCTCCAGTGCCCACTCTTTCCGCACCCGAAACAGGTATGCTTTGTATCAGAGGGGTTACCCCCGTCCTGGCGCCATTCCCTCTTATCCTGACTGGGTCTGATCTCATGGACCCTTCCTTTGGGTGGGTGCTCTTCCGACCCCCTGCCGTTCCGGTAGGCTAGGGTCAGTTGCCTGTCCACTCCCTGCTCGGTGGCCTGGGGATCTCTCGAGTCAAACCAGGCCTCAGCCTCTGTTCTGATCCGTGGTGAATTATTTGCAACTAGGCTTTGGAGCCAGCGGGCTCTCTCGTCCCGGGTTAGGTGATCCCGGTCGAGGTCTCCACCATAGGTGCTCTGGTACACAGGCCACAGTCCGTCCGCGAAAGCCTGCGGGGTTTCCCCTGTGAGCTGCACTGTCTTCTCCACTCTGGAGAAGAGACTCCTGTCATTACAGCCCATGGCTTCTAGAATATCTTCCTGGATGGCAGCACAGTTGCTCTGCCTCCTTTTGCTCTCGACAGAGAGGGACTGGTGCAGCTTGCCATCCAGTGAGAGGAGGAGCATTTTTGCTATCTCCGCATCATCACACCCGTTGATATACCCTGCCTGTTCCACTTCCATAAAGTAGACCGAGGGGTCTCCTTTTGGAGTGAGCTTTCCCAGGTGACTTAGAATAGCCCTAAGCTGTTAGGTAGTGTGGAGAACCACAAATTGACTTTCCAGGGGCCCCTGACCCCCAGCGCCGTTGGGCGGGCCGTACATCTGTTGCCGGACTGGGCACATCGACCCCAGCTCTGGCTCATTCTGCTCTGGCTCGCCCACCTCTCCCTGCTGCCAGGTGGTGGTGGTCCGCTATCCCTGTCCGTCCCGCAACCCGTCCGCCCCCCTGCTGCTGAACCGGTATAGTCACCGGCGCCACAGGTGGTGGTTGAACACTTTCCTCCTTCTCTTCCAGGTTTACCCGGGCCATACCCGGGTTTATTCGGCATATCATGCCTTTGGTCTTGGACAGAGCAAGGGTTAAATTCTTGATTTGTTGCTGGCAGGGACCGTGGTCTCCTGACTGAAACCCATTAGTGCTGGCTACTTTATACGCTGCCTGTACGTCTCTTAACTTCTCCTCCAGCTCTTTTACTTGAGTATTTTCCTCCCGCAGTATCTTTTCATTATTGTTAGCCTTGGTAACCTGACACTGAAAATAGTCCTGGCTGTTCTTGAACCTCTCCATTAGCTGCACCTTTCCATGCTTCAGCTTACAGAATTCTCCCCATAACCTTTCTCCTGCCATAGTCTTTTCATGTGATGTTTCTGCACATTCCCATAGTTCTGTCTGCAGTGACTCAATGTTCTTGTCGAAGAGTTGGACCTGTCGCAATAGACAGACCAACCAAATTGCCTTTTCTGCCGATTCTTTATGGTCTTTGCTTGCTGTCCACTGGGCCGCAGCGTCTCCCGGACGCTCAGCGCGCAACAGACCAAGCACCCATTCTTTAGTGACATTCACTTTATTGTATACATAGGAGGAAATCCTCTCTTCCATCTTAGTTCTCTCTTCCAACACAGCACTCTGTGCATCACATCCCTTATACCAAAGTCCTGCCGCGGTCGCCATTCTGTAGGGGGTGGTGTGTGGGGTCAGGTTCACCTCTGACCTTCTGAGCGGTTCGAATCGCTTCCACTCGCTGGGTTCTAAGACTTTGGATTTATTTGGGGATGTGACAAAGTGCAAGAGACAACTGGTTTTGGTGCAAAGAAACTTGATTTTATTACAGACAAGAAAGGTACAATGTCAAGCTTGAAATGACTAGAATAAAGACACTTCACCACACATTCAAAAGGGGTTACAGAAAATACTACACCTCCCACCTCGCAATGCCTAACTCTGACTAGGTTAAACTCCAGGGCAAACGGGGATTATGCTCACCAATCCTTTATTATCCGTTGGCGGTGGTTCGCGGTTTCGGGATTCGCTGGACTCTGTAGGTTCTGCTTGCCATACCACAAACGTCGTAGAGGACATCTGACTGCGTAGTCTTTAGTTGGGTAGTGTCCGTTGATGCGGTAGGGCACGTATTGGACTTATGGGGTGAGTACCCACTTTCTTCTGTCAGAAATAGGTTTTTAATTCTTTTTAGGTAATGTTTCACCTGTTGGTAGCTAGGACTAGATTGTAGAGTGGAAACTTTCGAATCTTCGGTTTCTTTTTGAGGAGTTTTGGTTTTGGAATTGGTCGATCGCGGTGCTTTTCGATGTTACCACGTTGGCTGTGGTCATTTGTTGCCGTGATGGCGATGTCCGAAGTTATAGGGGCTGCTTTCTGCCATGATGATGTTCTTCCTCCTTTTTGGTAGCAGGGCAATGTGGCCCCAGAGTGTCGTCGAGGTTGGAGATGTTGGTGCTCAGATGAGCTGCATAAACTGTTGCGGTGTTCTTTCTCCGTCCTTCCCTCTTCGAGTAGATGAATGCCTGCTCACCCTCTCGCTTTCTCCTCCCTGGCTTTCTCCCTTCCTGTCTTTAAAAACTGGGCCCCAGTTATACTTTTGGAACCGTTCTAATCTATGCGCCAAATCAGCCCTGATTCTTTGTTTAATTTTTGGCGGGCTTGATATCTCTTTGTCATATTTTGGCGGGCCCATTAATGTTAACCTGTCTCGGATGTGTCGGTCTCTTGAATTTGTTTCTTGATCGGGAAAAATTAGCTTTGGTATTTGTAATGTCTGCCTAGGCCTGGGTTTCCATGCGGGCTGGATGGGCCACCATCATTATGTATGCGCTGGATGGGTTTCCTGCTCAAGTGATGGCTGGTTATTTCTGGGCTGATTGTTGCTATGTTAATGTCCCCCTGGGAAAAGGGTTTTCGAGTTTGAACAATTCCCCAGACAATTTGTTTAGCTTCAATACCCCAGACAACTTCAATACCCAAACTGGTTTCTTTGAAGGATAGTTATCCTTTAGTTTTCAGCCCTTTCCACATGGACTCAATCTGCCTTGTGAAAATCTCAAATTCGATAGAAGCTCGTAGTTTCTTCCATGTCCACTTTAGGATCCCAAACTTTCTGGTTGACAGTTCCAAATTAAATTCCCTTTCCAATGAGCCCAAACACTGGAGGGGGGGGGGGGGGTTGGGGGGAGCAGTTTCCCAAGAATTTTGCAATCCTACAGTGTCCTGGTCAATATTGATCCCTTCAGCAACATCACTAAAACAGATTATCTGGTCACTTATTTCATTATTGTTTGTGGGAGCTTGCTGTGAGCAAATTGGCTGCCACGTTTCCTACATTACAACAGTGACTACACTTCAAAAAGTACTTCATTGGCTGTAAAGCGCCTTGGGATGTCCAGTGGTTGTGAAAGGAGCTATATAAATGCAAGTCTTTCTTTTTTCTTTTGTTGATTAAAACTACTCCATCTTCCTTGAGGCACAGAAACCGTATCAGTATTGTCGCTGAATCCTACAGACCAGTAGCTGCTAGTATCGATCCAGCTCTGTGCTGAGTTGGCAGATCTCAGCCAGCTACAACTGGCTTCACAGCTCTGGGATAGGGAATGGGAAATCATCCAGGATGCTAACCACTGACTCCTGGTGGAAAATGCACTGGTGTGGATGTCAGTTGAGGGTAGCATTCGGTTCAGCCGTGTTGACTCAGCAGCCAGATAGCTTGCTGCCACCCACTGTCAAGCCACACACAGGAATATTGGTTGCTTGGGAAAGGTACAGGAGGGCATTCAGCATCTGCAGAACTGTACTCCAGCAAGGAATGAAACGAGAGAGTCGGAGCGATAAAGATATTTAGAATTTCTGAAAAGCAACATTGCAATGTTTTCACTTCTTTGTTATTTTAAAGTTAGGACCCTCCTTCTCTTTAGTGCTACTATTATAATAATCGGCTTGACTCGGCTGATAGGTCACAGTCAAAGAGCTATGGGTTTAAATCTCACTCCAGGATTTCAACACATAATTTAAGCTGATATGTCAGTGCAGTCCTGGGAGAATGCCAAATTGTTTTATGGATAAGATATTAAATCAGGTAGAAATAGAAGATCCCACGGCACGATTTGAAGAAGATCAAGGGATTGGTCAATTCTGGAGAATTCCTCACCTCAAACCAATGCTACCAAAAACTAATGAACTCGTCATTTGTATCATTTGCTGTCTATGGGAGCTTGCTGTGCCAAAATTGGCTGTCATGTTTGTCTACATAGCGCGCTTCAAAAGTACTTTTGGAGCATCCTGAGGATATAATGACGTTCTACATAAATGTGAGTTCTTACTTAGCCCACAAACATTCATGGAACATAAGGAGAGGTAGGTCACTTTTGTCCAGGGATATGACAGTGAAGCTTTGTCAGCAACCTATTGTGAGATTATTCATTTTGGTTGGAAGAATAGAAATACAGAATGACCTTGAATTTGTGGCCCTGCCGGGCGAGTACGAGGTGTGCACATACCCATAAGGGCCTCGCAAGTTCTGGGTTTAGGTGTGCGAAGCGCATGCGCCTGAACCTGGAACTTGCGATCTGTCAAGAATCCTCTCAACAGATCGCACGCATCCGGCAGTAAAGGGTCTCCGCGTGCGGAGAGTCGGGCTATTTGCCCTACTCCTGCCCAGCCAATGCCTGTGAAATTCTTACGACTGTTAAAACCAGGTGTAAGGTCTGCTTTTATCAGCGTAAGACTTTTAAAGGATTGAAAAACGTATATTTTTCTATCATTTAAACATTTAAAATCCTGTAAAATAAGGTAAGTTTATTTTTAGACCCTTTAAAATATGTAAATTCATTTTTCAAAAAAATTAAATTTTTGTTTTAAATAATTAAATGAATTCCATTTTGATTCATTTTAAATGTGTGATTTTTTTTCAAATTTATTTTAAGTGTGTGTTTTGGGGGTATTCCCATTTATACTTATGGTGATTCCATACAACTGGAACTCACCACATGTATGAATGGGAATACCCCCACTTGGATTGGTTGGACCGGCCCATGTGATCCCAGGGACGTGTGCGAAGTGCCTATGTGCTTGATCCCATTGTGGGTCATGAATTCCTTGAATTCAACACTGGTGAAACACAGCCCATTGTCGCTGACTAGGACATCAGGCAGGCCGTGCGTGGCAAACATGGCTCGTAGGCTTTCAATGGTGGCTGTGGACGTGCTTGCAGACATTATTGTACATTCAATCCATTTTGAGTAGGCATCCACGGCAACCAAGAACATTTTGCCGAGAAATGGGTCCGCATAGTCCACGTGGATCCTTGACCACGGTTTGGAGGGCCACGACCACTAACTTAGTGGTGCGTCTCTGGGTGCATTGCTCAGCTGATGACCCTAAATCTGAGTCGATGCCGGGCCACCACACGTGGGATCTGGATATGGCTTTCATCATTACAATGCCTGGGTGGGTGCTGTGCAGTTCACAAATGAACGTATCTCTGCCTTTCTTGGGCAAGACCACACGATTACCCCACAACAGACAGTCCACCTGCAGGGACATTTCGTCTTTGCGCCTGTGGAATGGCTTAATCGCCTCCTGCATCTCCGCTGGGATGTTGGACCAGCTCCCATGGAGGACACAGTTTTTTACCAAGGACAGTAAAGGATCCTGGCTGGTCCAGGTCCTGATCTGGCGGGCCGTAATGGGTGACTTTTCGTTTTCGACTACATCCATTACCATAAGCAAGTCCGCAGGCTGTGCCATTTCCACCCCGGTGATGGGCAATGGCAGCCAACTGAGAGCATCAGCGCAGTTCTCTGTGGTGGATTACACAGTTGTATCTCGATAGCGTGAGCGCCCATCTTTGGATGCACGCAGAGGCATTGGTGTTAATCCCTTTGCTCTCTGAGAACAGCGATATGAGAAGCTTGTGGTCAGTTTCAAGCTCAAACTTGAGGCCAAATAAGTACTGGTGCATTTTTTTACCCCGTAAACGCACACCAGAACCTCTTTTTCAATCATGCTGTAGGCTCTTTCAGCCTTGGACAAACTCCTGGACGCATAAGCGACCAGTTGCAAAATCCCCGATTCGTTAGCCTGTTGTAACACACACCCGACCCCAAGCTGGCACTAATCGTTTACAAGGGTTATATAGGACAAGCAGTTTGCTTGAACACAACAGATTTCTGGCTTTCTTAAAGGCAGCCTCTTTTGAATTCCCCCATACCCAGTCGTCTCCCTTGCGCAGTAGCACATGTAGGGGTCCCAGCACGGTGCTTAACCTAAGTAGGAAATTACCGAAGTAGTTAAGGAGCCTCAGGAACGACCGCAACTCCATCACGTTCTGTGGTCTCGGCGCGTTCTTGATGGCCTCCGTCTTGGCGTCGGTGGGTCTGATGCCATCTGCTGCGATTCTTCTTCCCAAGAACTCGACTTCCTGCTCCAGGAAAACACTCTTCGAGCATTTCAACCTGAGTCCCACGCGATCCAACCGACTAAGAACCTCTTCCAGATTCTTCAAGTGCTCTATGGTGTCCCGACCTGTAACCAGTATGTTGTCCTGGAAAACCATGGTGTGAGGAACCAAGTTTAGCCGGCTCTCCATGTTCCGTTGGAAGATTGCCGCGGCCGACCTAATCCCGAACGGGCATCTGTTTATAGATGAACAGATCTTTGTGCGTGTTGATGCAGGTGAGGCCTTTCGAAGACTCTTCCAGCTCCTGCGTCATGTAGGCTGAGGTCAGGTCCAGCTTGGTGAACGTCTTCCCTCCATCCAGGGTCGCAAATAGGTCGTCTGTCCTGGGTAGTGGGTACTGGTGCTGTAGCAAAAAGCGGTTAATTGTTACTTTATAGTCCCCACAAATTCTGACCGTGCCATCCTCTTTAAGCACCGGGACAATTGGACTAGCCCACTCGTTGAATTCCACCGGCGCGATGATGCCTTCTCGCTGCAGCCTGTCCAGCTCAATTTCCACTTTTTCACACATCATATACGGTACCGCCCGTGCCTTGTGGTGGATGGGTCACGTACCGGAAACAAAATGGATTTGCGCTTTCGCCCCCGAGAAGCTTCCAATGCCTGGCACGAACAACGATGAAAATCTGCTCAGAACCTGGGCACCTGAGGCGTCATCGATGGGCGAAAGCACTCGGATGTCGTCCCAGTTCCAGCGGATTTTTCCCAGCCAGCTTCTGCCAAACAGTGTGGTGCCATCCCCTGGCACGATCCACAGCGGGAGTTCGTGTACTGCTCCATCATAGGAGATTTTGACTTCTGCACTGCCAATTACAAGGATTAGTTCCTTGGTGTAAGTCCTTAATTTGGTGTGAATGGGGCTCAGCTCGGGCCTGTGTGCCTTGTCGCACTACAGCCTGTCAAAGGCCTTTTTGCTCATTATGGTCTGACTCGCACCCATGTCCAGTTCCATAGATACTGGAATTCCATTCAGTTCAACTTTCAACATTATTGGTGGACATTTAGTGGTGAATGTGTGTACTCCATACTCTTCTGCCTCCTCGGTACAAGTCTCCCATTCAGCCTGATCCAAAGTGGATCGATCTTCCTCTGCAACGTGGTGGTTTGCAGGGTTTGCAGCTCACCTGTACATTCACTGGAGGTATCCCATTGTTCTACAACCATTGCACGCATAGTGCTTGAAGCAGCATTGATGGGCCTGATAATCACCTCCACAATGCCAACATGGTGTTAACTGCCTCGCATTAACGATTGATGACGGACTCTGGGTTATCTGAGGTCGTGCAGCACAAGCCTGTGTGTACGTTCTGCCATATATATTCCTACTCGAAAACAACATTACTTTGTGCACAGTACTGGCCGAAACCTCTTTACTCTGCGCAATCTGTTTGGTGTTGTCGCTGGTGGACATAAATGCCTGCACTATTGTTATGGCTTTGCTTAGATTCGGAGTTTCAACAGTCAACAGTTTGCGAAGGATTACCTCATGGCCAATGTCCAGTACAAAAAAGTCTCTAAACATTTGTTCTAGGAATCCCTCAAATTCGCAATGTCCTGCAAGGCGCCTTAGTTCGGCGACATAGCTCACCACTTCCTGGCCTTCCGACTGTTGACGCGTGTAGAACCGATATCACACCATCAAAATGCTTTCCTTAGGATTTAGGTGCTCATGGACCAGCGTACACAATTCTAGTTGTTGGCTTTACCGGAGCTAGGAGATTCTTCATGAGGCCATAGATTGTTGCCCCACAGACAGTAAGGAGGATCGCCCTATGTTTGGCAGTGTTCACGTCCCCTTC
Organism: Pristiophorus japonicus; assembly: GCF_044704955.1. Taxonomy (NCBI): domain Eukaryota; kingdom Metazoa; phylum Chordata; class Chondrichthyes; family Pristiophoridae; genus Pristiophorus; species Pristiophorus japonicus. The sequence goes on from NC_091979.1 coordinate 247,812,454, forward strand.
CAGCTCGTTGGCCACAAAGTATTGGTAGAATCTCTCGACGAAGGCTTCCCAATCATCTCCTTCTGAGAACTTCTCCAGGATACCAACTGTTCTTTGCATTTTCGCCGGTTGTTCGTTACCTCGTCGCCAATTGATACGCTCATAATAAAGGATTAAACTGAATACTGTGAACAATGAGCAAGTGTGATCTTAGCTCCTTTAATAAGACTCCAGAGTGCAGGTACCTCGTGGGAGGCCTGCTTATCTACAGTGCTCCCAAGGGATGCTGGGGTCCCTTGGGACTCCAACAGGTAGGCCCTCTGGTGGTGGTGTGATACAGGTTACATGTGGTTAAATACATAACAGTTAACATACAGGTACAGCAAGCAATTAGGAAGGCAAATGGTATGTTGGCCTTTATTGCAAGGGAGTTGGAGTACAATAGTAAGGAAGTCTTGCTGCAATTGTACAGGGCTTTGGTAAGACGACACTTGGGAGTACTGTACTGTGCACAGTTTTGGTCTCCGTACATAAGGTAGGGATATACTAGCTTTAGAGGTGGTACAATGAAGATTCATTAGATTGATTCCCGGGGATGAGAGGGTTGACCTATGAGGAGAGATTGAGTAGAATGGGCCTATACTCTCTGGAGTTTAGAAGACTGAGAGGTGATCTCATTGAAACATAAGATTCTGAGTGCACTTGACAGGGTAGATGCTGAGAGGTTGTTTCCCCTGGCTGGAGAGTCTAGAACTAGAGTCATGCACTCACAACAAGAGGTCGGCCATTTAGGATTGAGAAGAGGAGAGATTTCTTCACTCAGAGGGTTGTGAGTCTTTTGGAATTCTCTACCCCAGAGGACTGTGGATGCTCAATTAATGAGCATATTCAAGGCTGAGATCGATTGATTATTGGACTCTAGGAAAAGGGATATTGGAGATCAGGCAGGAAAGTGGAGTTGAGGTTGAAGATCAGCCATGATATTGTTGAATGGCGGAGCAGGATCGAGGGATCGAATGGCCTACTCCTGTTCCTAGTTCTTAAGTTCTTCTTTTTCCTCCCAGCATAGAAAAAAGTGATAAAAGGTGATTCCATGCATATTATACCCTGATCACAATCGTGGGCAGTAGTAAGTGATGAACAGAGATGGTGATAAGTCAATCAGGATGTTTCACCTTCCAACAGACTCCTTACTGAGACATGGAAATAGGTTTCCTATTGCCTCCCTCACCAGTGCCATTGAATTGCTGCCACAGGTTCTTCTTGGATGCTCCAGCACAGCAACCAAACCTAACCCAGTGATGGTACTCACATGACTGCAATCAGTGTCACAAACCATTCTTTCAGGAGATGACAACTGGGCATTCTTTTTCCTGTATTCATTGAATTTGAGCATCACTGGCATAGCCCCTCCCTAACTGCCCTTGAGAAGGTGGTGGTGAGACACCTTCTTGAACTGCTGCAGTCCGTGAGGTGTTTTCCTCGGGATTTGATTACTGAGTGAGGTGTTCAGCCATTTCAAAGGGCTGTTAAGAGTCAACCACGTTGCTGTAGGTCTGCAGTCACATATAGTCCAGACCAGGTAAGGGCGGCAGATTTCCTTCCCTGGAGGACATTAGTGAACCAGATGCATTTTTGTGACAAACTGGTAGCTGGTAGCTTCACATTCACCATTACTGCTACTGCTACTAGCTTTTTATTCCAAATCTATTTAATGAACTGAATTTAAATTCCCCCAGCTGCCGTGGTGGGATTTGAACTCACGTCCCTGGTTCATTAGTCAAGGTCTCCAGATTACTAGTCCAGTTACATAACCACTATGCTATTGTTCCCATAGATAATGTTCGATGGTGTTCAGGCATCATCTGAATGTAGTTGAAAAATGTCAGTTATTAATGATAATTGTGTAGCATTATTCATTAAAAGATCAACCCTTAATTTGCATATATTTCAGCCTTCCTATGATTAATGATTCACTCACCAACTTCTATTAACATATCTGTGGGAGAAAGGGGAAAGGACTTTTGTATTTGTGATGTATGACGCACAGCTATTGTGACATGAAAAGCTTTTTTTCCTGCAGTTATTTTTTTATCAACTGTCTACCTATTTTCCAAAGTACCTTGGTTTTGAAGGTTCGGGGAGAAAAGTGGAGTAACAAAGTGCCATCTACCATCGACCACAGTATCTACTGTGGCTTAGTGTGTAGCATTCTCGCCTCTGAGTCAGAAGGTTTTGGGTCCCACTCCAGGAACTTAAACAGAAAAAAAAATCTAGGCTGACATTCCATTGCAGTGCTGAGGGAATGCTGCACTGTTGGAGGTGCTGTCTTTCAGATGAGAAGTTAAACTGAGGCCCCTTCTACCCTCTCAAGTGGACGTAACATGGCACTATTTCGAAGAAGAGCAGGGGAGCTATCCCAGGGGCCCTGGTCAATATTTATCCCTCAATCAGCATAACAAAAAAACAGATTATCTGGTCAGTATTACATTGCTCTTTGCGGGAGCTTGCTGTGCACAAATTGTTTGCTGCGTTTCCCACATTACAACAGTCACTACACTCCAAAAGTACTTCATTGACTGCAAAGTGCTTTGAGACATCTGGTGGTCGTGAAAGGCGCTATATAAATGCAAGTCTTTCTTTTACTAGTACTGTAGTCCCACGTGATGATAGCAGGAAGCCATTTTGGAAATGCCTTGAAACATTTATTTCAGGAGATAAACCCGTTTACCTGAAGTTGGTTATTTTTGGTTTCTTTGTTGACCCATTTGAATAGCAAGTCCAACTCATTTATACAAAGTTAGGGTTTGCTGGTTTTCCCATCAGATCTGGAAATAGTGACTTGTTCTGGAATGTACTGACCTATGGAGGTGGACCTATGAGCCAGGAAGAAACATAAGAAACAGGAGCAGGATTAGGCCATTTGGCCCATCGAGCCTGCTCCGCCATTCAATAAGATCATGGCTGATCTGCTCAGGAACCCTGGAAAATCCATTGTCTGCCACACCGAAAATGTCTTGTAATTTACAGACTAATCTCTCTGAGGTGTTGACACCATTTAACCCAAAAACCATTTGCTTTTGACAGACCAAAGTGTCAAATTGTTCCCACTATTTCTAACAAATGTTCTTACTCTGCTGACTAAACGTGGCATACATGGTGAGAATTGGCAGTTGAGCAAAACAAAAACTAGAGAAGGGAAAAGAAAGAAATAAAGACTTGGATTTATATAGCGCCTTTCACGACCACCGGACATCTCAAAGCGTTTTATAGCCAATGAATTACTATTTGCTGTGTAGTCACTGTTGTAGGAAATGGGGTAGCCAATTTGCGCACAGCCAGCTCCCACAAACAGTAATGTGATAATGACCAGATAATCTGTTTTTTGTTATGTTGATTGAGGGATTGATTGGCCGGGGAACTGGTTGCGATGGCACATTTTGCTTTCAACCCTGTGACCTGGACTCGGATTTAACTCATGGCATGTTTCCATGTTGACTGCATCAGCCATTTATGAAATACATTTTGGCAGTCTGAATTAAATTAGCAGGATTTAAACAGAAAATGCTCAAAGTAAAGAGTTCAGTTGGCATTCAAAAAGAAGGAAAGGTTAATGATTTGGATATGGCAACTACAACTATTTGCATTTATAGAGTAGTAAAAAGTCACAGGCATGTTATCAAACAAAATCTGACAATGAGCCACACAAGGAGATGTTAGGGCAGATAAACAGAAGCTTGATCAAAGAGGTAGGTTTTAAGGAGCGTCTTAAAGGAGGTGAGGGAGGGGGAGAGGGCTTTATTAATTGACCCTTTATTAAATCTAGGTTGGCAGCCAAGTATTTGGTTAATGTTAGTTTAGATTAATATAGATGATCTTGAACACTTTCAAGTTGCAAACTGTCAATAGAGGATTGAGTTTGGGACTGAACATCATTGGTGGGTATAATTACAAAACTTACCTCTGAGATTTGGGTTTTTGAATGTAGTCTAGACAGAGGTGATTAAGGTAAGTGAATGGCTTTAAAGATCAGTCAAACAAGCCTAACTAGTCTCAAGTGCGTTTCTATTGATCACCAGTCTAGAGCACAATCCACTGGACCGACCTTGCTCCGTCAAGCCCGTGTGGTGGCTGGTGTGCTACGGCCCACCCCACGTTAATAGAATTCAAGCACAGGCATCTTCCACCAATGAGTTCATCAGTCACCTGAGTACTCATTTTTAGTGTGGAAACAAGTCATCCTCAACCCCGAGGGACTGCCTATGATGATGATGAGTTCACAAAATAACCCACAAGTTATCGCTTGACATTAAATTGGAACTTCATTCACAAAAGGGATGGGTCATATGGAAAATGGAAGTGCCATACTGGTACAGTAGAGGATGCTTCTCTGAGGTTGAGGTTGAAGCACATTATTGGTACAGAATAGTGGAAAATTACTTTGCATATGTGTGCACGAATTCTGACTTGGGAATACTTGACACTGACACTGACTACTAGTTTCCCAGCAAAGACATCTCCCAAACTGACGAGCACAGAAGTTCTTCCAAAAGAAAAGAACATAAGAAATAGGAGCTGGAGTGGACCATTCGGCCCCTCGATCCTGCTCCACCATTCAATAAGATCTTGGCTGATCTTCAACCCCAACTTCACTTTCCTACACTGGCGGTGCAGACTCGAAGGGCCAAATGGCCTACTACTGCTCCTATTTTCTATGTTTCTATCCCTTAATTCCCTTAATATTCAAAAATCTAGCGATCTCTGTCTTGAATATACTCAACGACTGAGCATCCACAGCTCTCCGGGAGAATTCCAAAGATTCACCACCCTCTGAGTGAAGAAGTTTCTCCTCTTCTTAGTCCTAAATGGCCAACCACTTCTTCTGAGACTGTGACCCCTGGCTCTGGACTCCCCATTCAGGGGAAGCATCCACCCTGTCAAGCCCTGTTGATTGTTTTTTATTAAATTGAGGACAAGCTACATCACTTACACTTCTACAGGCACAGGCACAGGCACGTCTTGTGTTGGGTGCCTGTTGCACTTTGTGGTGGTCACAGGCACTCATAGGCATGTTAAGACCGAGTGCATCTTGCAGAGTGATCATCTGACAGCTAGATCTGCATCCATCAAGGTACTGAATTCTTCCTAAACCACTCACTGTCCTGTCAGCCCTCATTTGCCACGGTTGATGGGTTGTATTTGTCTCTCGGGTGTCGATATGGATTCCTTCACCGTTTTATGTGATACTCAGTCGTTACTTCTGCTTTTTGTTTTAATTTTCCAACATTACATGCAGGTACTTACCTCCACATTGAAGGGTACCTTCTCAATACTCATTCCCGCAAATATAATTTGGTGAACAGTCTAATAAATGGGAATAAGTGTGTGTCGGGGGGGGGGGGAAAGATCACTCAAATGGAATCATTCTTGAAAAAAAAAGCCCTTCATGAATTTGTAGTTTTTAAAAAATTTATACCGGCACTTATATATTCAAATCACCATGCATTGAGAAGTAGTTACGTACAATTGTAACAATGAACCATAAATTGCGGCCTCTCCGGGTGTGTACGATGTGCGCGCGAACCCGAAGAGGCCCCGCAAGTTCCGGTTCTCGGCTCGCGATACGCATGCACCGAAAACCAGCATTTACAATCTGTCAAAATGTCTTTTGACTGAGCACACGCATCCTCGGGAGATGGGCCTTCGCTGGGCGGAGATTTGGGCTATTTGCCCAACTCCTGCCCAGCGAATGGCCTTCAAACTCTTACGCCTGGTTAAAAACAAGCCTACTTTTACCAGCGTAAGTGTATTAAAAGATAGAAAAAATACATTTTATCACTAATTTTTACATTATAAACCATTCAGGTAAGTTTATTTTTTACCCCTATTAAAACATATTTAAAAAAATTCGAAAAAATCCATTTTTGTCCAAAACATTCAATTTCAATTAATTTTAAATATGTGAGGCGTTTTAAAAAAAATATATTGTGTTGTGTTTCTGTGTTTTTGGGGGTTATTCTCATTGATGGTAATGGCAGCTCGCACAAACGGAATTCACCATTTTTGTTCGTTGGTGGCCCAGGCCCACGTGATCCCAGGTTGCGCTTACTTTCCTGGGATGCATGGGGTCCACCCGCTGGACTGCGCATGGAGGCCTCGGACCGCAAGTATACGTACCCCCGGGACCACCAGGTATTTTCATGTAAAACATTTTGGTCGCAGACATCCGCCCGCAGGAAGCCTCCGACCGCAATTTTTGCCCCATTGCTCTCAGCATTGCAAGCCCAACCTTGAATGTTCTAATTACAGTTGCCGTGGAGAGTGGTAACTCATTGGATGACAGAGCACAGTCCAAGTTGGTTAAGAATGCTTTCCAGTTGCCCAAAACAAGGCTGCTGATTAATGTGAGGTTTAATGCACAGAAAAAGATAGAATTTAAGACTGGGATAGATAAAGTAGGATGACAAAAAGGGCAACTTTTTCAAATGTTATTCTTAAAGGTTTTGCCGCTTAATCCCAATCCGCCTTATACCTCCACACTTTTTATCAATTCACACCCCTTTGCTGTCGTTGGAGGTTTTAAAAAGTCGGAGTGGTTCCGTGGGTAAATGCACAGAATGAAGTGCTGTTACCCCATACACATTGAGATGGCATCAGGTATGATGACTGATCAGTGCCGAGTCAGCCAACATTAGCTCGGGTGTCAGGGGGCTACTTGTACATGTGCTGCGGGAGGGAAGACACCAGCCATGGTTCCCGCTCCTGACTGTTGATTAGCAATCGCTACCGGGGTCGCCAACCCTCCAGTGTTGTCCGACAGTCTCCAGGAATTAAAGATTCATCTCCAGGACACTGCTACAAGTGACCCGGGACAACATCCATAGGGACATTTAAAAAAAAATGTTGTATGATGTTTTCATTTTCTTTGAACAAATTAGTCATAGAAATATTGGGAATTTGGACTTGGCTTTATACAGCGCCTTTCATGACCATCTTAAAGTGCTTTACAGCCAATGAAGTACTTTTGGAGTGTAGTCACTGTTGTAATGTAGGAAGTGCCGCAGCCAATTTGTGCACAGCAAGCTCCCACAAATAGCTATGTGATAACCAAATAATCTGTTTTATTGTCATGTTGATTAAGGGATAAATATTGGCCAGGACACCGAGGATAACTCCCCTGCTCCTCTTCGACATAGTGCCATGGGATCTTTTATGACCACCTGAGAGAGCAGATGGGGGAGTGTGGGGGTGGGGTGGGGGGTTGGGAGGCTTAAATTCAGGGTCCAGATAAGGCCCATTTCCGCCGTTTTGCAGCGGCCGTGCGGCGGAACCGAGTGGCCGCCATGTTGCAGTCCATTGGCCGCCACGACCCAAATTCAGCTCAGGGATTTTTTGGCCTGTCCCCAATTCCAGCCCGCTGCTGATGACCGCCACAAGCACATCATCAGAATGCGCATCGCCGCTCTCCCTCGCCTCCAGAATACTCCGACCCCAAATTAAGTTGAAGACATCGTTCCCCCGCCGTGCGGTGCCCCCGACAGCTTTCTCTGTCGGTGCACCTTGTCTGCTCTCTCTCTCTGCCCTGGCAGTGTGGCAGCCATTAAAGGTGAGGGCCAAGCACCGTGGCCGCCATCTTATTTTTTTGCAGGCCGACTTCCATATCAGCCAGTCTACTTATCCCCCCGAGTTCGGCCGGGCCACCAACAGACAGCCTGTCACCCCCCTCTTGGGTGCAGGCCGCTGGCCCGGCCGAACCCTCCTGGTGGCCCAGTGGCTGAAGCTGAAAAATGCCCGATTCTCTCTCCTTTAACGGAGGGGAGAGAGCGTGATGACGTACACGCGCTGTGACATCACCACCGCTCCGCCATTGAGTGACAGCGGCGGAGGCTCGATCCCGCCCCAACTTCCGCCCCTCAGCCTGACTTATCGCCGCACTTCCACCCCCACTATGACCGACTTCCGGTCCGATGTTAAAAAATCTTCTAAGTGCTGAAAACTGATCCAAGGGCCGCCTCAACGCTCCCAGTGGAAAAAACTTCACAAAAGCATTCACTCACCTGAAACACTCATGTTGAGATCATTAAACTTCTTCTGACACTGGATCCATGTCCTGGCAGAAAGGCTGGTGGCACTTACTGTCTTCGAACAGTGTGTCTGTAAGGCCTCATACCATCCTGTGGGTAGAGGACCCGTCTCCTCCTGTAGACCCCCTGTACCAAGGCCTCCAGTGTTGCATCGGAGAACCGAGGTGCCCTTTCTCTGCCCTATTGTGACATCTCTTACTTCCTTCCCCTTTGCGTATCTCCAGTCAGAAGGATATACTCACAAAGCACCTCCCCTTTAAGAAGTGCAGGCGGCCTTTCACCCATGCAGGCAACTTTTAAATACAGAGCGGACTTCCCATGATACTGGGCCCCCCTGTTGAGCACTGATCCAGCCAGCAGTGCATTTAGCACTGGGCTCAACATTCCACTCATGTTAATGAGCAGCTAGCACGAATTTCGTATGCTGCCTGCACTACTTTCAACGGGGGCGGGCAGATCGCGCATCACGATTCCCGCGCCCGTTTTCAGGGCCTCATCCCCTTAGTCACTACAACAGCATAACGGAAGTCCAAACATTACAGCCACAACTGAATTTGTACTGCGTCTGCTGCCTGTTGAGCCTATTCGTATTTTGAGTTATAAAATGCAAAAATCAATCATTTTTCACCTGCTCCATGTCTTGTGTTCTAAATAACCTGTTTGACCAGCTTAATCATTCAAAGTGAATTTGAGGCTTTAAATTTGAAAGCAACAAGGTGAAGCAATGCCTCATACAAATTCATGTGCCGCACACATCTCTCCCATTTTAAGCAGGGTTGCTGTCCATGTCTGTTTGCACACCTGGACGTCATCCTGCTTTACATGCTACCTGATAATATTGAAGGATGATTAACTTCAAGTGAGAATGTGAAGTAGCTTAGCATAGCTACGGTGACAGTTTTGAATAAACAATGAGGACGCCAATTCACATTAGTCAGCTGTAAACTGACATCTCGGCTGGATTAATCCATCCAGTTTCCTTCTCTTCTTACAGTAGAAGTGTCCTGATGGCCTCACTGTGTGAAGAATTGGAAACAGATGCCTGAGTTTTATAACTGACCATTTTGGTGCACCAATGTGCAAGTGCTTTACTGAAAATCTAGCAAAGAGAGAACTTGAATTTATATAGCACCTCAGGATATCCCAAAGCACTTTACAGCCAATGAAGTATTGTTACTGTTGTGATGTAGGAAACACAGCAGCACAGCAAGGCCCCACAAACAGCAATGTGATAATGACCAGATAATCTGCTTTTAGTGATGTTGATTGAGGGATAAATATTATCCAGGACACCGGGGATAACTCATCTGCTCTTCTTTGAAATAGTGTCACAAGATCTTTTATGTCCATCTGAGAAGGCAGAAGGGGCCTTGGTTTTACATCTCATACTGAAAGATGGCACCTCCAATAGTGCAGTGCTCCCTCAGGACTGTATTGGAGTGTCAGCCTAGATTTGGAATTCAAATGTTTGGAACATAAGAACATAAGAACATAAAAAATAGGAGCAGGAGTAGGCCATACGGCCCCTCGGGCCTGCTCCGCCATTTAATACGATCATGGCTGATACGATCATGGACTCAGGTCCACTTCCCTGCCCGCTCTCCATAACCTTATCGTTTAAGAAACAATCTCTTGCTGTCTTAAATTTATTCAATGTCCTGGCTTCCACAGCTCTCTGAGGCAGCGAATTCCACAGATCCACAACCCTCTGAGAGAAGAAATTTCTCCTCATCTCCGTTTTAAATGGGTGGCCCCTTATTCTAAGATTATGTCCTCTAGTTCTAGTCTCCCCCATAAGTGGAAATATCCTCTCTGCATCCACCTTGTCAAGCCCCCTCATAATCTTACATGTTTCGATAAGATCACCTCTCATTCTTCTGAACTCCAATGAGTATAGGCCCAACCTACTCAACCTTTCCTTATAAGTCAACCCCTTCATCTCTGGAATCAACCTTGTGAACCTTCTCTGAACTGCCTCCAAAGCAAGTATATCCTTTCGTAAATATGGAAACCAAAACTGCATGCAGTATTCCAGGTGTGGCCTCACCAATACCCTGTACAACTGTACAAGACTTCCCTGCTTTTATACATCCCCTTTGCAATAAAGGCCAAGATTCCATTGGCCTTCCTGATGACTTGCTGTACCTACATATAACCTTTTGTGTTTCATGCACAAGTACACCCAGGTCCTGTTGTACTGTAGCACTTTGCAATCTTTCTCCATTTAAATAATAACTTGCTCTTTGATTTTTTCCTGCCAAAGTGCATGACCTCACACTTTCCAACATTATACTCCATCTGCCAAATTTTTGCCCACTCACTTAACCTGTCTATGTCTTTTTGCAGATTTTTTGTGTTCTCCTCACACATTGCTTTTCCTCCCATCTTTGTATCGTCAGCAAACTTGGCTACGTTACACTCAGTCCCTTCCTCCAAGTAGTTAATATAGATGGTAAATAGTTGGGGTCCCAGCACTGATCCTTGCGGCACCCCACTAGTTACTGATTGCCAACCCGAGAATGAACCATTTATCCCGACTCTCTGTTTTCTGTTAGTTAGCCAATCCTCTATCCATGCTAATATATTACCCCCAACCCTGTGAACTTTTATCTTGTGCAGTAACCTTTTATGTGGCACCTTGTCAAATGCCTTCTGGAAGTCCAAATACACCACATCCACTGGTTCCCCTTTATCCACCCTGTTCATTACATCCTCAAAGAATTCTAGCAAATTTGTCAAATATGACTTCCCCTTCATAAATCCATGCTGACTCTGCTTGACCAAATTTTGCTTTTCCAAATATCCTGCTACTGCTTCTTTAGTAATGGACTCCAACATCTTCCCAACCACAGATGTTCGGCTAAATGGTCTATAGTTTCCTGCTTTTTGTCTGTCTCCTTTTTTAAATCGGAGTGTTACATTTCCAATCTGCTGGGACCTCCCCAGAACCTTGGGAATTTTGATAAATTACAACCAATGCGACTTGAACCCACAACCTGCTGACTCAAGGGGTGAGAATGCTACTCACTGAGCCACGTCTTAGACTTTATGTGACTGCCTTTTGTTGCATTGTAACTTATCTATGTTGATAAAATTCTGAATTAACTTTCTTCATTCTGCTCTTTGAACAGCATCCAAATTAGCCGTTGAATAATTGAGCTTTCAATTAGAACATAACAATTTTTAGGAACAGAAAAAGGCTCCTGGGCTGAACAAATCAATTCCTTAATCAATATGTGACTGGGCCCTGGGAAAAGGGAGGGAAAAGCAAAGTTTTGCCCAACCTGTTAGGATAGCTTCAAGACTTGATGTTGTTTCCACTAAAGAAACCAGAAGTTATTTGGATTCTCATAAGTGTTTTCTCCTTGTTATGGATGTCAGAATTCAAACTGCCTTGTCCTGGGTGCATTTACATTATTTTTGAGAGAGATATTGGTGAGCATTGCTTTAGTAGCTGTGTCCCTGCACTTTGGATCAGGATCTGGGGCTCCCTGTATTGGCATACTTGGGGTTCACTCCGCTGCTCTTGAATGGGGTGCAGTCGCATAGTGGCTATGTTACTGGACAATTAATCCAGAGGTCTGGACTAATTATACAGTGAAGGTGAGTTGAAATCCCACCATTGCAGTTTGAGAATTTGAATTCAGTTTTCAAAGAATCTAGAATTAAGAACCTCTCAGATTATTGTAAAAACCGAGCTGGTTCGCTAATGCCCTTCAGGGAAGAAAACCTTCCACCCTTGCCCGGTCTGGCCTATATGTGACTCCAGTGCCACACCAAGGTGGTTACCTCTTAACTGGCCAACAAAGCCACTCAGTTATATCAAACTATTACCAGTGGTTTTAAAAAGAAGGACTCACCACCTTCTTCTGCCAATCTATGCTGGGGGAGATTGAGAGAACCCGGTGGAAATTCTTCCCCGGTATGTTTTAAGGTTTTTCACAAATGTGACAACATAATGGGCCCAAGTTTCCACATGATTTGCGCCTGATTTTTAGGAGCAACTGGTGGAGAACGGACTATCTTAGAAATCGCAATTCTCCACATTTTTCTTTCTGCAGTTCTAGTCAGGTAGAACAGTTCTACTTTGGAACAGAATTTTTTCTTCAAAAGGGGGCGTGTCCGGCCACTGATGCCTGATTTGAAAGTTTCCACAGTGAAAACGTACTCCAAACTAAAGTAGAATGGAGCAAGTGAAGATTTTTGTAGAACTGAAAAAACCTGTTCTACACATTAAAAAATCAGGCGCAGGTTACAAATTAGGCGTCCAGAACGAGGTGGGGGGGGGAAGGGAAGTCATTAAATTCTATAATAAATCCTTATTTATACTGATACAAATATTATACAAATAAATCCAACCTGAATAAACATTTATAAGCAAAGAAAAGATTAAATAAACCATCTTCCTACCTGTGTGAAAGTGCTTCAGGCAGGCCTTTCGGGACCGAAGGCTGAACGGGCCGGCCCGAGACTTCGGGCAGGGCCCGTCCCCAGCACCAGATTTACAGGTAGGTGGCGTTAGGTTGGGTCGGGCCGGGGAGGGGAGGGGAGGTTCGGGTCGGGGGGGGGGGAGAGGGGGGGTGGGAGGAGAGAGAGGGGGGGGAGAGAGAGGGAGAGGGAGAGGAGGGAGGGAGGGAGGGAGGGAGGAGGGGCAGAGGGAGAGAGAGAGAGAGAGAGAGGGAGGGGGGGCGGAGGGAGAGAGAGGGAGAGAGGGAGGGGGGCGGAGGGAGAGAGAGAGAGGGAGGGGGGGAGGGAGAGGGAGAGAGAGAGAGAGAGAGAGAGGTCAGGTCGGATCCAGTCCGGGAGCGGGAGTCGGGTCGGGTCCAGTGGGGGGGGGGGGGGCGGGAGCGCGGGTCGGGTCGGGTCCAGTCGGGGGGGCGGGGAGCGGGAACAGGAGCACGGGTAGGGTCGGGTCCAGTCGAGGAGGCGGGGAGCGGGAACAGGAGCGCGGGTCGGGTCGGGTCCAGTCGAGGAGGCGGGGAGCGGGAACAGGAGCGCGGGTCGGGTCGGGTCCAGTCGGGGGGGGGTGGGGAGCGGGAACAGGAGCACGGGTAGGGTCGGGTCCAGTCGGGGAGTCGGGGAGCGGGAACAGGAGCGCGGGTCGGGTCGGGTCCAGTCGGGGAGTCGGGGAGCGGGAACAGGAGCACGGGTAGGGTCGGGTCCAGTCGAGGAGGCGGGGAGCGGGAACAGGAGCGCAGGTCGGGTCGGGTCCAGTCGAGGAGGCGGGGAGCGGGAACAGGAGCGCGGGTCGGGTCGGGTCCAGTCGAGGAGGCGGGGAGCGGGAACAGGAGCGCGGGTCGGGTCGGGTCCAGTCGGGGGGGGGTGGGGAGCGGGAACAGGAGCACGGGTCGAGTCGGGTCAGTCGGGGGCGGGGGGGGGGGCGGCGCGGGTGTCGGGTCTGGTCCGGAGGCAGGAGGGGGGGGGGGGGGGAGCAGGTGTCGGGTCTGGTCTGGTCTGGTCCGGAGGCAGTGGGGAGGGGAGTGGGTGTCGGGTCTGGTCCGGAGGCAGGAGGGGGGGGGGGGAGCGGGTGTCGGGTCTGGTCTGGTTCGGAGGCAGGGGGGGGGGGGGGGGAGCGGGTGTCGGGTCTGGTCTGGAGGCAGGATGGGGGGGGGGGGAGGAGCGGGTGTCAGGTCGGGTCTGGTCTGGTCCGGAGGCAGTGGGGAGGGGCGGGGAGGGGAGTGGGTGTCAGGTCTGGTCCGGAGGCAGGAGGGGGGGGGGGGAGCAGGTGTCGGGTCTGGTCTGGTTCGGAGGCAGGGGGGGGGTGGGGGGAGCGGGTGTCGGGTCGGGTCTGGTCTGGTCCGGAGGCAGTGGGGAGGGGCGGGGAGGGGAGTGGGTGTCGGGTCTGGTCCGGAGGCAGGTGGGGGGGGGGGAGCAGGTGTCGGGTCTGGTCCGGAGGCAGTGGGGGGGGGGAGGGGAGCAGGTGTCGGGTCTGGTCCGGAGGCAGTGGGGGGGGGGAGGGGAGCGGGTGTCGGGTCTGGTCCGGAGGCAAGGGGGGGGTGGGGAGGGGAGCAGGTGTCGGGTCTGGTCCGGAGGCAAGGGGGGGGTGGGGAGGGGAGCAGGTGTCGGGTCTGGTCCGGAGGCAAGGGGGGGGTGGGGAGGGGAGCGGGTGTCGGGTCTGGTCCGGAGGCAAGGGGGGGGTGGGGAGGGGAGCGGGTGTCGGGTCTGGTCCGGAGGCAAGGGGGGGGTGGGGAGGGGAGCGGGTGTCGGGTCTGGTCCGGAGGCAAGGGGGGGGTGGGGAGGGGAGCAGGTGTCGGGTCTGGTCCGGAGGCAAGGGGGGGGTGGGGAGGGGAGCAGGTGTCGGGTCTGGTCCGGAGGCAAGGGGGGGGTGGGGAGGGGAGCGGGTGTCGGGTCTGGTCCGGAGGCAGGTGGGGGGGACGGGGAGCAAGTGTCGGGTCTGGTCCGGAGGCGGGGGGCGGGGAGCGGGTGTCGGGTCTGGTCCGGAGGCGGGGAGCGGGAACAGGAGCGGGTGTCGGGTCTGGTCCGGAGGCGGGGGGCGGGGAGCGGGTGTCGGGTCTGGTCCGGAGGCAAGGGGGGGGTGGGGAGCAGGTGTCGGGTCTGGTCCGGAGGCAAGGGGGGGTGGGGAGGGGAGCGGGTGTCGGGTCTGGTCCGGAGGCAGGTGGGGGGGGCGGGGAGCAAGTGTCGGGTCTGGTCCGGAGGCGGGGGGCGGGGAGCGGGTGTCGGGTCTGGTCCGGAGGCGGGGAGCGGGAACAGGAGCGGGTGTCGGGTCTGGTCCGGAGGCGGGGGGCGGGGAGCGGGTGTCGGGTCTGGTCCGGAGGCGGGGAGCGGGAACAGGAGCGGGTGTCGGGTCTGGTCCGGAGGAAGCAGGAGCTGGCCGTGGGAGGAGCCTTATTCACGCAGCCCCAGTGAGGCTATTCAGCCAGGGCTAGGGGCTGCGTGCTTCGGGCCCCTCCCACACAGTTCGGCGCCTGGAGCTACTGCACTTGCGTGCCCACTGTAGCGTGCATGTGCAGAGGTCCCGGCACTGTTTTCAGCGCAGGGACCTGGCTCCGCCCCCCCACAGCTCGTGTTGGCTGCGCTGAGGGCCAGAGGACCTGTAAGTAGGTGGAGAATACCGAGGATTTTTTTAGGCGCACTTTGTGGCGTGAAAAACGGGCGTCCAGGTCGGGACTGCGCTGTTCTAGACGCGTGTGAAAACTTGGGCCCATTGTCCCTGTCAGTCACAAGTACAGTCGTTGGTGAATCACCTGTGCCAGAACATGATGGGCCCCAAATTGCAAACCGACCATTAAATCAAGGGAAGTCCTTTATTATTATTACTGGGTAATGGAGGTCGTGGGTTTGGGAGGTCCTGTTGAAGAAGGCTTGGTGAGTTGCTGCATTGCATGCTGTAACTAGTACACTGTGCAGCCATCTGATGGTGGAGGGCCTGAGTGTTTAAGCCAGTGGATGTGCTGGCTTTTTTTTCCAATCCACTTTTTTGTTCTATTCTTACCTTTTTCAAATCATACCCACACTCTCCTAATTGAAGTTGTCTGAACACAAGAACATCTGGATCTTGCAATTCAGACCCATCAATAATCTAATCACTACTTCACATTTCTTCCACTGTGTACTCCGGTCAAGATCCTACAAATCCCCTGGGAGGACAGACACACCAACATTAGCACCTTCGACCAGTCCAACATCCCCAGCATTGAAGCACTGACCACACTTGATCAGCTCCGCTGGGCAGGCCATGTCATTCGAACGACGTGGCCTGCCCAGCGGAGCTGATCAAGTGTGGCCTGACACGAGACTCCCAAAGCAAGTGCTCTACTCGGAGCTCCTTCATGGCAAATGAGCCAAAGGTGGGCAGTGGAAGCGTTACAAGGACACCCTCAAAGCCGCCCTGATAAAGTGCGACATCCCCACTGACGCCTGGGAGTCCCTGGCCAAAGACCGCCCCAAATAGAGGAAGTGCATCCGGGAAGGCGCTGAGCACCTTGAGTTTCATCGCCGAGAGCATGCAGAAAACAAGCGCAGGCAGCGGAAAGAGCGTGCGGCAAACTTCTCCCACCCATCCCTTCTCTCAATGACTATCTGTCCCAATTGTGACAGTGACTGTGGCTCTCGTTTTGGACTGTTCAGCCACCTAACAACTCATTTAAGAGTGGAAGCACTCCGAGGGACTGCCTATTATGATGATGACTCTGGTCAGAATGGCCATGTATTTTCATTGCTTTTGAATCTCTTAACGGGTGATAGTTTTGTTCACTTTCCACAAAAGTGTGCCTCTAATAATCTGGCTACATCTTGGTTACGAAGGACGTGAGCAGAGAGGGAAGATTTCTGTCATGTATGTAACCAGCATACTACTGTAACCCTTATGCAATTGTAACCCTCATGTAACCACTACATACTGTACATACTTACTAGAAATGCACACCTTGACCACAGGGGGTGTACTTGTGGGAGACACTCCTTACCTGGAGATTCAGGTATATAAAGGGAGGTCCCTCGCAGGGCAGCTCTCCTTGGTCCAGCGAATAAAGGTGAAGGTCACAGAGTGACTGTGTCTGCAGTATGTGCCTCGTGTGATTATGTTTAAGAGTTAAGGACTCAACAATTTCAATGTCTGGTTGTCCACATTCAGCTTAAACTCATGGCTCCGGAACCATCCCAGATGTTGCAATAAGGGAAGCGAAGCCTATGTGGACTGATGCTAGATGATAAGCTGCAACGAGTCCAGTTGTTTACCCAGTTGTCCAAAGGACAGGTAACTTTTCAATTGGGTACAATAGAAAGGATCCAAGTTCTCTGAAGGTTTGACAGCCTGTCACTTTGATAATAAGGAGGCAGTATGCTCTTGATATTGTGTCACCAAATATCACTGGACCGTTAGTAATGATTGTATCACATCATACTTACAAATCAGCCTGACAGTAGAATAACATTATTGGATTGCAGTAAATTGGGCCCCAAGAGTGTAAGCAGACGTCCGACTTTAAGAATTCTGGATCCTGCATTGTTTGGGAATGCAGTGCATATGATGCTCGCTTCTCATTGCCAGAACCGCTCTTTCGAGTGTCAGTGCGGGCTGACACTAATAAATCAATCACTGTCGACTTTGTTGGTGCTCAGCTGACACTTGAATCTGCTAACTACATATGTAATGAAACCCTTGTCAATCCTCGAGACAGGCTGCGTGGTGGGACAACTCACAGAAAATAGAGCGCTGGAGCCTGATGGAGAATTGATATGCTGTCTAATTACAATCTCCCACTCCCACTCCCCCTAGGCCAGTGGCAGGCATCTGTCCTTCTCACTAAAGAGCAAAGAAACCATTAGGCTGTTTGAATCTTCTGGAGGAGCCTGTGCTTCAGCTCTCGCTGTGAAGCTGAATTCGTGACGGGAATGCCCAATTGTGGCAGGTGAACAAAACTATCACCCGTTAAGAGATTAAAAAGCAATGAGAATACATGGGCATTCTGACTGGAGTACACAGTTTACTGATTCGAATATTGATGGATCTGAATTGCAACTGTAGTGAGTCAAACGAGCAGGAGTCACTTTGTCTAAGTGTCTACTTCAGACAGAAAGCAGGTGGGTGGATTCGTCTTAATGCACTTCAGAGGCTTAATTTTTCAAGGCTCCCAGTGGACCTTTCATCCCTTACCTCAGCAAATAATAGTCTTTTTCATCAAGCATCATGTTCTGAAAAGTTGGATTATCTATCAGGCTATTGAATCATATCTCAAAGTGCAGCTCATTTGTTAGAAAACTGGAAGGAAATGCAATATGGTTACAGGAAAACAACAGCTTGCATTTATGTAGCGCCGTTAACGTAGTAAAACACCCCAAGGCACTTCACAGCTGTGTTATGAAACAAAATTTGACACCAAGCCACTGAAGAAGATGAATCCACCAACGTGTCATTCTAGCTAGAGGCACCACCACGATGGCTATCTGAGGGAAGTCCACACTTTTGCACATGTTGCATCTGCACCAGCAATCTCGCCACTGTGATTCCTGTTTATAAATATCATAAAGTGTCAGCCGTGGCTCGGTGGGCAGTACCCTTGCCTCTGAGTCAGATGGTTGTGGGTCCAAGTCCCACTCCAGAGACATGAGCACAAAAACCAAGGCTGACACTCCCAGTGGAGTGCTGAGGGAGTGCTGCACTGTTGGAGACGCCTTCTCTCGGATGAGATGTTAAACCGAGGCCCCGTCTGCCCTCTCAGATGGATGTAAAAGATCTCATGGCACTATTTCGAAGAAGGGCAGGGAACGGTGTTGTAGCCAATATTTATCCCTCAATCAACATCACCAAAACAAATTATCTTGTCATTGTCGCATTGCTGTGTGTGGGAGCTTGCTGTGTGCAAATTGGCTGCTGCGTTTCCCACATTATAACAGTGACTACATTTCAAAAAGTACTTCAGTGGCTGTAAAGCGCTTTGGGGTGTCTGGTGGTCGTGAAATGAGCAATATAAATGCTAGTCTTTCTTTCTTTACCAGGATATCAAGACTCTTAACTTATAGACCGTAAGGCTGGATGTCTCCGAGGGAGGGCACTAGCTTCGGGGGGGTGGAGCCTAATGTCGGTGCCAAAAAAACAATGCCCCCCCCCCCCGTTCTGCGCATGCACATCGCAGGTAGCTGATGCGCTGTCAGTGAACATGAGGGAGGGAATGTTTCAGGTAGTTGACTGTTGCTCAACATGAGGGAGGGAATGTCACAGGTAGCTGAGACATGGTCAGGGTACATGAGGGAGGGAATGTTGTAGGTAGTTGACACATTGTCAGGGCACATGAGGGAGGGAATGTCGGAGTTAGCTGCTGCAATAAGGGAATACGCCCAGACCCCGCGCCCATTGAGAGAATCAACTGCCACTCCCACTCCAATCCCCAGACCAGCCTCTGAGGAGGCCGAAGCCGGGCCTTTCACATTACTGCCTCCCCACCCCGCCCCCCTCAAGAAGTGCGCATTACCCGAGATGTTCGAAAGAATAAGCTTGGTACCAACCCAAGAAATGCTGCGCCACCGCCTGTGGGCAGGGGTGGAGTCAACAAGACCAAGCGCAGCAGGCGGTCTTAGAATAAGGTGCAGGAGAGATGGGTGCAGCCTTTCTTTACTGTTGTTGTTGTTATTATTGTTACTGTTGTAACTGTTCTCAAATTAAAAGCTTTTTGTAACTTATGTAAATTTACAAGTTTAAAAGTTTTTAAGTGATCTTAAAGTTTGTAAGTGATCTTAACTGAAAACTTTAAGTACAAAAAAATGTTTGTTAAACTTTTGAATAAAATATATTTTACATTATAACTGAATCATTTCCATTATTTGTTCCATTATTAATACAACTTTTTGAAGTAAACAAGAATCATTTTCATCATTTGTTCCATTAACACAACACAATATTACGGAACAGGTCCAAAGTAAACATGGTTCATTTGGAATAATTGCCTCTGAGCCTTCAGGCAGCAAAGCATTCATGGATGAGCTGCTGGCGCAAGGCTCGAGCAATCGTTAAAGGGACACGACGGCCCGCCTTCCTCAATCGTCATTCTCCGGGTTCAGGTAGTTGCATGGCTTCCTCATCCTCCTCCTCCTCCTCGTCATCTGCATCTTCCTCATCATTATCATCAGCGACTCTCACCTCAGGTGGGTCTTCTACTCCCAGCTGCAGCAGCGTCATGATGGCTAAGTTATGCAGTATGCAGCACACAACAGTGAACTGACCGACAATCTCAGGAGAGTATTGCAAGTAGCCTCTGGAATGGCCAAGGCTATGCTGCGCATCGCAATATGCGACATGTTGTATTCCAGGTCAGCTTCGTCCGAGTTACGTGTAGGGGCACCATGAGCCAGATGGCGAGGCTGTACCCCTTGTCTCCCAGTAGCCAGATCTGCCCTTCTGGCTGCTGCTGAAACATGGCAGATATAGTGCTCTCGCTTAGGATGAACGCATCATGAGTGCTACCAAGGTATCTTGCATCAACTGACATGATGCAATGCATGTCGTCACACACGAGTTGCACATTAACGGAGTGGAAGTTTTTTCTGTTCCTGTACATCTCGGAATCCTCCAGTGGTGCTTGCAAGGTGATGTGGGTAAAATCAATGCAACCCTGTACTTTTGGGAAGCCAGCAATCTTGGAGAAGCCCACAGCCCTTTCACGCATTGCCTGGGTGGTCATGGGGAACTTTATGTAGTCATCCCTCCGGGCATATAGTGCAGCAGTCACCTGCCGAATGCAGATATGTGTTGCATGTTGAGAAATGGCGCACACATCCCCAGTTGTGGTCTGGAATGATCCAGATGCATAGAATGAAAGTGCAGCTGTAACCTTCACTTCAACTGACAAAGCAGTCCTCCTGATGTTCTAGGTTGCAGGTCTGCTTTTACTAACTCATAGATCTCAGTTACAACTTATTTGCGGAAACGCAGCCTTCTGACACAGTCTGCCTCACTCAGGTGCAGGTACGAATCCTGTCTCGATATACCCGATGTGAGTAAGGCCTCCTGCCGCCTTCCCATCATCCTATGTGCTCTGAGGTTCCTCTTGCGATGACGTCGAATCAATTGTCTCCTCCGCAGAAGGCTTGCATAAGGTATGGCATTGTCAGTATTGCCCCCATGATTAAATTGTACCCTTGCAAGAAGCTCAAAATGGCAGGCAGGACAAGGTTCTTTGTTCTCTCTCTCCCCAAGGTCGACGCCCTAGCATGGACCATATCCAGGTCTGAGCATGCGCAATGATCCGGAAACACCTCCCCCTCTCCCCCGGGGCTTCATTTGATGCATAGTGGCATAGTGTAATGGTTCTCATGCCTTCAGTTCGCCTTCCACACACCCCCGACCCAACTCCAGGCTTCTTTTCAAGCCGAGCCCGTGTCCGGGTGAGGGACCGATTTTGCCGGCCGACGCTCCGACCCTTGAGCCCGGTTTGGAGACGTTCGGTGGTGGCATGGCACTTTGAAAAAAAATCAAAACTTAAAGAATTCCATGAAACTTCCATTTTCTGCATTTTAAGTTTGAAAAATTTAAGCTTCATGATGCATGGCTGCCTCCAAAACTTTGCCGAAAAGCAATGGCGTCTTTCTGCGCTGATGTTTTGATGTGCGCTGGTTTTCTTTAAGTGCCCAGAAGGTTTTTCAGGAGTGGTCACATACACCATCCTAGGAGATTGGGCCAAACTTGCATAATTGTGAAAAACTGGCGCAGACATCAGTTTACCCCCTTTGACGCAAAAAAAAAAATCTAAAAAAATCGTAACAAACTGAGTTACGCTGGTGCACAATCTTTGGGGAAACATGGATTTTAAAATTTAGGCCAAAAAAAGCAGTGTGCGCCAAAAAACGGCGCAAATCACAAGGGAAAATTGAATCCCTGGTATCCACCCTATCGAATCTTTTTAACATTTTAAACAATTTATGTAGTGCCACTAAGCATGGCATGCTGGGTATTGTCTCTTTCACTGCTTCTGTCAATCTCTTTTCCTGACTGTCCCTTTGTGCGTCTGACATTAAGGGAGAAAAAGCAGACAATCTGTCTCTCCTTTCACTTCACTGTTTACTTGGTTCAGCCATGACATGGTTCACATTAGTCCTGTGACACTGGACTAATTCCGGTCACAAATTCACACTGTGTTGTTCCTCTGAAACACCAAATTAATCCAGAGTGTCTATTGATACCACTGTGTCCGTTAATACTTTGCACTGCGTACAGTTCTGGTCACCATATTACAGGAAAGATGTGATTGCACTAGAGCGGTCCAGAGGAGATTTATGAGGATGTTGCCAGGACTGGAAAATTTTAGCTTTGAGGCAAGATTGGATAGTCTGTTGTTTTCTTTGGAACAGAGGAGGCTGAGGGGAGATTTAATTGCGATCTATACAATTATGAGGGGCCTAGATAGAGTGGATAGGATGGATCTATTTCCCTTAGCAGAGATGTCAATAACCAGCTGGTAGAAGGATTAGAGAGGAG
The DNA here is from genome assembly GCF_044704955.1 of Pristiophorus japonicus. Classification (NCBI taxonomy): domain Eukaryota; kingdom Metazoa; phylum Chordata; class Chondrichthyes; family Pristiophoridae; genus Pristiophorus; species Pristiophorus japonicus. The sequence continues at coordinate 247,834,447 of NC_091979.1, forward strand.
ATGAAGAAAACATTTTTCACCCAGAGGGTGGTGGGGGTCTGGAACTCACTGCCTGAAAGGGTTGTAGAGGCAGAAACCCTCACCACATTTAAAAAGTATTTGGATGTGCACTTGAAGTGTCGTAACCTACAGGGCTACGGACCTAGTGATGGAAGGTGGGATTAAGCTGGGTAACTCTTTGTTGCCTGACATGGACATGATAGGCCGAATGACGGTCTCCTGAGCTGTAATATTCTACGATTCTATCATTAACCAACACCCTCTCTTGGGTGCCAGGCCATTGGCCCGGCCGAAACCTGCCCTGGTGGTCCCGTGGGACGAAGTTTTAAAAGCATGCAGGCTCTCCCCTTTAAGTGAAGGGGAGAGCCATGGTGACACGGCGCCGTGATGATGTCATCACGGCGGTGACTCTGCACCGCCCCCAACTTCCGCCCCTCAGTTGCTGTCACTGCCCCGTGTCCGACCCTCAGGTGAAGTCACCGCCCCCATTAAGACCGACTTCTGGATCAAAACAAGAAAAACCAAAGAGCCGAATGTCGCTGAAGAGGCGACTTGAACTGCAACTGTGGTAAAAATCATTGAACCGTGGGTGGAGGGAGCTCCCTGTTTTGAACGGGGGGCAATTCCTACCCCTGCAAGTTTCCCGCCTCTCAAAAGTTACCGTTTCCAAACGGGGCGATAATCAATTTTTCCCTCCTAGTGTCAGCGCCATATATCGACACTGACTCCAGAGTGCTTCTGAATATCTCGATCTTTTCCTTCCTACCCAGCTCTCCGCGCTTCCAAACTCTAGTCTTTGTGCACTGACTGAGCCTCACCTATCCTGGTGTTGACATCCCTTCTTGTTGTTCTAATCTATGATCCCAAGTATTTAAATCATTAGCCTCCTCTAATACTTTATTATTGCATTTTTGATCAAACTGTGTTTCAGCTCATTTTTCTTTTCCAAAGTGCAAACCGTAACCTGCAAATGCTATTACAACTGATTAATCATTTTGTTGAACAGCAGCGATGTATAAACCTTTGTATTGTTTTAATGTTTTACCTGTCTAACTGTGCTAAAATGCATGAAACTTGCTCTTATAGTAGCTGAACTGATACAAAGAGATTCTTTCATGCAGTTGATTGTTTAATTACAATTACACTGGGCGCTTATTCATCCATTGTAACTGATCAGCAGCTGGATGAAAGACTCACACTGATACAGCTCACTTACTGCACACCTCAACATCCATCTGAATCTCGGATAGCTCTATAAATAGTAAACAGATTCTCTAATAATCCTTGTACAGGTTGGTCGTGCCAAAACAAAATAAAAAAGATAAGAAATAAAAACAGAAATTGCTGGAAATACTCAGCAGGTCAGGCAGCACCTGTGGAGAGAGAAACAGAGTTAACTTTTCAGGCCGATGACCTTTTGTCAGAACTGTAAAAAGTTGGAGATGATGCAGGTTTTAAGCAAGTTTAGGGACAGGGAAAGGGGGAGAGGGGAGGGGAAGAACAAAAGGGAAGGTCTGTGATAGGGTGGAAGGCAGGAGAGATTAAATGACAAAAGGTATGATTGTACAAAGCAAAAAGAGATGGTAATGGGACAAGTAAAGGAACAAAAGATGAATCTAGATCGGGTGTAAATGGGAATGGCAGAATCATCAACAACACTAATTGGGTGACCGCTTTGCGGAACACCTCCGTTCAGTCCGTAAGCGTGACCCCGAGCTTCCTGTCGTCTGTCACTTTAATTCTCTGCTCCATCTCTGACCTCTCCATCCTCGGCCTGCTATACTGTTCCAACGAAGCTCAGTGTAAGGTCAAGGAGCAGCACCTCATCTTTCGATTAGGCACTTTACATCGAGTTCAACAATTTCAGAGCATAACCTCTGCCCCTGTTTTTTCACATGGCAGCTGTTGGGTGTATTCCTGTAGGTTTCATCAAGCGATCTCCCGCCATGAACCACCCCATCCACCACACTCCCGCCATTGGCCCATCCTCCATTCGCACTGCCTTCCCGCTGCCAAATTACAACTGTCGCTTTGTTTTCCAATTGGAATAACCTTCACTGTTCGTGAAATGGCCTTTTTGCCCCCCCATCTCTAATATTTTTATGACTAATAAATGAAAGTGTTCAAAGCAAATGAAAATGCCCCTCCAGACTCCGCTCACCCCGCCATCCCTGTTCTCTATGGGCTGGTGCTATAGGCCTATACACCCGACAGCCAGACAGCCTCTCCATCACCGGGCAGCGGGCGGGAGTCAGTGATTTGAAACGCTAATCAGGCCCTGCCGTTAAATCTGGCAGGGTTGGCGAGAGATCTGTTCCACTGGGTTTCCCGAACCAGCCCCCCTGCCACCCGCTCCCTATCTGCCTATGAATTAAAATGACGGCCATTTTCTTTAATGTCCCGATGATTTTCCTCCCAGGTTTGTATAAGATTATGAGGGGGCTTGACAAGGTGGATGCAGAGAGGATGCTTCCACTGATGGGGGAGACTAGAACTAAGCGGTATAATCTTAGAATAAGGGGCTGCCCATTTAAAACTGAGATGAGGAGGAATTTCTTCTCTCAGAGGGTTGTAAATCTGTAGAATTCGCTGCCTCAGAGAGCTGTGGAAGCCGGGATATTGAATAAATTTTAGACAGAGATAGACCGTTTCTTAACTGATAAGGGAATAAGGGGTTAGGGGGAGCGGGCAGGGAAGTGAACCTGAGTCCATGATTGGATCAGCCATGATCGTATTAAATGGCGGAGCAGGCTCGAGGGGCCGTATGGCCTACTCCTGCTCCTATTTTTTATGTTCTTATGTTTGCTCGCAGCCGTGTCGAGATTAATCTTCAAATCCTGGCGCCTCCAGGACAATCCTGGAGGGTTGGGAACCCTAGCTTTCACACAGACAGGGCCTTGGGTTTAGCATCCATATCCAAGTGATCGCACTGCGGCTGCACTGCACTGGATTGCCGGCCTAGAGCACGTGGTCAAGTCCTGATGCCAAGCTTGAACTAACACCTTCTGACTCAGAGGCAAGGGTACGGCCGCCCGAGCCAAGTTGACACACAATGGGTCGGGATTTGAGCACCCCGCCCCGCCTAGTGGGAAAGGTGCATGCGAGGGCTTAAAATAAGGCTGAGCCGCCAAGCTTTTGGTCACTTGCCCGACTACATGAAAGGCGCTGTATAAATTCAGGTTGTTGGTTGTTGTTAGACATGGGGAAGTGATGAAGCTACTGAAGAAAAGAGGGAAGAATAATCGTAGTACGAAACAGTGCAGAAGGAGGCCATTCGGCCCATTGTGCTTGCGCCGGCTCCATGGTAGAGCTTCAGGTTTGGGAAGTTGAAGTTTTATAAATAAAGAAAATTGTACTTTTACGGGGATGCTTGATGCAGTAGGTTAACAACTCTTGTTCCACCCCTGGGACCTGAGTTGAACCCAGCCACGGGTAATGGGATGAGAGCTTACTCTCTCTGTTTGCTGACAGCTTCCTTCATGAAATGTGTGTGAGAATTCTCATTTGCAGTGTGTTACAGCACAGAGCCGTGCTTTGTCGGGATTAATTCGATGAACTTGTTCAGCGAGACCACATGGTTGACCAGTGTGGCAGTTGGGTGATTTTCCTCGGCTGGAATGAGACACATTGTTAGGACTGTGTAGGAAGAACTTTAATTGGTACCTACCTATCAGTGCCAAGTCTGACCTAAGAAAGTTTCAAACAATAATGTTTGCATTTATACAGCGCCTTTCACAACTTCAGGACATCCCAAAGCACTTTACAGCCAATGACATACCTTGGAAGTACAGTCACAGTTACAATATAGAAAACGTTTTGCACACAGCAAGCTCCCACAAACAGCAATTAATGTATTGACCAGATCATCATTTTTCGCGATGTTGGTTGAGGAATAAATATTGGCCAGGACACTGGGGAGAACTCCCCCGCTCTTCTTCGAAATAGTTTTGTGGGATCTTTCACCTGAGAGAGCAGACGGGACCTGGGTTTAACATCTCAGCAGAAAGACGGCAGTGCAGCACTCCCTCAGCACTGTACTGGAGTGTCAGAGCCTAAATTCTTTGCTCAAGTCTCTGGAGTGGGACTTGAACCCATAACCTTCTGACACGGAGGGGAATGTGCTACCTACTGAGCCCACAGCTGACACGCGAGCTGGCTTTGCGCCTCAGAATCAAAGGCAAGAAGGAAGCGCACAAACCCACTGCAGCCCATGCCCGAAAACGAATAATTTTAATACAGTGAAACATTTCAACAAATGACATGGAACACCCACCATGGCAGCGAAAAGAAATACAGTTGAGGAAAACAAAATTACCTGATTCCCACACAGAAGCACCCTTCGGTGAGGTTTTGATGAAATATTTCACTATTAGCTCTGAGATCAAAATATTAAAGCCACCACATTGAAACACATACACAGGAGAAACTGGCATATTGCCCACTTTAAATGTCAGTGCAAGAAAATGTCAACATTGCAATGACTTCTAAAGTAAGCCAAGTAAATTGAGTAATTGTAATTTTTTTCTTTTACCAATAAATTGCAAGTAACAATACAATGGCACTCGTGTGTGACCGAGCATTGTATTTATGTTAAAGAATTGCCTCCAGATTCAGAGCTGCATATGTGTCTCTAAAGCCCCGGGGCCTAAGCTCCACAAGGTTGTGTCCTAGGGGTCTCCCCAAGATCCTTATACCGGTTGAGATCGCACCAGTTTGCAGAGACCAGTAATGCAACTTTGTGCTTATCTCCTCCAATTCTGATCTTTTGGGTATCCCCAATTTTATCGCTCCACCACTGGCGGCCGTGCTTTCAGTGGCCTAGGCCCCTAAGCTCTGAAATTCCCTCCATTAACCTCTCGCCTCTCCCTTCCTCTTTAAGACGCTCATTAAAATCTACATCTTTGACCAAGCTTTTAGTCAGCTGTCCGAATATTTCCTTTTAATGATTTCAAATTGTGTTGGATAACGCTCCTGTGAAAGTTTTACTACGCTAGAGGAGCAATATGTTGTTGTCTGACTGGACTGTCATTGACAAGTGGGAAGGACAAGCGTTTTCTGCCAGAAACTTGAAAGTGGATGGTTGTGGCTTTTGAATAATCAGTCCTGCTTGTTTCGTTGGTGCTGCTAGCAGCAGCAACAACAACTTGTATTTATATAGCGCCTTTAATGTAGTGAAACGTCCCAAGGCGCTTCATAGAAGTGTTATGCGATAACTTGACACCGAGCCGCATAAGTAGAAATTAGCGTAGGTGACCAAGAGGTAGGTTTTAAGGAGCATTTTGAAGAGGAAAGAGAGGTAGAGAGGCGGAGAGGTTTAGGGGGAGGGAGTTCCAGAGCTTGGGGCCCAGGCAACAGAAGGCACGGCCACCAATGGTGGAGTGATTTATAATCATGGATGCTCAAGAGGGCAGACATCTTGGGGAGGGTCGGGAGTGGGGGGGGGGGGAATTGTGAGCCTGGAGGAGGTTATAGAGATAGGGAGGGGCGAGGCCATGGAGGGATTTGAAAATAAGGATGGGAATTTTGTAATCGAGGCGTTGCTTAACCGGGAGCCAATATAGGTCAGCGAGCAAGACGGGTGATGGGCAAGCGGGATGGTGCGAGTTAGGATACGGGCAGCCGAGTCTTGGATCACCTCTAGTTTATGTACGGTAGAATGTGAGAGGGCAGCCAGGTGTGCGTTGGAGTAGTCAAGTCTAGAGGTAACAAAGGCATCTTGACTCCATCCCGTAATGTAGGAGAAGGAAAGAGATTTCCTTTCATCACTAAACGTAGGTGACATTGTAAATATTGGGAAGATTTCCTCTGTCAGTTATTTCTAGCAAGATCATAAAGTCTTCAAAGGAAAGCGTGTTTATAATTTTGCTGGGAGTAACCATCAGAGGTTACTCTCCCCTGGTGAGGGCCAGCAGCCTCCTCACATTGCAGCAGAAAAGGACCCACTC